>NC_060138.1:348723575-349029646 GCF_021461385.2 Schistocerca piceifrons | reverse complement strand
TCTTACGAAATAAACGCATCGACAGCAATTCGAGGTAGTCAGCACTACATTCGTTACTATGTAAAGATTTAAATGTTAGACAACTCACAGTTTTCCTTTCGACAACACAATGACAAGATAAATTGACGATAATGCCTCACACGTGACAGGACACGCCGTAATATACTTCGCTAATCTGTTGATCATAGCCCCGGATTACTACATTTTAAATATGAAATTCATGTTCCATGTTTCACCATAAGCACGTCTTGTATTCTTGATATGAAAACCTAGAGGCACGCTACAAAACTACTGACTTTTCAAATAAGTAAGATTACTAAATTTTAATCTGGGGAACAATGAAAAGACATAGACTCCTTCCTATCATCCTGCAACAACAACGATGCATTCAAACTGATTTTCAGTGAATTATGAATGTCTTCATGTTCTTTATGTTTTGAATAAGCACTTAAATTAAGAGTTATGATTTATAATTCTGCCCAGCTTCTTGCTAGTGTGCTAGACGATACGAAGTAGCACTATCTGTTAGAGAACTGCTGAATGACCTGTCATTCAACTTAGGCGTGTATCCACCAAATGGCGAGCAGTAGAACCAAATCAAACGTCAATTTTCAAAAACCGTATCCACGCTGGAGAAACCCCAGCCCTCCACTTGGGGAAAAAAAACAACGGGATTATTGCGCATTCTCGTCACAAGTACGGGATTCCGTGCGGCTAGCGGTTGCAAAGCTAGAGGAGCGATGCGTTATACTGGTGGGTGCATATGCAAAGTTCAAACGTTAAATATATGAAAACATTTATGAGGGTAAGTAATTAGATCAGATTATATTCAGTTTGGACGAATTATTTTGGAATTTTTTTGGACAGGCCCAGTCTTAGAGCCGTAATAGACGCTTCGGCACGGCTTTCATCTATAAGTGCCGCTCGATTTCTGTTTGCAGATAAGGTAATTAAGCTCGTAGATGATGGCCCCCATCAGTAAAATAATCACTGCACTAAAGTTTAAAAACAGTAACCTTCTCACAGATGGCAAGAAAGAAAGACAAAAGGAATTTTGTACAGACAAAGATGATCCCTCGCATGTTGCGACATCGTCTGTATCCGATAACGAACGCACACTGGTTACCAAACATATATCTGGTTTCGACATATATCACGTGACCAAAGGATGCCGGACACCTACTAAACGCATTCTCTACGCAACAATAGTATGGAGTCGGTAGTATACAAGTGAAGTAATTGTGTCAGTGTTATACACATGTTTCTTGCGACACTGAATACACGGAGCAAAGAACTAGTTGGATGGAGCATCAGTGTCGAGGCCCAGGTGTGTGGGTGCTCCGTAACACAGTTGCATGAAGCCAGGTCCGGTGTTGTAAGCTATTCTGAAGCGCAAATGTCACAGTAGCACTAAATTCCATTACAGACGATTGGAACTGCCCATCCACAGAGTGTACTGTATGGATAAATAGTTAGATATATCCCTCATCGACGTATGGAATAGTGGAATAAGGTTCTATGAAGTAATTTGTTGCAGAACATGATGCAACGCTTTTTTGGGCGCACCTGGGCATGAGAATTGTATGGAAAATGGTGTATGTGTGTGTGTTTTTTTTCTCGAGTTCTAGATTCTAGACAATAGAACACTCGACATGTGGGTGTTCATGACTTATCCTGCCATTGACTTCAACCCACCTTGAGTAATTGTGTCGTGGAGTGACACGTTGGAAGGCGATGAACCACAATCAGATTCTCTTTAGTTGCGAATTCACTACTTTCTAGTCACTGACGACAACGAGTTTATACAAGGTGTGTCCAATAGGTGGTGGTACTTTTATAATTTCATGTGCTCTATTAGTTCATTTCATGCACATGTTTCTTATTTGTGCACAATATCTCCGCAGCGTTAACTATATCGGATATTTTGTCTGTAATCAACTGTAAAAAAGTTACGTCGTTTGGTAGTATCAAAAATTTTCTTTCATCTTCCACTATAAGCAGGGAATGAGGTGTAGTAAAACTTTAGAAACATTAAATACCGCTTTTGCTGAGTTTGCTATGGGTAAAATGAGGGCTACGAGGGGTGTAAGTTTGTAGAAGAAAACACGCGAAGAAAATTAAAAAGATGAACGCCCTGGACGCCCCAGCGTATCATCAAACGACGGAATCGTGGAGAGATAAAACAGATGATAATGAACGATCGCCGAATCAAAAATGGTTCAAATGGCTCTGAGCACTATGGGACTTAACATCTATGGTCATCAGTCCCCTAGAACTTAGAACTACTTAAACCTAACTAACCTAAGTACATCACACAACACCCAGCCATCACGAGGCAGAGAAAATCCCTGACCCCGCCGGGAATCGAACCCGGGAACCCGGGCGTGTGAAGCGAGAACGCTACCGCACGACCACGAGATGCGGGCGATCGCCGAATCGCAAAGAGAGAAGTCACTAATGGTGGTGACATATCAATAGGCTCATGGCTTGAATTTTTCAGATGTTTTGGATATGAAACGTGCGATGCCAAAATTTGTTCCAAAACTGTTGCCTACAACGACGCGGAACTCCTGAAACGAGTAATAACAGGTGATGAAAAATGGGTTTATGGATATGATGTCGAAACTAAGGTTTAATCGACCCAGTGTAAGCATTCTGGATGGCGAAGACCGAGAGAAATTAACAAGTGCGTTCAGGTGTAAAGGTTACTCTGCCTGTGTTCTTCGATTGCAACAGCACAGTTCACTATGGTTTCTTGTCACGATCAAGAAGTTGTACTACTTACAAGTTCAATTTCCGTAAATAAAAAACCGCCAGAGTTTGTGTCGAAACAACACACGACTTTTCTACCATGACAATGCGCCTCTTTACCCTTTGTTGCGCTCCTTGAACATTTTTTTTTCTTTACCAGAGACAATCCTGTAACGATGCCCCAGGGTCCATTATCGCCAGACATGACGCAATGTCACTTTTTTATGTTCCAAAAAATAGGGAAAATTCTAAAAAGCCGTCGTTTTTAGGCGTACAAGAGATCAAAAACCAATCGCTGGGAAAACTGTCCCAAGCATGGAGTTCCAGAAGTGTTTCTGGAATTGGGGAAAGCGCTGGAATAAGTTTTCAGTATCTGATGGGCATGTTTTGAAGAGGATAACATTTACGTAGAAGAATAAATAGAATAAACAATAAGAAAGCCCATTATTTTTAATACTCCACGTATATAAACTGGAGTGAAAAATTAAAGTATGGAAGTAACACACGTATGATGTGGCACCGATAGGGTTTTTCAATTATCTTCTGGACTATACTTTAGCAGCTCTTTCTGTGTATGGTACAAGTTTCATCGAGCTATATTACTTGGCAGTGGCAAATCACGTGAAGGTTACTTTCGTCCTTAAGTTTTGCACACCAGTGTATATGAGCTTCTGAATCTTGCTTTGCCAACCCGTGTCACTCCACTCACACTAAGTAATGTGGCAGTCACGTACAGTACGGAGCCACGACTATTAGTTAGGCTTTGGACAGTAACAATGGTACGCAGACTAGGCGTACTGCCTCAGGGAAACAGAGAGATCTGAGTAGTTTAAGAAGTAACAACGTTACTGTAGGTGCTGTTAAAAGTGGCAACACATGCTGTTTTCTCTAGCACAGCTTCCAAAAGCAGTTTTACAACAAAATAACCGATGGCTGGGCACAATAGCGGTATTAGGCGAGCTTCTCGGCGGCATTGTCATTTCCTTCGTCCTCGAAATATATCGATATGTCACCTGCATAGCTTGTACTGGACTATCTGGGAGGCTACTTGCAGCAAATTAATCGTACACCGATTCTAGAGATTTCATCATAGAAATAACAGATGTGCTGGAAGCTATCATTCAGTAGCTGAAATCGCCGTTACCTCGGTCACATCGGGAGCTACCCGTAGAGAGCTGAAGATTCTTCACATGATACTGGTTCTTGACACTTCGTGAGTACAAAGATGGAAAAAAATATGTCAACACTGCGAGAAATCCAAGTCTGAGCATAAATGCAGATGCTACCCAGCCCATTTTACCGCGAAAGCACCTGTGAAATGTCCCCAGTATGTTGCAACAGTGAGTCGTGGCCACAACAGGGTTCTGTGTAATCGGGAGTGCATTGCGTGCAACTAACCATATTCGAAAGTGGGCGAATTGTTTGTGCTCATATGGTAGGTGCTCCAAACAAGGTAGCCGAAGTATCTGATGTTGCAGTATATCGAAGATTTATACCGTATACAGGCAAAGCGGAGAAACATAGTCTGCTAAGTCACGAAAGTATGTATTGAGTGATCGCCAAAGTTTGTCATTAAAGACCATTTTCGCGAAAAATAAGCGGGCGATAGCTCCAAAAGTCACTGCGAAGCTAAAACTCACGTTCACGAACCCTTTCAGCACAAAAACAGCACGAAGGAAGCTCCTTAAGCTGAAAACTGCAGGGCGAGCTGGAATTCTAAAGTCATTCATCAGTGAAGCAAAGGCCTGATTGACCATTTTGTCTGATCAGGTCCATCTCATGGCAGAATGTTTGTTCCCCAATGGTAATGCCGTGTTATGAGACAACAATGCCCCCGTTTACACAGCGCGCATCGGCCATGAATGGTTTTATGAGCACGAACAAGAATTGCCATATCTCCCCTGTCCACCAGTCATGAGATCGCAATGTTATTGAACCTTTGTGGTCTGCTTTGGAGAGAAGGGTGGGTGATCGCTATCGATCTTCTTTTTTGTTACCTAAAGTTGCCAGAATTTTGCAGTAAGAATGGTATAAGTTCCATCAAAAATCATAGCAGTCCTGTGTTTATCCATTCCGAAACGACTGGAAGCTCTCTTGAATGCCAACGATTTTCCTACACATGCTAATATGAAGCGCCACGCGGGGTAGCCGAGCGGTCTAGGGCGCCTTGTCACGGTCCGAGCTGCTGTGCCCGTCGGAGGTTGGAGTCCTTCCTCGGACATGGGTGTATTTTCCCTTAGTGTAGGATAGTTAAATTTAGATTAAGTAGTGCGTAAGCTTAGGGACCAGTGACCTCAACAGTTTGGTCCCATAAGAGCTCGCCACAAATTTCCAGTTTCCAATAATGAAGCTATCCAGTTGAAAATTTTGCCCACACAAAGCATTAACTTCTTGTTACTAAGTGATCCAGTCGCTGAACTCTCCTTGCTGTGCATAGACAATTGACAAACGTTGTTGAGTCAATTGGACTTCGTAAGCAGGGGGATGCAAATCCGTATCGAGAATAGTGTGGAGAACGGCAGTTAAAATATCCAGTTCTTGTGCACGATGACGAATCGATGTCACTGGTCTCTCGGTCACACTCTCGCAAAGACCCGAGGTATGTTTTTCTGAACGACTACCGGTCTCGTCTTGTGTCGTCTTTTGTATTTGAATAACCACCCAGTACTTTCGAATTTTTCGATTATTCTTTTCGAAGCTGACGAGTCCGGAACATTTTTTTTCTTCTAAAAACAGAACGCACTTTACGAATCGCAGCAGCCGGCCGGAGTGGTCGAGTGGTTCTAGGCGCTTCAGTCTGGAACCGCGAGACCGCTACGGTTGCGGGTTCGAATCCCGCCTCGGGCATGGATGTGTGTGATGTCCTTAGGTTAGTTAGGTTTAAGTAGTTCTAAGTTCTAGGGGACTGCTGCCCTCAGAAGTTAAGTTCCATAGTGCTCAGAGCCATTTTTTGAATCGCAGCAACCAGCCTTTCTCTAATTGGATGGTAGCGTTAAAAGATGCGTTCTTGTACCTTGTACTGCTCCAAGATTCGCTCATGTCTGTCTCGTTTCAATCTGTCACAACAATTCACATATCGAATCATGAAATGTAAAATTGCACGCGTTTCACGTCCTGCGCACTAACTGTTACTTACTTTAAAGACGCAAGATGAATGTCATGTCGCCGTCGTTGTATCTGCGCGAGGACTCCGTCTGTCTAACGGGGAAAGCCTGTAATTTTTGCGGAAGGCAACAGAATAGACACTTGCGTTGCGCGGGCAGCATACACTGCAGTGAACTTAGCCGCCTCAAACAAATAAAGCAAAAACATACTCCTCTGTAGAGAGAAGGTCAAATCAAGAGACGGCGCTTGTTTACAAACTTAAATACTCTCGTAACAGAGAGAAATACCTTGAGTGTGGCCTAAAGCACCAACTTCTTTCACTCTTTTTTGTAATTCATAATACTAATTATTTTGTTTTTAAAACTTTCACTCTGTAGGTAACATTGCCAGAGGCGACGGAAATTTCACGTTTGATACCTGGTGACTGGCTTAGCCTCAACTAGAGCGATCCTATCTGAGTTCAGTCAACCTCGTGAGGCTAAATGAGTAGCAGCACCCGTCATTGCTGAGCGGCGTTCTCGGTGCAGTACTGGGTGAAGGGGCACGAAAGGAGAAGTTCTTAGCTCGTCTTCCAACGGACGTGTCTGTCACAATTTTTAGGCTGTCGAAGTGACTCCGTTTCCCAATGCTCTTCACATAACTAGACTTCGTCTTAAATAAAGTACTTTGAATTTAATATTTCTGCGTGTGAGCAAAGTTTCGAACAATGTCGACAGATACCAGATCCTCAGTGAAACATTAAAATGGCATCTACAGAAGACACCCATTAAATCAACGTGTGCCGCGCGGGGTAATCCGAGCGGTCTATGGCGCTGCAGTCCTGGACTGTGCGACCGGTCCCGTGGGAGGTTCGAGTCCTCCCTCGGGCATGGGTGTGTGTGTTTGTCCTTAGGTTAGTTGGGTTTAAATAGTTCTACGTTCTAGAGGACTGATGACCTCAGATGTTAAGTCACATAGTGCTCATAGCCATTTGAATCACCTTATGCTTCGAAGACAGGATCCCTGACGTTCGCAGATAGTGTCGAGCATGGCGGGTTGGTGCTTGAGACGACCCAGAGAGAAAATATATATCACTTTAGGCCTTGTGCTCTACTTGTACGAGACCTGCACGGTTACTGTCCGAGCTGGCTGTGTCTTGTCCTTGTAGTAACAAATGCTTGCATATCCTGACGCCGACGATCATTGTCGTCTTCACGAACATAGCCTGCAGTTGCTTTCGTCAGTGGTCACTGCAAGGCACTTCAAAGCTCCACACACCTCTCTGCGTCGCAGCATTTCCTGCGTCGACCTATCTGTAAGGCTCTGTCTCATGACTGGTGCTCCTACAATGAATGATGTGATCCAGGGTTAAAATGTAGCCCCACCACCCCTCCCCCCACGCACATCTGTCATTTTCTTTACGCTTAAACCTACAAAAATACGAGGGATAGGATCCAGACTCAGAAATGAAGTGTACGAAATCTCTTGAAGAAACTAAAAGGTACATTGTACTTTGTTATTTTTCCTTTGGGAGAACTGAACGCAATTACAAAGAAATGAATACCCCTAGCTGCATACAGAGGTTGATGCAGGTCAAGGGGGACAACTGAAAATGTGTGCCCCGAGCGGGACTCGAGCCCCGGGATCTCCTGATTCCTGCTTAGATGGCAGACGCTCTATCCATTTTTTTTTATGTTCGATATAGTTCGTTGCGTTTGGTCTGGGTGGACTTCACAAGTCATCCGCTCAAGTTGATCGGTGATTCCCCGACTCAGTTTTTTTATTACGAAGAGCACGCAGCCCTCTGACCGAACACGCTGAGCTACCGTGCCAGCATTCATCTGAGCCACCGAGGACACAGAGGATAGTGCGGCTGCAGGGACTTATCTCTGGCACGCCTCCCGTGAGACCCACTTTCGCAACTTATTGTCCCGCAATGTATTCGTAGTGCCCCTACCCATCAAACTCATTACTCGCGGCTTTACTGTCGATTCCTCTAAGAGTTCGGGCACTGTTTGTGCACCCGCATAGAAGAAGATGGTCAAATGGCCGGTTAGCCTTAACCATATATACGCATATATGTATATGAAGATGGTATCTGTTCTTTCGGACATGTCCGAGAGAACACATACCATCTTCATATATAGAATTGAACGCACCGTATTGCCATTATATTTATTTGCTCACATATTGGATCGGCGCATAAGTTCGCAGCGTTTTTCCGTAAGTTTAACAAGCTCAACAGATACACATGAGACATCAGTCATCAACAATATATTCACTATTTATAGCAGTTTGACAACGCTGGAACAACTTTACGTATCCACAACTGTAGAAATTACTTGGTTTTTATGCGAAGGACTCGTCCAGCCACGTTCGGAGCGCATTTTCACCTGGAAAGGAAGTTCCTTGAAGGCTGTCCGGTGGGCAGCAAAAGAGATGAAAATCTGCAGGAGCAGGATCAGGTGAACAAGGTGGGTGCGAAATGTCTTCCCAAACCAACTCCTGCATAGTGTTTCTCGTCAGTCTAGTAGAATAGGGCCGGGATTATCGTATAATAGCATCACTGCAAGCGTTCTTCCAGGTCGTTGTTCTTGGACTGGTTCTGCAGGAAGTTTCAGTTGTCCACAATAAATGTCAGCAGTATTAGCTGCACCTCGGGGAAGCAATTCGTAGTATACCACACCGTCGCTGTCCCGCCAAATGCATGTCATCAATTTTTGTGGATGTCCACAGATCTTTCCACGGGGAGTTGCTGCTTCGTTCGGGCTCAGTCATTCCTTTCTTTTCCTCGTGCTAGCATAAAGATACCATTTCTCACCACCAGTAAGGATACAGGACAGGAATTGTCAGTGCTGTTCAAAAGCCAATTCATGACGAGCAAGAGGAGATGCTCATATACCACCCGCTGATTTTTGTGATTATGGATTGGAACACGCGGTGGACACACACCCGATTTTTGAACCTTCCCCATTGCATGCAAATATCGCTCAGTTGTGGAATGCTCACAGTTCATTATACACTCCTGGAAATGGAAAAAAGAACACATTGACACCGGTGTGTCAGACCCACCATACTTGCTCCGGACACTGCGAGAGGGCTGTACAAGCAATGAATGGCGCTAGCTGCGCAGCATTTGTGCACCGCCGCCGTCAGTGTCAGCCAGTTTGCCGTGGCATACGGAGCTCCATCGCAGTCTTCAACACTGGTAGCATGCCGCGACAGCGTGGACGTGAACCGTATGTGCAGTTGACGGACTTTGAGCGAGGGCGTATAGTGGGCATGCGGGAGGCCGGGTGGACGTACCGCCGAATTGCTGAACACGTGGGGCGTGAGGTCTCCACAGTACATCGATGTTGTCGCCAGTGGTCGGCGGAAGGTGCACGTGCCCGTCGACCTGGGACCGGACCGCAGCGACGCACGGATGCACGCCAAGACCGTAGGATCCTACGCAGTGCCGTAGGGGACCGCACCGCCACTTCCCAGCAAATTAGGGACACTGTTGCTCCTGGGGTATCGGCGAGGACCATTCGCAACAGTCTCCATGAAGCTGGGCTACGGTCCCGCTCACCGTTAGGCCGTCTTCCGCTCACGCCCCAACATCGTGCAGCCCGCCTCCAGTGGTGTCGCGACAGGCGTGAATGGAGGGACGAATGGAGACGTGTCGTCTTCAGCGATGAGAGTCGCTTCTGCCTTGGTGCCATTGATGGTCGTATGCGTGTTTGGCGCCGTGCAGGTGAGCGCCACAATCAGGACTGCATACGACCGAGGCACACAGGGCCAACACCCGGCATCATGGTGTGCGGAGCGATCTCCTACAGTGGCCGTACACCACTGGTGATCGTCGAGGGGACACTGAATAGTGCACGGTACATCCAAACCGTCATCGAACCCATCGTTCTACCATTCCTAGACCGGCAAGGGAACTTGCTGTTCCAACAGGACAATGCACGTCCGCATGTATCCCGTGCCACCCAACGTGCTCTAGAAGGTGTAAGTCAACTACCCTGGCCAGCAAGATCTCCGGATCTGTCCCCCATTGAGCATGTTTGGGACTGGATGAAGCGTCGTCTCACGCGGTCTGCACGTCCAGCACGAACGCTGGTCCAACTGAGGCGCCAGGTGGAAATGGCATGGCAAGGCGTTCCACAGGACTACATCCAGCATCTCTACGATCGTCTCCATGGGAGAATAGCAGCCTGCATTGCTGCGAAAGGTGGATATACACTGTACTAGTGCCGACATTGTGCATGCTCTGTTGCCTGTGTCTATGTGCCTGTGGTTCTGTCAGTGTGATCATGTGATGTATCTGACCCCAGGAATGTGTCAATGAAGTTTCCCCTTCCTGGGACAATGAATTCACGGTGTTCTTATTTCAATTTCCAGGAGTGTATTTGCCAGTTCTCGAGTACACTGACGCGGGTCATTGTGAATTAACGAGTTTAAACGATCGTCGTCAAACCACGAAGGTCTTCCTGAACGTGAAGAGCCGCTAATGTCAAAACACTCCTCCCAAAAACGAGAAAACAATTTTCTCGTCGTGTTCGTCCAATGGCAGGATCCGTATGCATGGCGTAGACATTTCTGGCTGACTCCGCTCTACTGAACTCAAAAAGAAGAATAAATCGAAAATGTTCAGATTTCTCCATTTAGCACTCCGTTTTCTAGTGTTCACTGCTCCACTGATCTCCAAATTACAATATGTAAACTCAAACAGCACCAGTGAACTACAAACAAAACTGAAAATCGATAAATAAATCTATAGCAACGACAATACAACATGTAAAACAGAAACGCTGTGAACTCATGCTCCTACCTATTATATTACCACTTTGGTCTACCCAGGTATTGCCCACATTCTATCTGTGTTCTTCTTCGTAGCCATTAAACGACTTCCCTCTTTCGAATCTACAGGTCTGTTACTAGAAACTCTATTCGCGGACTAAAGAATAATTTTCCTAAACGAGAGCGAAGTCAGTCGCTGGTCTTGACGGTCCAATTGGTCGAGGCAGCAGAGCGAACTCAAGAGCCACATAGACCGTATTGCCCCATCAAGTTCAGCCCCGTAAGTGGGGCGCTCCTCTCTAACAGAGATTAAACGACACCAAGGCCGCCCCTGATGAAGATCAATGGCCGGCAGGCAGGCAGGACTCTGCGACACACGCACAGCGCAAGCCGCAGCCGCCAAGTGGACCTCGCTCTGCCAAGGAGACACATAAAAACCAGCCCCAGCACTTGCTGCACGACTTTTTAGTCAAGTACATTTAATGCATCTGAAGTGACAGCTGAAAATTGTTCCCATGGCCAGAACTGGAACCTGGATTACCTGTTTGGCGCGAGCAGTGATGTTAGGATTAATGTATTCAAGTATACGTTCAAGCCCGAAAAAAATCTTTGGCGTTGTTTACCGTTCCCTCCGAACGCCGAAAGCTACCAACAGAACTTGTACCATAATAGGCGCAGCATAATTTCGAAGGAACGAAAGCGGAGAAACTTGGCTGATTTACCCAAGAGTGCTGTTCATTGTGACAACCGATTTACTAGCGTTTTGGTATACCTTTGGAACGCAATACAACAGCGGCTCTGCGTGGTACGGGTTTAACAAGTCCTGGGTAGGTTCCTAGAGGTATGTGACACCCGATCTTTACGCACAAGTCACGCAATTCCCGTAAATTATAGGCCTGCGGTTTGTGTATGCGGAGCTGGCACTCAGTAACGTCACAGATGTGTTCCTCAGGGTTCAGATCAGGTGAAATTGATGCAGAAGACATCAACTTGAGTTCAGTATCATGTTCCTCAAAACGCTGAACAAAAATTCCGGTCTTCTGACACGGGTAGCTATGATGCAGGAAGATGACGTCGCCGTCGCGGAAGTTATCAAGCATCAAGCGATACCGGTGATCTGCAAAGTTAATGGCAGTTAATTTAATTACTGCTACTACCGGTGCCACGGAAGCCCAGGTGAATGTCATCCAGAACAGAATAAGGCACCCATCGGCTGCCCCCGTGACGAAGTGCCCGCTTCTAACTGAAGCTTGGATATCCGGACACCATCATCGACATAGTATAACAAAAAACGGGATTCATCCGGCGAGGCGACACGTTTACAATGATCGATAGTCCAATCGCGATGATCCCGCGCAGCCTGCAATCGTAACTGACGAAGTCGTTCAGACAACATTGGAACGCGAACGAGGCTTCGGCTGCGGGGCTTCATGTTGAACAACGTGAGATGAATGGTGTGCTCTAAAAGACTCGTGCCTGCGCCATTATTTTATTCTATCGTCAGAATCTGACACAAATCACCGCCTTCCTTTATTTATAGAGCGGCAAGCTTCCAGCCTCCACGTTGCACGATGCGGGTGGAAGTGCAACACCTTATAGCCTACTCGTGATTCCCCTGTCCTTCAGCCACTTTTCATACATGCTCACAACAGTAGCACGCGAGCAGCCGACGACCTCCACTGTTTCCGAGATGCTCTTTCCCAGGCGTCTCGTCACAACATTCTGCCATTTGTTTACGTTGTTTGTGTCTGTAGATTCCGCCATTTGCAGCCCTTATCGCCTCTAGAATCATTCCTCATTCTATTCCGCTCCGCTTTTACACTATGTGATCAGAAGAATCCGGACACCTGGCTGAAAATGACTCTTACAAGTTAGTGGCGCCCTCCATCGGTAATGCTGGGATTCAATATGATGTCGGTCCACTCTCGCATGCATGCGTTCAATAAGTTGCTAGAAGATTTCTTGGGGAATGGCAGCCCATTCTTCACGGAGTGCTGCACTGAGTAAAGGTATCGATGTCGGTCGGTGATGCCTGGCACGAAGGCGGCGTTCCAAAACATCCCAAAGGCGTTCTATAGGATTCAGGTCAGATCACTGTGCAGGCCAGTCCATTACAGGGTCGTTGTTGCCGTGTAGTCACAGCGTCATAGGCCGTGCATTATGAACAGGTGCTCGATCGTGTTGAGAGATGCAATCGCCATCACCGAATTTCTCTTCAACAGTGCGAAGCAAGAAGGTGCTTAAAACATCAATGTAAGCCTCTGCTGTGATAGTGCCACGCAAAACAACAAGGGGTGCAAGCCCCCTCCATGAAAAACACGACCACACCGTAACACCACAGGCTGCGAATTTTACTGTTGGCACTAAACACGCTGGCAGATGACGTTCACCGGGCATTCGCCATACCCACACCCTGCAATCCGATCGCCAAATTGTGTACCGTGATTCGTCACACACAACGTTTTTCCACTGTTTAATCGTGTTATATTTATGCTCCTTACACCAAGCGAGGCGTCGTTTGGCATTTACCGGCGTGATGTGTGGCGTATGAGCAGCCGCTCAACCATGAAATCCAAGTTTTCTCACCCCCCGCCTGTCATAGTACTTGTAGTGGATCCTGATGCAGATTAGAATTCCTGAGTGACAGTCTGGATAGACGTCTGCCTATTACACATTACGACCCTCTTCATCTGTCGGTCAGTCAACAGACGGGGTCGGCCTGTACCCTTTTGTGCTGTGCGTGTCCCTTCACGTTTCCACTTCACTGTCACATCGGAAACAGTGGACCTAGGGATGTTTAGGAATGTAGATATCTCGTGAACAGACATATGACACTAGTGACACGCGATCACCTGACCACGTTCGAAGTCCGAGAGTTCCGCGGAGCGCCCCATTCTGCCCTTTCCCGATGTCTAATGACTACTAAGGTCACTGATATGGAGTACCTGGCAGTAGGTGGCAGCACAAAACACGTAATATGAAAAACTTATGTTTTTGAGGGTGTCCGGATACTTCTGATCGCATAATGAATCTTTTCTTACCACGCCACGTGCTCGCAATAAAATCAGGAAGCATTCAAACGCGCGGTGGGCAACGGTTGTAATGGTTTCGCTCATATACACGTCTGATCAATAGCGCCGCGCGGTTAGAGGAGCCATGTCACGAACTGTGCGGCCTCTCCCACCGGAGGTTCGAAACCTCCCTCGGGTGCGTGGTGTGTGTGTGTGTGTGTGTGTGTGTGTGTAGTCCTTAGCGTAAATTAGTTTAAAGTAGGGTGTAAGTCTAGTGACCGATGACCTCAGCAGTTTGATCTCTTAGAAAGTCACACCCACCAACCCACCCACCCACCCACCCACCCACCCACACACATGCACACACACACACACACACACACACACACACACACACACACACACACACACACACTTACATTTTATCAGTAGTATCTGGATCTCCGAATGTAATTAACCACTGGATCTTACTTGAGGTGGACCCGCCAATACAAAAGTAGCAGGGATTATTGTGTTGTCAGCAGTAACACAATGACAGCGGAATGGGTTGGTGGGGAGAACTCGGTGGTGACTTCCAACGTGGGCTAGTCATTGAATGTGACCTGAGCAACACAGCCATAAGGGATAATTCAACCTTGTAAAACTGCCCAAGCCGCCAGTTGGAGATGTGATTGTGTAGTGGAAACATGAAGGACAACCATAGCCAGACTTTACGTACTGATGAAAAGGGAGCGTTGAGCGTTGCAGAGGATGTCTGTAAATAATCGCATGAAATCAGCGGAATTTCAAAGTTCTGCCAGCAGTAGAGCTAGTACAACGACTGTGCGTAAGGAGTTAAAAAGAAGGGCGGGTGGGGTACAATGGCTGAGCACCTCCGCATAAGCCACCCATTTCTGCAGTCAGTGCTAAGACACGCTTGCAACGGTCTAAATACAGACACCACTGGACTGGACTGGATGGATGGGGTTAAAGTGACCAAACTACGAGGTCATCGGTCCCGCGATCACACATGTATCAAGCCGGAAATAGTCCTCAGAGAGGACGGACACAGAAGGCAAATCGTGATGAACCCGACTGCAACCCAGGATCAATAAAATCAAGATACAGAAGCAAACAGAAGTGAGAGGGGGTGAGAAAGAGTAAAGAGGTTGTTTTTCCGTCGAAGAAACAACTGGAGGCTCGGCAGACATGTGCAAAATCGGTGGACAATGGATAACTGGAAACGAGTTATTTAGAGTGACAAATCACGATTAGAGAGCGTACGGGCGCGCGCGTTTGTGTGTGTGTGTGTGTGTGTGTGTGTGTGTGTGTGTGTGTGTGTGTGTTTGTGTGTGTACGATCTTTCCGGAATTTCTCTGCAAAATGAGGTTTTAAATTCTGCGCTGACTTACTGTAGTTTTGCCTTGAAAATGGCAGGGTGTGCTCTTGTCGAAATATCAGCAGTTGTCGAGTACGTCAGTCGCTGCAGTTATCTGGATATTGCATACGTCGGCAGAAACCCATGGCACAATTTATAAATTACCTTTCATTGCCTTTACTTGATTACTGCTACCTTCAGAATTTGAAAAAAAGTCATTGTCATTGCCAAAAGCTTTCTCCGAATGCTAGAAAAGTAAGTTAACCATTCTTCCAATTACCTTCTAAGAGAAGCCGTAGAGTCAGTATGTCCTTGCCTGTCCCTACAGTTCTCCAGAACTGCTACCTGAGGAGGCCGGCTCCTAACACTATAACATTCTTCTGTAAATAATTCCTGCCAGTTTTCTGCAACTATGACTTATTAAACTGATGTCTCTGGTACCATCACTTGTCCAAAGAAAGAGGGAAGGAAAAACGAATAAGGCTTCACGCCCCGTCGCCGTCGTGGTCATGTGATACGGTCCAAAATCTCGGGTTGGGTTTGGGTGAGGAAGGAAGCTGGCTGTGCCCTTCTCGAAGAAATCGTCCTGGTATTTGCCTTAACGTATTTAGGGAAATTACAAAAAATATAAACGTGATGTCAGATGAGGTCCTCAACCTCGTTCCTTCCAAATGCTAGTCATGTGTCTTACCAGTGCGCCATCTGAATCGAGGAGCAGGGACAGTGTCTTCCAGGCTGAGCGCGATCCTGCCTCACAGCTGCTCGTAATTTCGCTCCTAAATAGGCTGCAATCGGAAAGAAGCATCCGCTAAACATCAAAGGGCTGCACGTCTCCTCTTGCGTGAAGATGTGTGATGGAAGACGACTCTCCGCCCAACTGCTCCACTCCCCTCCCACCAACCCGAGCGAAAGCTTCGATACGACCACAGCCTGTCCATGAAACTGACTTTTCATTGTTATTCTATTTCGTCATTTAGTACTACCTACATACTAAAACACACAGTATATTTAAAATAAAGTGATACATTTAAAATAAAGTGGTATATTTAAAATGCCGTGGTATATTTTAATACCTGTTATAGTATGTAGAAATTGAAAGTCGGTATTATGTTTCAGCATAACGATGTCCTACGGAAACCGGAACTGAAATAGTTGTAACTCACACTTAGGCTGTATTTATTTAGACTTCTTGAGTCTGCAACGTTAGTTGCAGTAAAAAGCAAATTACATTATCGCAAGAAACGGGAACACGACGTGGACGTAATTTAACGGAAATCTGTTTACTTACAACAAGGTGTCGCACTTGTAAAACTAGTAGCATATTCACATGGGTTGTTTCTGTCCATTTTGGTCTCCAAATTGTACTGTTCTTGATAGTTCGACAGAGAGTTGGTGCATGTAAGATGTTCAGAGATATAATACTGACCAACAAATGAAACTGAGGGTCAAGTAACAACTTCAAAGATGTATTCACGTATGCTAATACATATACCTAAAGAATGAATGACATGGGAGTAACAGAAATGAAAAGTAAACGGTCAAGAAGATATAATTTAGCAAAAGAGAAAACCAGAAAATTTAAAAACATTTCGCATACTATATGACTATTTGAGTAATCCTACCTGTCAAAATAGAACTGCCATTTTGGTTTTGATTAGGTGTAAGCAGAATATGAGTGAAATTACGGAGACACCTTTCGTTTTGTAGTTCCGTTTTTTCGTTGAAAAATGTGTGGTTGTGGTATGCACTACGAAGAATATATATGGAAGCTGTTCAATGTGCTTGGAGGTATCTATACTGCGTAAAACAAATCAAGTAGGCGCTTCTGAAATTTGTCAGAGTTTGTCGATAAATTTCGCACAGTCACGAGACGATACATTAGAACTTCGATGCCATCCGACTTCCGTTCTGAAAGGTGCTCATGTTATAGACTCCGAAAGTAGGACTTTGCCTCAGAGTCTACTTCAAGAGAGGAACGAAAGGACAGAAAAATGTAAAATTGGGATACGACTTCCCGTTGATAACGAGATCTTTAGACACGGGGTGCACAGTCGTGAAAGGATGGGAAGGCGGCATGCCTCCCAAAGATACCTTCCCAGAACTGGCCTTAAGGGCTTTAAGAAAAACAAGGAAAATCTATGCACATGCATCTCAAATGTGAGTGCAGTGAGGTAGCCTAAGCACTTCCTCACTCTATCACCCTACTACATTTACTACAGATTGAATTATATTGGCTGTCTGGCATCAAAACGGCTCGACTGCGCTGGTGGATTCTATGCCACAACGAATCGAGTGGTCGTCATCGTCGTTGTCGTCGAGATAACGAGGGGGCCCACACACTTCCGGGCGCAACACAGTTAGAGGCTGAACTTTTCCCAAACGTCGAAATTTTCTCCCACTGCTATGTAGGAGTTTGAAATTTGGCCCATAGGTGCCTGCTACGTCGGTAATGGTGGGAAAATACGGCGCCCTGTGGCGTGACCCCCGGCCTCGGCGACGCTTTAAATAGCAAGGTGTCAAAAATGCGAAAGAGAAGTCATAGATCAGAAGTTCATGGTTGATGATGTCACGTTGGCACCTAATTTCACTACAATTCTGCCCAACGAGGCCGTGGATGTGTTACACGATGGGAAGGTGACTGCACCCCTTCTTACGCAAATTTCACTTCACCTTTTGACGCCTCTGCGATGGAGATCAGAACAACGACGACTAGCGTTGAAGTCACGCGGCTTTCTAATGGGTGCCAGAGGAGAAAATTTCAGACACATCGCCGTTCGAAATCCACACGAAAAGAACTCAGAGGGTGATATAAAGGGCGTCAATGAAACCATCGCTTCAGTTGGAGCGTTGATTCTCCCGCATTCAGCGGCCGAAAATGACACAGTTCGCTGTGTGATGAGCAACAGGACGACAGTCTTGACAACTTTTGACACTGCTGATATCCCCTGACAATTGACCCCTTCTCTAAGGAGATCGTGGTCCAGCAACTCCAGTAAACGTGATCGCATCCCGCGGTGGGCAGTGCAACCGCAGTTTTTTGTCTTCTGTACATAGATGAACCACTAGAGTGTGTTCAAAACCACTCGACGAAATGTGAAAGTGATAAAAGCAGTAAGGGGTGTTTATGATTTTTCAGCAAAGGGTCTCTCTAAGGCACCCCCCCCCCCCCCTCAAACCTCCCATCCACCCCCCGCAATGTGGCAACAACCTTTTTGCCCACAACTTGCCTTTGTCGAGCATTTTACGAAAGTACCTGTACAGAGACAAACTGTGACAAGAGTCCTGGGCACCCACTGGCAGGCGACCACTCGACAGCCCTCCAATTCTGCACACCCACGCCCAATAGGAGCCGTAGGAGTGGCAGAAAAGAGAAAATTTAACTGTACGTTAAATTTTTTTGAACGTTACTGTAGTAATGATTTCAGTGAGGGACCACAGGTTGCGCAATTTTGCTCTTCGGTACAGTATTAGGATCATTTTCGGGAAGGACGTGAGGTTCTTAACGACTTCCGATATTTCGGCAGGTGAACGTTCCATCATTTTCGAGGCACAAACGCAACGAGAGAGCGCTGCGTATGGAAACGTATACCCTTCTGTAGTCTCAGCCATGCCGACCAGGAGCGACAATGCAGCATATTCAGAGAGACAACATACACTGTAAAAAGCTGGCGTTTCCACACAATCACAAATGATCAACATCGAAAGTTACCTATAGTCAATATTAATAACTAGCTGGTAGTGGTAACATCAGCTCTGGGACTCTGAGACTTTTCATGCTGTTTCCCATGTTGGTGTCAGAAATACATAAATTATTAATAACCGAATAAATATTTAATGAAGTAGCAAAAAAAAAAAAAAAAAAAAAAAAGACGGCTCTGAGTACTATGGGATTTAACTGCTGAGGTCATCAGTCCCCTAGAATTTAGAACTACTTAAACCTAACTAACCTAAGGACATGGCACACATCCATGCCCGAGGCAGGATTCAAACCTGCGACCGTAGCGGTAGCGCCTAGAACCACTCGGCCACTGCGGCCGGCAATGAAGTAGTAAATCAAGCCAAAAATTATACATATGACATACTGCATAGTAGGAATAAACTAAGGGTACAGAATGCTGCATTCATTATGAATGAATGCGTGGAAGAGTCGTCGTTTTGACACATTTGCCTTAGTGGTTGACATTAGTTAGCAATGCTTGACTATCAGTGACTACAGCAGACTCCCTTAGCTATTGTCAGACACCACGCTGTAATTATGTTCAAATGTTCAAATGTGTGTGAAATTTTATGGGACTCAACTGCTAAGGTCATCAGTCCCTAAGCTTACACACTATTTAACCTAAATTATCCTAAGGACACACACACACACACCCATGCCCGAGGGAGGACTCGAACCTCCGCCGTGACCAGCCGCACAGCCCATGACTGCAGCGCCTTAAACCGCTCGGCTAATCCCGCGCGGCGCTGTAATTATGGCTCAATGCGTTTGCTAATTATTAATATTGAACGATTTCATACAATTGTGCCAATATAACTTCTATAGTATGTTCTGGGGAATATTTACCATTCAAATGGTAACGTAGGCAGCTGACTGACGTGATCACCCTGTTCAGTTTGTATTTCCGCTAGTACGTTCCTGTGATGTATCTCCAGCGATAATTCAAGCGTCTCCCCTTTCATTCCAGCGGTCTGAGAAAGCCCATGCGCCTTCCTGAACAAACCTATCTGTACGACAGCTGCTGCCGGTGACACTTCTGCTTTCTGAAATGCCTCTCTTGTGTTTACAACATAGCTCCCCTCACATCTTGGCAATGGGCTTCAACTACAACGATAGACCTCAGAGTCAACGAGACCTAAAGCTTAGCCTTCTTTCTGTTTCTTATTTCTCGCACGGATAAATACAAATAACATCTGTTCGTGATTATAAATGATAATCGAGCTTGGAAAGATTTGGTTGTTCCTTTGTCCAACTTCAGCTGCGCTTGGCGCTTACTGTGCACATGACAAGCGATACTTAACTCGTGCTTGAAGTTGCAGAATAAATGCAGTATCTGGTCAGAAATATCCAGGCATCTATTAATGGACATTAATATGGGGTGCGTCCACCCTCCGCCTTTATGACGGTTTGATCTCTGCTAGGGAGCCGTCTCAATGGCTTTGGACGAATGGCAGTCCACTGTTTCTAAAGAGTCGAAACCAAAAAAGGTAGTATTGCTGGACGTTGGGATCTGGAGAAAATTCGATTTTCTATCTCAACCCAAAGGTGTTCCGTTGTGTTCAGGTCGGGACTGCGAGCGGACCAGTTCATTACAGAAAACTTATTGCTCTCAAGAGATTACCTCACAGGTAATACTTTACGACACAGTGCATTGTCACGCTGACACAAACAATCATCGCCTTTGAAATGTTCCTCTACTGAACGCAGTACGCAGTTCTTCTAACACCGTAAAATGTGTTCATATCCTTCTTACTTTACTTGAGCGTTTACTTAAGCGCAATAAGGCGTTATAACCTAACCACATGAATTACTTCCTTACCGTATCACCACTTGCTCTGTACTTTACTGTTGGCGCTACACATGATTGCAGGTACGTTCTCCTGGCATTCGCCAAACCACACTCTTCCATTGGATCATCATAGGCTATAGCGTTATTCATGACTTCAAATTACTCGTCTGCAATCATCAACTGTCAGGTAGCGTCATTTTATTCACCACCACACATTAGCAAAGACTACAGAAATGTATGGTTTATGAGAGAAATGGTTCAAATGGCTCCAACCACTATGGGATTTAACATCTGAGGTCATCAGTCCCCTAGAACTTAGAACTACTTAAACCTAACTAACCTAAGTACATCACACACATCCGTGCCCGAGGCAGGATTCGAACCTGCGACCGTAGCAGCCGCGTGGTTCCGGACTGAAGCGCCTAGAACCGCTCGGCCACCACGGCTGGCCGTTTGCGAGAAGCTGCTCTACGAGTGTACCCCATTCTTTTTAACTCCCTACTCCGGGTTGCTCATAGCACTTTGGAACTCACGAATGACTTCTTCCACTGATTTGATGCACTTTGTTACAACCACCTTCCACAGTGCCTGACGGTCCATGTCTGTGAGTGCACGAGGACTTCTGAGCTTGTTTTAACTGTGGTCGTTCCTTCGCGTTTCCAGTTCACAATTACTTCGCGAACGGGCAGCTTTGGCTAGGTTGAATGTGTCCGACTGATCTGTCACACAGGAGACGCCCAAGTACTAGTCTACATACAAAGTTACTGTCCTCTCCTGACCGACCCACTGCGCTGTTACTGCTTCTCTATTGACCATACAATAATCCCAGCCTCCTTTTATACTGGCGAGCCCGACTCTCTTGACATCTAGTAGCCAATTCCGCACTACACACAGGCGTCCAGAAACGTCTGAACTTCTAGAGTACTCGCAGACCATATGATGAGTGCTCATCCCGTTAACGTTGCCATTAAGATAGTATGTACGGCCTGAAATGCTGGGAAGCAGATGGCGAGGGAAGCGCTTGTTGCGCCTGTCAGAGTAGGCGGCTTTTGTGGCGGCCTACCTGCCGGGCTGCCGGTGGCTCGCCTCCAAATGGGCACGCCGCCACAGCTGCTATATCTGGCGGCTAGGCGCCGCCTCATACAGGACGTGGCGCCTCACCTCAGAGCGCACATTAAGGTCACTGGCGTCGCCAACAGCCGGCGCCTGCGGTCAACGTACCGCCCACCAAGCGCCGGAGGACGAAGAATGTGTGTCTTATGGTGCCGGCAATGCTCTGCCCAATCCATTTGTCATGCTGTCATCAACAAAATGGTTCAAATGGCTCTGAGCACTATGGGACTCAACTGCTGTGGTCATAAGTCCCCTAGAACTTAGAGCTACTTAAACCTAACTAACCTAAGGACATCACACACATCCATGCCCGAGGCAGGATTCGAACCTGCGACCGTAGCGGTCGTGCGGTTCCAGACTGTAGCGCCTTTAACCGCTCGGCCACTCCGGCCGGCCTGTCATCAACAAGTGACACTTTGTGTGCCAGGGGTATAGTCCAGTGAGGTACGCAGAAGAGATTGCGGTGAATAAATTTGCACTCTGCAGTGGCGTGTACAGTGATTTTGAAACATCTCCTTAGAAAAATTAATGAATGACTGTGCTGATAAACCTCTTACGTTATTTGATTTTCAAACAGCTGAGCAAAACTGAACGTACTCAGAAATTTCTCTCTTTACTTATTCTGATCAACACTAAACTGACACACAATATTTTTAGCGCAAGGCAGTCAGACTTTCAATAATCCCTACAAAAGAATGGCCCTGACTAACAGTAACCTATACATTTCATGAATCACTTACCTCACAAAAATTTTCGTTACACGAACTACTGCAATACAGCGAGCGCCAATACTGCCAGCTAAATAAAAGATTTTAAGTACTGAAGGCACTAACTATTGATGGGCACAGTTACCAAATGAAAGATTTTGATAGAGAACAAACAATGTATTTACCTTAATAATGTTAAAAAGTCATCATATATATATATATATATATATCAGTTCATGATATCCAATAATACAAATTTACGCCCTCTGATGGACACACGTCCAGATCGTCTGCTCTCAAAATTCTGCCATCTCTCTCCCGACATCAACCACTGCTGGCGGCTAACCTCCAACTGCGCAACGCTACGCACTGTTCACATCCAACTGCCCAACACTACAATAGCTCCCTGCCGCCGTTGGATAAGCAGCTGCAGCAGCAAGTCGTATAGTCTTAGCTCACTTATTTGTTACATAGTTTAATTCTTAATTTCTTTGCGTGTTTTTGGTATTTGCGTTGTTTAATTCATAAATTTCGGGCGTATTGTAGTATTTGAGAGTTGTAACATCGCGTTTTAGTACCTGAATATTGTAAAATCGCGTAGTCTCCTTCCGCCGCCGAGCAGTGTGTCAGCAGTGCGCAAGTAGCAGCATTACTGCATTTACTAGGCAATATTGTATTTTAATAACCGTTTAAATTTTGTGTCGATTTGTTTGCGCTCTCTGTAGATTAGTTCAGACGTTCTCTGCACAACAATTGTTATCATGGATAGGGACTGCAACTGCTGTGTTCGGATACAGGCTGAGTTGGCATCCCTTCGCTCCCAGATTCAGGCAGTGTTGGCTTTGGTCACACAGCTTGAGGCTGTTGCCAATGGGCATCACTGTGGGGTTCCGGATGGGGGTTTGTCGGGGACGGCCAGCTCGTCCCACGCATCCCCCGATCGGACTACGACTGTGGTTGCCCGGGATACTGCCCGCATTGAGGCTGATCCCTCACCTGTGGTAGAGTGGGAGGTCGTCTCAAGGTGTGGCAGGGGGCGAAAGACATTCCGGAGGGCTGAACGGAAGGCCTCTCCAGTTTGTCTGACGAACCGGTTTCAGGCTCTGTCTCAGGCTGATACTGATCTTCGGCCGGACATGGCTGCTTGTCCTGTTCCAGAGGTTGCCCCTCAGTCTGCAAGATCCGGGCGGTCACAGAGGGTGGGCTTACTGGTAGTTGGGAGCCCCAACGTCAGGCGCGTAATGGGGCCCCTTAGGGATATGGCAGCAAGAGAGGGGAAGAAAACCAATGTGCACTCCGTGTGCATACCGGAGGGAGTCATTCGCAGATGTGGAAAGGGTCCTTCCGGATGCCATGAAGGGTACAGGGTGCACCCATTTGCAGGTGGTCACTCATGTCGGCACTAATGATGTGTGTCGCACAGAAACAGTAGGCCTCACAAGGACTAGCACTGTGGTTTTTGTAACGATGCAATTACAATAGGAGCAGAGATATGGACAAAAATGTGTTTCCCCAAACCCCGTAAGTATAGGCTGCCCTGCGGGACAGATATGTTGTTTTGGAGTAGTATCGACCTGCTCTATTGGTCTATACATGAGGGGGCAAACAAATGGTTTTCAGGCCTCTACTGCAAAGCATGCACTGCACGACAGGCATGTTGTGGGAGTAGCATCAGCCTGCTTTACCGAACTGTGTTGCAGGGGATGCACATGTCGATGAGCACGTCTGGCGTTGAGATGGGTTATGGGAGAGGATGGACACTGGAGGAGGGAGGAGGAAGTGGACAGAGAGAATGGAGGATGAGGTGGAAGGTATAGATGCGTAGTGGACAGGTAGAAAAGAAACATAGTGAAAACAGAGATAGAAAGATGGAAGGGGGAGAATGATAGGGTCAGAGGGAGATGGAGGAAGATACTATCAGAGAGAGAGGGAGGATGAAGCGGATAAAGAGAATGGGAGGAGTAGATGTGTTCATTATGTCTGTCGAACGCATACCCAGACGAAATTATGGAGGAAAGGCTTGTTACTCTTAACGATTGCCTGTATTATGTTCTTACGTTTTTTGAAGAGCATTCCTTCTCCCCTTACAGCCTTCCTTTCACCCATCAATCACCGCCCTCTCTGGTCTGGCTTCTCTGTCATTAAATTGAAGAATTAGTTTTCTCAGTGAAACAGATTTCTTTAAATTCTTCTTCGACTTCTTTATAAGTCCTCTCGAAGTCCAAGGTAGTTACTTAAATATAATTTTTAGACAGGTATAGTTTTTCATGGAATTGTCCACATACTGGCTTTCGCACAGTTAAAATGAGTTTGGAGACAATTTTCTTGAAGAGAGGAAAAAAAAAAAAAAAAAAAAAAAAAAAAAAAAAAAAAAAAAAAAAAAAAAAAAAAAAAAAAACGGTAGAGCCAGAAAAATATTATGGAAATCAATTCTTTTTTCGAAGCTGATTAAACAAGGACACACTTCTTAAAATTAAAAAAGGTAACTTCACAATTTCTCCTACATGAGAATGATGCTTCACAGACGAAGAGGGGACTTGTTGAATCGCTGCAATTAAGGCCTCTTCCGATCCCTGCTGGTTACGACCGATTCGGTGTGTGAGACCCAGTGATTTATTACCTACAGTACCTCTGCTCTTTCGTTGATTATTTCCGAAGCAGATTACGTATTATTGAAAACTTTTAACATCTGAGTGTTGTGTCAAGGCCACTTTTCGTATTTCAGATTTTTAACTTGCATTATTTTGAGGTTAAAAATCGCATGTAGTCTAGGTATAAGACATATTTGCTTTCTAATACGTAATGCACGAATTGTCTTAGTAACCAAGTGACTATTGTTTTAGCTCTTGGATGGACTCCAGTTTAGTGAAAAAGGCTGTTGTAATTAATGAATGACTCATGCCGAGAATAATGACCACATTTTTTCTCGTCAATTTTCGTGTTGCGAACTATTTCTTGAATACAAATCTGTGGGACTGGGTGTCAACCACTTGGCATTCGTTGCACAAGGCTATTTGCGTCATATAAAGCTCTTATAGCGTATCTTTAGCTCGTAAGGTACCATTACCCACTTTGTAGCATACTAGCGCTGCACTGAATTGTAAAATACAGTTGTTAATGTTCCGCCACACCCTTTTACATTTGATGTTCGGATGTTTTTGTTCGATGGAGTTGGGTGGGCTGTTTTTCATTGTTTCTGTGTAGTTGTTTTTCGTAGAGTTTTGCAGCGTTGAGTCCTGTAGGTAAAGACATTCCAAATAATCTTGATATCTAGGTTCTTCATCGCTTGAGGGAACCCATGTCGTAGGTTTTAGTTTGGTTGGCTGGCTGATTTAAGGGGGGGGGGGGGGGGGACCAACAGCGAAGTCATCGGTCCCATCGAATTAGGGAAGGTTGGGGAACGAAGTCGGCCCTGCCCTTTCAAAGGAAACGTTCCTGCATTTTGGAAAATCACTGAAAGCCTAAATAAGAATGGCCGGACGCGGGTTTGAACCGTCGTCCTCCCGAATGTGAGTCCAGTGCGCTAACCAATGCGCCACCCCGCTCGGTGGTTTGAATTTCCGTAAGTGCATTTTGTTATGGTGTTGTTATTTTGTATTGTTTTGCAGGTTTGTTTCACGAATAAGGCCGCCGTTTGTATTGGCACATTTGTAGCTCCCAGCTCGCCTTCGATTTTTGTACTGGTACTACGTGAAAACTAGTAATTAAAAAAAAAAAAAAAAAAGAAAACCAGTAGCGCACCAGACATATCAGTCAGCAGTATTTTAAATTCTTGATTATTATTGCGTGCGAGAGCATGATCGCCACCATTCAATTTCTTTTACTTAGGCTGTATTTTAACTCCTCTTGCTCCCATCTAGCTGCGAACTGTCTGTCTGGCTGACTGTATATCACTTCCATTGTCAACGATGAAACTGATGTCGTCCGCATACGCCTAGCAAACATTTATGGTGTGAAACATCTGTAAACCTAGCAAATGTGTATGTAGTGTTCCAAGTAATGACTCGACACTTAGGATGTACAAAGTTTGTGGTAACGGGAGTCCTCGACTACGGGAGCATCTGATCGAAACTGCAGACATGAGACGGCCGTTTATTTTTATTTTGGAAGTGGCATTTGACAAGAGTCTATTAATTAGCTGAGTGAACTGTTCTATAAGCCCCATTTTTCTCGTGGTGCTGACTAAAAATTTGTGACTAATTCTATTACAAGCTTTCAAAATTTTAAACAAGGCTGAACTGTTGAAAATCTTCACGGTAAATGATAACAGCCAAACAGTTGTAGGATAAAGTTTTATTGAAATCCTTGACCACGGTTTCGGTATATCTAAGTATGCCTTCATCAGAAGCAACAATACACCTGAACAGGAAGACACCTTCATTAGCAAACAAACTTAGCAGGATAACTGAGATAGAAGACGAAACAAACACTTATAGCTGTAAGTAACCGTGAAAATTACCAAAGTATTACAAGCACACAAACTTTTAGTCACTTACTAAAATCACATACTGCTGTGGAGATACAGAAAACAATCGTGCCAAAGGCGTCGTCAGTAGTTAAAATTAAAATACCACCTCCATCTGTACAGCATAATTATGGAGAGAAGGTCGATGCGAACATGACATATTATCAGTACTTAGCCTGTGGACTAGCGGGAAGAGGGTGTGGAAGCCCTAGGGCAGGCACTTTTACCGAGAGGGGGGACTTGTGGTATGCTCGAGACACTCGCGCACGTTAAAACCCAGGGATACATACTCATGCGCATCAAAATTTTAAAGGTCGTGCTAATTCAAACCCTCTATCTTAAGAAATACAAGATAAGGAGACTTCAACAGAAGCAATACGGTTACAGAGTTGCCTTTCCCGTAAATAACAGCTTAAAACAAAGAGTGATTCATATCGAAACCGTGGTGAAGGATTTCAATAAATCTTTATCCTGCAACTATTTGGCTCTTATCATTAACCGTGAACCTAGTACAAGTTTTACCATAGACCAAAAATGTCACGCACAGCTGGTGAAGAAACAATCTTGGTTGCAGTTTTGTAATATTATTTACTTACTAATGACTCTTTTCGCCTCATTCAGGCACCTTCAGACTGGCTGAGATTAGGTGTTAGGCACATGGGATACCGAGCATACAAACGTCTCAGTAAATAACTCCCCTCGTCAAATATTACGAAACATTGCACGTCGTGCTTCTTCAGTAGTCCAATGAATACAGAAGAGGATCAGTCCTGCATAGATTTGTCAGCGTGTAAAGATGTTAGAGGTGTACTTGCTCACATTCGGGCTACGCAGAAAGTACTGGGCACAGAAACACAAAGAAGCGTGGCGACCATAGTCAGTGAGAATGGCGGGATAGGTCTTGTCAACGACAGGGATGCGATGCTACACAGACCCCACTCCTGTGGCCAGCTGCGCTAGGTTTCTCGGTTGGGGATCCATGGCACGAACAGCCCGACCCAGGTGGTCCCACAGATTCTCAATTGGGTTTAAATTCGGCGAGTCGGGTGGCCAAGGGGGTAAGTAAACTCATCCTGGTGCTGTTTCGAACATGCACGAACACTGAGAGCTGTGTGACACGTTGCATTCTCCTGCATTCACCGAACCGAGTTAAACACAAACTGCATTTAAAAGTGGACGTGGTCCTCAAGAATAGAAGAATACTTGGGCCGATCCAATGTTCCCTCCAGAACGTGGACCCTTTGTACAATGAAGGCTTTCACGACCGGATGTTTCAGCTGCCGAGAATTGTTCCGGTTTGCATGGCAGTGGTCCATGGAACTCTTCTACCCCTGACATTTCGTCCAAAGCTACGCTGGACATCTTTGGAGGTTCTCCTGGTTGTGCTGAATCTTGCCGACTGACGAGTCGGACGTCGAATAACGGCCTAAATACCGTGAAAAATGCGCGTGGTCTGGATTTCACGTGATAGCAGAGATAAACCTTGTCAAGGATAAAATATAACTATCGATCATAGTACGTCAAAGATAAAAAACTGCTCATCGATTCTGTAGCGCCACAGTCCATATATCACTGAGTTTCACAGCTTCTTCTTTGCTGTTAAAATTATCCCCATGTTTATGTATTTGGATGGGTTCTCTATATAGCCGTAGATAATAGTTCGTCACAGCACATAAAACTACAGTTTCCGAAAATTTCACTACGTAAAGAGCATGTCCCGCCCGGCTGACTTGTCTGTTTTCCCTAGTCGGCAAAGAATTTTTTGTTCCTTCAACCATGTATTCACACTTCTCTTTGCAATTCCAATGTAGACCCTACCACATGTACACGGAATCTTATATACACCACTAGCAGACAGATGGGGACGTTTATCCTTAACGGAACGAAGTGTTTGGCCTATTTTCTTAGTTGGTCTGACAATCGGTCGAACGTTATGTTTCCTTAAAGTCTTTCCGATTTGATCCTTTCCTTTTTTCATGAAGGGTAAAGAAACCGTGAGAAGTTTTATCTTTCACATACTATAATCGATAGTTATATTTTATCCTTGACAAGGTTTATCTCTGCTATCACGTGAAATCCAGACCACTCCCACCTTCCACGGTATTTAGGCCGTTCTTCGACGTCCGACTCGTCAGTCGACAAGACTCAGCACAACGAGGAGCACCTCCGAAGATGTCCAACGTAGCTTTGGAGGAAACGGATAGAAGAGTCCCATGGACCACGGCCATACAAGCCGGGAGAATTCTCGGCAGCTGGACCATTGCTTTCAGAGGTTTCACGCTCTATACGCCAACTGCCGCCTGTCTAATAACTATGAAACGTGATTCATCTGAAAAGGCCATCTATTGCCACTCTTTAGACGTGCAGTTGCGGTACTGGCCTACAAATTCCAACCTTCGTCGCCGACGAACAGCAGTCAGCATGGATCCGTGAACCAGGCGCCTGTCGAGGACGTCCATAGGACACAGCGACGTTCGCTAACGTTCGTTGAGGAGACAATGTTGATAGCCCCTTGATTCATCTGGCGGTCAGTTGCTCGACATTACCACGTCTATTCATCCGTACACATCTCTGCAGCAGTTGTTCGCCCCCGTCATCAATGACGCATGGTGCACCACACCGATTTTGGATAGCGACGTTTTGCCATGCGCGGTATAATTTAACCACGGCGGCACGCAAACTGTTTACAAACTTAGCCCTTTCGGAAAAGCTTCCACCCATCCTTCGCCCGAAAGCCAATGATCATGCCCATTTGAACGTAAGATGTATCATTCCGTTTCCGATTTACGACAACTACTGCACTGTACATAGCGCCCCCGACAAGCTTTATATACCCTTCAATACTAGTTCTGCCGCCTGCCGTCTGTGAGTGGCTATTGCATGTTGACGCTGTATGTTACGATTATACACTAATGGCCCTTAAAATTGCTACGCCAATAAGAAATGCAGATGATAAACGTGTATTCATTGGACAAACGTATTATACTAGAACTGACATGTGATTACATTTTCACGCAATTTGGGTGCATAGATCCTGAGGAATCACTACCCAGAACAACCACCTCTGGCCGTAATAACGGCCTTGATACGTCTGGGCATTGAGTCAAACACAGTTTGGATGGCGTGTACAGGTACAGCTGCCCGTGCAGCTTCAACACGATACAACAGTTCATCAAGAGTAGTGACTGGCGTATTGTGACGAGCCAGTTGCTCGGCCACCATTGACCAGACGTTTTCAATTGGTGAGAGATCTGGAGAATGTGCTGGCCAGGGCAGCAGTCGAACATTTTCTGTATCCAGAAAGGCCCGTACAGGACCTGCAATATGTGGTCGTGCATTATCCTGCTGAAATGTAGGGTTTCGCAGGGATCGAATGAAGGGTTGAGCCAAGAGTTGTAACACATCTGAAATGTAACGTCCACTGTTCAAAGTGCCGTCAATGCGAAAAGAGGTGACCGAGACGTGTAACCAATGGCACGCCATACCATCACGCCGGGTGATACGCCAGTATGGCGATGACGAATACATGTTTCCCATGTGCGTTCACCGCGATGTCGCCAAACACGAATGCGACCATTATGATGCTGTAAACAGAACCTGGATTCATCCGAAAAAATGACGTTTCGCCATTCGTGCACCCAGGTTCGTCGTTGAGTACACCATCGCAGGCGCTCCAGTCTGTGATGCAGCGTCAAGGGCAACCGCAGCCATGGTCTCCAAGCTGATAGTCCATGCTGTTGCAAACGTCGTCGAACTGTTCGTGCAGATGGTTGTTGTCTTGCAAACGTGCTCATCTGTTGACTCAGGGATCGAGACGTGGCTGCACGATCCGTTACAGCCATGCAGATAAGATGCCTGTCATCTCGACTGCTAGTGATACGAGGCCGCTGGGATCCAGCACGCCGTTCCGTATTACCCTCCTGAACCCACCGATTCCATATTCTGCTGTTATTGCATCTCGACCAACGCGAGCAGCAATGTCGCCATACGACAAACCGCAATCGCGATAGGCTACCATCTGACCTTTATCAAGGTCGGATACATGATGGTACGCATTTCTCCTCCTTACATGAGGCATTACAACAACTTTTCGCCAGGCAACGCCGGTCAACTGCTGTTTGTGTATGAGAAATCGATTGGAAACTTTCCTCATGTCAGTACGTTGTAGGTGTCGCTACCGGCGGAAACCTTGTGTGAATACTATGAAAAGCTAATCATCTGCATATCACAGCATCTTCTTCCTGTCGGTTAAATTTTGCGTCTGTAGTACGTCATCTTCGTGGTGCAGCAATATTAATTGCCAGTAGTGTAGTTAATCTCGTATCTGTTACTCGTAAATGTGTGTATGTTTTTTCAGCATTCTCTAAATCCGTATTTTGACCTCAATAGGCTATCCATTTCGTACAACAGATAGTTTAATATTTCTCAGATTCACTGTGGACAGCAATGTCGTCAGCGGATCTCATCACTCGTATCATTTCAAACCGAATATTAATTTCATTTCTGAAACGTGTAGCTGAATGCTCAGCTCACTTGCTTGAGGGGCTGGGACGTAAATATGACCCAGATTTAATACGCATGCCTAATTAACGAGCACTGGTCTTGAACGCGGGCTAGCTTGCGATATGCATTCAGCAGGTTTTCCCTGTCTCCAGATGACAAACGCAACACAAAACAGTTAATGTGGTATCAGAATCTTCATCGACCGCACCCGGCGTGCCACGCGCTACACACAGCTACGTGGGAGACGGCACTTTTAAACCTCCCACCAGTGATTCCGTTGCTAGGTATCTACAATGGAGACGCCACTCACACTCGCCACTAGAGGACACGCTATCCAAGTGATCTCACTGCTTGCGACTCTGTTGGTCGACACGTCTTTTTAAGCAGTTGTACTCAGAGCTCCCCCCAGACGCAGTGAATATACAGACTAAACTACCGTAGTACATAGATCGTTGTGAGGAAAATGTTCGAAGTAGCACGATGCTACTAAGCATGTTTGTGTGTCAGTGAGTTATCTACTTGTTTCAGCATTCAAGACTATTAATCTGTATCAAGAATATTACTATCGTCGTACACGACTGAGCACCACAGAAGGATCTACCACACTTCATTTATTAAGTATCCGTATTGTAAATAAACTTGCTATTGCTTTATCTTTTTGTAGTCTTTGTTGGCCATCTCATGTAAGTACCAAAACACAGACCAATGTTTACGTGAAGTACGAATGCATTAATCACACGATTTTTACTGCAACTGACGTTTAAGGCAACAGAAAAGGTGACAGACCACATGTAAACATATAAATTCTTGTCAAAACGTAGATGGGCGACTTCTCATTATTACCAGACTCTAGTACCGTCGGAAAAAACGCAGAAATAAAAAAGCAGAGGAAGACTGACGAAATGTACTCATTTTCTATTTGGTTTACTAGTAGAGTGAAACGTTGCACCTCTTTTCCTGGACAACAAACATCCGCTACCTGCACCATGTTTTCAAGTGTACTACTACGATTGGATTTTGAAAGGCCATCTTCTGCAAAACGCAATGTATTTATTTTTTCTATTGACTGGAACATATTTCAATACTTGTGTATCATTTTGGTGGTTGGTTGATCTGTGGGAGAGGACCAAACAGCGAGGCATTGGTCACTCGGGTTACGGAAGGAAGGGGAAGGAAGTCGGCCGCGCCCTTTCAAATGAACCGTACCGGCATTTGCCTGAAGTGCTGTAGTAAAATCACGGAAAACCTAAATCTGGGTGGCCGGACGTGGGTTTGAACCGTCGTCCTCCCAAATGAGAGTCCAGTGTGCTAACCACTGCGCAACCAAGCTCCGTATGTCATAATCTTCTGTGGCTCAATTTATTTCTGTAAAAATCTTATAAAAAGTTCGTGTTTTTTTTCCATTTAGACCTAAAAACTCTGACTTGTGCCACTTTTGTTCTGATTGCTCATCTGAAGCTACCTTGACTGTGGATCTATACAGGACGGCTTGCGCTTGTTCCTTTTTTATTGCTTGACGATATGCCGTCTGCAAAGTAGTCGTGAAGAACTTACTTAAAGAATTATTAGTCTGAAATACTTGTTTGGCGAGTAGTAGAGGTATTGCGTCTGCGTCCTGTAATACATCTTCGGTGCTTTGTTTTTTTATTGTTATTAAATACATAAACACTTTCAAAATTCGGGTAGATCCAAGTGAGCAATCAAAACAAAACGAAGAATGCACATGTTGTTCTTATTATAGGACTAAAATAGAGAATTAACCACCAACTTTATAACATTTTCACACAAATAAAGACACACAGAAGATGACACACAGGCGTGAAACATGTTTGGGTAAACATAAAAGAAATAATATCCGGATGGACGCGAGTAGCAGTCGTGCACCCAGAGTTCCCCACAAACTTAATCACGTATATAGACAGCTCACCCAACCCGGGAATCAAGAATCTCTACTATTTTTGCCTGTTATCCATATCGATAGGGGAAGAATAATAATTTTTTTCGTGTGATATAACTACAGATTAACCGTTTTCGGGTTTTTCCCGTTATGTGTTCTGTGAAACGTTACTTCAGTTCAAATTTCATGATTCTATGTCAACGGGAACTACTCTATAGGTGAGTTTGCGAGTGCCAAAGTATGTGATGTAATTGACCGTATCTATTGCATGACTTGCATTGACTGTAAAGCTTATATATATATATATATATATATATATATTACACCGCCAAGGAACTGTAGACCTTAGTATGCGATATAAATTTCGACTTGATAAGTCTTCCGGTTCCTGAGAAAAACGGTGTTAACAGAGAAACGGGACAACAAAGTGATCTTATAAAGGTTCCATTTTTGACGACTGAGGTAAGGAATCCTGAAAGTGAATGCCATGTATTCGGCAGAAGACAAGCTAAAAAATCAAATTTAATCCTTAAGTATCCCCACCAAAATGATGTACTGCTGTGGGTTAGGCGTATGACTCCGTAAGCGAGGCATGTCAATGACAGTGGCGTTAACGGGAGTCGTAAATGTCAGGAGGCAGTAATTTCGTTACGGACTTCACGTGTGGTGCGGCCTGGTAGCAAATAAGGGCGATGAGAGCTGCGGATACGAGTCGCTAGGGCGGCTACCAGCGAACAGGTTCTGCCGGAATGGACTGAACGGCCAGTTCAGCCGCGGGCGCCAGCGTGCGTGCAGCGGAGAGGCTCTGAGAGGCTCGTCTGCAGCCGCAGACCTCGTCTCCCGCACGATCGGCCACGGTGATGGAAGAGCTGCAATCATCCCACAGTCTACAGGGCTGACGGGTCGGTGGCCGTCTCTAGGCCTAGAAGGCTTCTACGATGAGGTAGACCCCACCGATGCTCGTTGGTTGGTAGTCCGTTACGTCGGACTCAAGGGATCTACGCCGATTCACCGGCCGAATGCCACTGAACTTGTGGGCGTTCCTTATTGCATCCGACAACACCAGTACTTGCAGCGGAACAGGAATGAGGCAAACCAGTGACTTGCGAACAGTTAATCAACTGAAGGCACGAAGTCTGGATAACTGTACAGTAACACATTTGCATCTGCGTCTGCATCTACATGACTATCGATAGTTAATTTAGAGAGATCCGTTTCAGTTGTCTTGAAATAAAGACCGGTTTCGACATTTTAATATTCCATCTTCAGGTGTGTGAAATCACGCTATTTGGTAACATCTACCTCTACGTGATTACTCTGCTATTCACAATTAAGTGCCTGGCAGAGGGTTCAATGAACCACCTTCAACCTGTCTCTCTACCATTCCACTCTCGGACGGCACGCGGGAAAAACGAGCTCTTAAATTTTTCTGTGCGGTCGCTGATTTCTCTTATTTTATCGTGATGATCATTTCTCCCTATGTAGGTGGGTACCAGCAGAATGTTTTCGCAATCGGAGGAGAAAACTGGTGACTGAAATTTCATGAAAAGATCCGGTCGCAACGAAAGACGCCTTTGTTTTAATGACTGCCACTCCAATCCACGTATCATCTCTGTGACACTATCTCCCCTATTTCGCGATAATACAAAACGAGCTGCCCTTCTTTGTACTTTTTCGATGTCAGCCGTCAGTCCCACCTGATTCGGATCCCACACCGCACAGCAGTACTCCAGAATAAGGGGGGACAAGTGTAGGGTATGCAGTCTCTTTGGTAGACCTGTTGCACCTTCTAAGTGTTCAGCCAATAAGTCGCAGTCTTTGGTTTGTTCTACCCACAATATTATCTATATGATCGTTCCAATTTAGGTTATTTGTAACTGTAATCCCTAAGTATTTAGTTGAATTTACAGTCTTTAGATTCGTGTGACTTATCGCGTAATCGAAATTTAGCTGATTTCTTTTAGTACTCATACGAATAACTTCACACTTTTCTTTATTCATGGTGAATTACCACTTTTCGCACCATACAGATATCTAAATCATTTTGCAAGTCGTTTTGATCATCTGATGACTTCGCAAGACGGTAAATGACAGTATCATCTGCAAATAATCTAAGAGGGCTACTAAGATTGTCTCCTATGTCGTTAATATAAATTAGGAACAATATACGGCCTATAACACTTGCTTGGGGAACGCCGAATATTACTTCTGATTTACCCGCTGACTTTCCGTCGATTACTACGAACTGTGACCTTTCTGACAGGAAATCACGAATACAGTCGCACAACTGAAGCGATACTCCGTAGGCACGCAGTTTGGTTAGAAGACGCTTTTGAGGAACGGTGTCGACAGCCTTCTGGAAACCTAAAAATATGGAAGCAATTTGACATCCCCTGTCGATAGCACTTATTACTTCATGAGTATAAAGTGCTAGTTGTGTTTCACAAGAACAATACTTTCTGAATCCGTGCTGTCTATGTGTCAATAAATCGTAAGATATGGTCGGTCCAGTCAGTGAAAGAGCTCCAGTCACCTCACGTTGGTGGAAACTGTCCGCCAATGGGCAGAAGCACGGTAGCAACGCCAAACAGTACTGCAGGGCTCCGACAACATGCACTCACGACTACACAGTGCACTGTTCTGATCACAACTGATGCTTGCAAGGTGTCAAGGGCATTGTATAGGTGGCGTTCGCGGTCAGATACAACGGTGCAACCTGCAAGGTTGGCTAGTTTCTGCATTTACGTTCAAACGTGCATTCCTCGCTGTATTACCAAACTACTGCCCAACCCATCTACACGCTGCGTAATTGCGAACGAGGAGTGTCTTCCGTGGTCACCGGGGGCTGCGGTCTTCGAAAGGAAGACGCCAAATTCGCATTGCCTGCGGTGGTCCACATACTTGCCGACTCCTTAAAGCGCGACATAGGAAACAGGCAGGACGCTTAATCCCCAGGCAGAAATGAATGTGCACTAGTGCCAACCAATTTTAGTTGAGTTGTGGACCAGATACGTGAATAACGAGAACGTTATAGCCGTGTATGTTGAAAGGGGCTGTTTTGACACTGACCAGTATCGTACTCTGAAAAGGAGAAAATACATAAACCACCAGTAAGGAAGACAATATATTTCGTTATCTAGATGCGGGCGACGAAGTTCGACGCAACAGAGGCGACACGGAGTGGTCATAAGCCAGAAGATGTAAGTAGGCTGTTTAGGTTTTTATGTTGGTAACGCCACGTAGCGCTCTGTATGAAAATCACTGACTATGCTGTGTGCAGTCTGTAGCTGGTTGGCATTGTTGGAACATTCGCTATTATAGTGTTGGGCAGTTGGAGGTGAGCCGCCAGCAGTGGATGTGGAGAGAGAGAGATGCTAGACGTTTGAGAGGTTACTATGAGCGGACGATCTGGACGTGTGTCCGCCAGAAAAAGGAAATTTGTGAAGATGGTTGTCATGAATTGATAGTACATATGATGACTTTTGAACACTATTAAGGTAAATACACTGTTTGTTCTGTATCAAAATATTTCATTTGCTAACTATGCCTATCAGTAGTTAGTGCCTTCAGTAGTTAGAATCTTTTATTTAGGTGGCAGTATTGGCGCTCGCTGTATTGCGGTAGTTCGAGTAACGAAGATTTTTGTGAGGTAAGTGATTCATGAAAGGTATAGTTTATTGTTAGTCAGGGCCATTCTTTTGTAGAGATTATTGAGAGTCAGATAATGTTGCGCTAAAAATAGTGTGTGTCAGTTTAGTGATGATCACAATAAGTAAAGACAAAACTGTCGGAGTACGTTCAGTTTTGTTCAGCTGTTTGAAAATCAAATAACGCAGAAGTTAACCAGCACAGTCATTCTTAATTTTTTCAAAGGGGACGTTTCAAAGATGTTCGAGTAAGTGATGAAAAATGGTTCAAATGGATCTGAGCACTATGGGACTTAACTTCTGAGGTCATCAGTCCCCTAGAACATAGAACTACTTAAACCTAACTAACCTAAGGACACCACACACATCCATGCCCGAGGCAGGATTCGAACCTGCGACCGTAGCGGTCGCGCGGTTCCAGACTGGTGAGTGATGACATTCGAGATATAACAGCAACGTCCCCATAATAGCCGCTTCACTACAGTATTTACGCGCTAACGATGACAGAAATCTCGCACGGTACTACAACAGTTTCGGAAACTTGAATAAATGATTTTTTTATAATTTCAATTGGTAATCAAATTTTTCAGAGTTCGGTGTCCTGATTACAGTGAAATTGTCTGAGAAGGGTTACTAAGATTCTAACAAGATGAAAGCTGTTGGGTTGGGAAACAAACTAGCTTGGAGCATCGAGTGCAGAAAAGAGAACGTTGCTGGCTCTTCAGATAGTTACCGCTACGTCAATTCCCAAGGCAGCATCAGCAGCAAATGGTGAAGCTGAACTGTTTGCGAACCCGTGTGTGCCAACGGCAGCTGCGAAACAGTGAAAGCTATCGCCATACAGCGGCGCTGGCTCGCAGCTGACGCTTTTGCAAAGACGGAGTTCACGTGAAAAGTCTCTCTCTTCTTTATAAAGGGCGACCCTAAGACATTGTCCCCTTAACACACATAACGTGAGACTCACGGCTGTCTTTTATGTCTCAAAGACATCTCTGGTTAGTCATGACATTGAGTCATTACAATACTTTGCAGATGAATGTAATGCCTTTACGCGAAATTACAAGGGTCACACCAAAAGAAATTCACACTATTTATGTAAAAATACAGTTTTCATTCTGAATGTGTGAAAGTTTTACAGCGCGTAGATACAACTTTCCCCATTGTTTTCAATCTTAGTTCAACCTGTTCCCGTGAGTGGCGCCGTCACAGCATGTCTTCAAGATGGCTGCTACACTTGACATTCGTCAGAAGCAACGTGCTGTCATAGAATTCCTGTGATGTGAAAACGAGACAGTGGGAAACATCCACAAGAGGTTGAAAAAGGTATATGGAGATGCTGCTGTCGGTCGCAGTACAGTTAGTCGGTGGGCAAGCAGGTTACATGATGAAAGCGGGCATGGCAATATTGAGGATTGTCCTCGCAGCGGCAGGCCTCGTACTGCACATACTCCACACAATATGCAGAGTGTTAACGAATTGGTGACTGCTGACAGACGCATCACAGTAAACGAGTTGTCACGCTACGCTGGGATAGGGAAAGGAAGTGTTTGCAGAATACTGAAAGTGTTGGCGTTAAAAAACGTTTGTGCCGGGTGGGTTCCCAAGATGTTGACAGCGGCCCTCAAAGAAACAAGAAAAACGGTATACAGCGAACTTTTGGAACAGTACGAGAATGGTGGAGATGAATTTCTTGGAAGAATTGTGACAGGTGATGAAACATGGCTCCATCATTTTTCACAAGAGACGAAGAGGCAATCAATGGAGTGGTATCATGCAAATTCTCCCAAGGAAAAAAAAATTCAAAACCACACCTTCTGCTGGAAAAGTTATGGCTACGGTGGTTTTCGATTCCGAAGGACTCTTGCTTGTGGACATCATGCCAAGTGGAACTACCAAAAATTCTGAGGCATATGTGATGACACTGAAGAAACTTCAAGCTAGACTGAGTCGTGTTCGACCACATCGGCAAAAGCAGAATGTTTTGCTGTTGCACGACAACGTGTCAGTCAAAAAACCATGGAAGCGATCACAAACTCGGATGGACAACACTGAAACACCCGCCTTACAGTCCTGACCTGGCTCCATGTGACTACAATCTCTTTGGGAAACCGAAGGACTCTCTTCGTGGAACAAGGTTTGAAGATGATGACTCCCTTGTGCACGCTCCCGAACAGTGGCTCCACCACGTTGGTCCAGAATTTTACCGTGCGAGTATACAGGCGCTGGTTCCAAGATGGCTTAAGGCAGTTGAGAGGGATGGAAATTATGTGGAGAAATGAAAATATTGTTCCTAAAGGATGTATCTACACGCTATAAAACTTTCAAACATGTAGAATAAAAGATGGATTAAAAAGAAATAGTGTGAATTTCTTTTGGAGTGACCCTCGTTTATTAAAAAACACATATGCTACTGTGTAAGTCAAAACACTTCACTAGTCTCACAGAGTATCTACGTCAATAAACAGTATCTAACCATGTCTCTCCGGCAAGTAAGATAGGTCGATGGAACTAGGACCATTTAGTTGAAGGAATCGCTGTAGCATAATACAGAAGCTGACTGAAAGGAATACACAATTAGACGTACAGAAATGAGACTTTTATTCAAACACAATGATTTCACTCAAGTCACCGCGGTTTGTGATGTTCCTTTGGACATTACAATCGTCAGGACATGGTTCTTTATACTGTGTGAAACCACCACTGGCGGCACCACATGCTCTGCAACGTGCTCCCACTCTGGCCATGAGACTGGTAAAGAGGTCATGTAGCAACAAGTTCCATTCCTACATCAGTGCGGCTCACAACCGCTGGGTGTTCGTTGGTACAAATGGTTCAAATGGCTCTGAGCACTATGGGACTTAACCTCTGAGGTCATCAGTCCCCTAGAACTTAGAACTACTGAAACCTAACTATCCTAAGGACATCACACACATCCATACCCGAGGCAGCATTCGAACCTGCGACCGTAGCGGTCGCGCTGTTTCAGACTGTAGCGCCTAGAACCGCTCGGCCACTCCGGCCGGCCTTCGTTGGTACAAGTGGGAGTGAAGCCATACGTCTCCCCAACACTGGGTGTTGTGTGTTTTTCATCATCATTGACTCGCAAGTCGCCGAAGTGGCGTAAACTAAAAAGGACTTGCAATACGGCGGCCGAACTCCCCGAATGGAGCCTCCCGGTCAACAATGCCATACGATCGTATCATTTCATTCCAGACGTTCCCGATGGAATTTAAGTGGGGGAACGCGCAGGCCAGTCTATTCGCAGAATATCCTCTCTTTGTTGCGACAGCTTCTCAACTTGCACACTTCGATTCGGTCGCACACTATCATACACAAAACTGAAGCGAAGGCTGAATGCACCCCTGAAAAGACGCAGATGGAGAAGGAGTGCAGCGTCACTATAGGGTTGGCCAGTATTCAAAGATTTGGAGATCGGTACGGCGAAGCAACATTATGAGCTCCCCCCCCCCCCCCCCCTCTCATCATCGTAACATCAGCAACAGCAAAACCATCATGTTAGACGGTGTTCCTGGATGCATTTCGTGTTCCAGTTCTCGCAATATGAGGGTACGTAATGCACCCAAGAACACTGTCAAACAGGTCGAAAAGACGACCACGTGTCCACTTCAGCTTGAGGTGTTTGTGATCCCCGGACAACGGAAACCGATAACGCAGTTCCATTTATTTATTTACTTATTTACTTATTTATTGCCTTCTGGAAAAATTACGTCTTATGTGTGCAAATCAGGTCGTAAAAGATGAGAAACACGGAGTACAAATTTCTGCAGAGAATATTCAAATTCTTAGTCCTAATGAAGCAATATTATAATTATCAATTTATACAGTGCATTTTAACAACAAATATACACAAAATTCTTAATTGATTAATCAAGTATTTAAAATGAAAATAAAAAATGAAACAAAAACACTTACGTTGTTACGTTCCCTCTAACGCTTTCAACTACGTGGACTTCTTTTGTCATCCTTTGTTTTGGAGCTCTCAAGGTGTATCTTAGAGTTTTGCTGAACGGAGTGCAAAAACATCTGTTCTTTTCATCAAATATTATCCCTATATAAATTACTTCAATTCTGTAATGTGAGTAGCCTCCTGGTCATTTACATCTACATGGATACTCTGCAAATCACATTTAACTGCCTGGCAGAGAGTTCATCGAACCACATTCACAATTCCCTATTATTCCAATATAATATAGTGCGCGGAAAGAACGAACACCTATATCTTTCCGTACGAGCTCTCATTTCCCTTATTTCATCGTGCTGATCGTTTCTCCCTGTGTAGGTCGGTGTCAACAAAATATTTTCGCATTCGGAGGAGAAAGCTGGTGATCGAAATTTCGTGAGAAGATTCCTTCGCAACAAAGACGCCTTTCTTTTAATGATGCCCAGCCCAAATCAAATATCATTTCTGTGACACTCTCTCCCATATTTCACGATAATACAAAACATGCTGTCCTCCTTTCAATTTTTTTTATGTACTCCGTCAGTCCTATCTGGTAAGGATCCTACAGCGTGCAGGACCGGTAAGCGTAGTGTAGGCGGTCTCTTTAGTAGATCTGTCAGTGTGTGAGTCGTTAAGTACCGAACCAATACAGCCCTTTACGCGTCTCATACATCAAGTTGTTGTAATAATAATTAACAGTCCTATATTGAGCGATTCGTTAAAATACTGAGTAATTACAATTCTTTGCAGATGATCTTAATGCCCTTAGGTGCAATTACATCATAGACGTGTACGCTACTATATAAATCACAATGCCTCACTTGTCTCACAGAGTTTCTAGGTTACTTATTAAACTATATTCAAGCATCTGTTCGTGGCCACTGTCACTTGAAATATCACCTTGTGATACTCATTCGGTTACCATCGGCGCTAGTGACACAGACTACTGTCCCCCACCACTGGAATCCTGCCCTTAACTAAACCATGCGTCCCATGAGCCTGTCACGCTGTAGAACAAGTCCACCGTCGATGCAACAGCTGAGCGTCCACTGTAGTGTTCCTGCTTCGGGCAGACTACTTGTCGCAGCAGTACGGACAGCGAACGAAGCAAGTCCTGAGCTACCGCCATATTTCACGTCTTTGCATACGTCATTCTTCTGTCAATTGGATCCACATACATACGAGGGTTGACTGAAAAGTACTGCCTGCACCTTAGCAGCTCTTCAACAGTCGGCACCGAGCGAGGTGGCGCAGTGGTTAGACACTGGACTCGCATTCGGGAGGACGACGGTTCAATCCAGCGTCGGGCCATTCTGATTTAGGTTTTCCGTGATTTCCCTAAATCACTCCAGGCAAATGCCGGGATGGTTCCTCTCAAAGGGCACGGCCGACTTCCTTCCCCATCCTTCCCTAATCCAATGAGACCGATGACCATGCTGTCTGGTCTCCTTCCCCAAAACAACCAACCAACCAATCAACAGTCGGCAGCATTGGTATGCGGCAGGTACTGGCGTATTCCGTAGACTCTTCTCTACAGCTCCAGTTGACGGGAAGCCTTAGCAGAGGACGGTTGTGTTGTTACAGTGTAAAGTATGGAACCCTGCGCAGACGGTCGGTCAATGCGGTTTAAGCAACGTGCAGTCACTGAATTCTTGACACTAGAAGGTGTCACCCCAAAGGAGATTCATCAGAGAATGAATGCAGTTTATGATGATTGTGTTGATGTCAGTACTGTGCGTCGTTGGGCGAGTTAGGTAAAAGATGTTGAGGAGGGAACATATGACCTGCGTGACAAACAAAGATTTGGACGTGTTGTGACAGCAAACACAGAGTTTCACAAACAAAATGTTGACAAATTGATTCACGACGATCGTCGTATCAGAGAGAAATTTGCTTTGCTTGGCTATCGGAAGATCTGTGCACGATGGGTACCCCGGATGCTGACTCCTGAAACGAAAGCGTACAGACTTGAAATTTGCCAGGAACTCCTCTCGCGTTACGAAAATGAAGACGCACAGTACTCACATCAACACAATCACCATAAACTGCTTTTATTGTCTGATGAGTCTCCTTTGGGGTGACACCTTCTGTTGTCAAGAATTCAATAAATGCACGTTGCTTAAATCGCATTGACCGACCGTCTCCGCAGGGTTCCATACTTTACACTGTAACAACATAACCGTCCTTTGCTAAGGCTTCCCGCCAAATGGAGATGTAGAGAAGAGACTACAGAACAAGTCAGTACCTGCCACATACCAATACTACCAACTGTTGAAGAGTTACGAAGGTGGAGGCATTACTTTTCAGTCAACCCTCGTATAATGGATGTATGAAGTTGCTGGGACTAAGCCCAAGTTTGTAGAGGCCGCCATTCTCCCCCGTTCGAAATCAGTCACGTACTCATGTTGTGGCATTTGACGTCTACGAGGCATATGGCAGGTTCTTTAACATTTGTGTTTTGCTTCACGGCTTTGAAATTTTACGAGTCGTTAGTATGAAGCACAGGAGAAGTGCAGATCGATTCGACAACCGTGAGGAAGCACATTAATCGGTCACCGGCCTAGCATTCGAGTACAAGGCGGCTGAAATGACTGTCTGGCCATACAGATCTAATATTTCCGTCGTCTCCCTTAACAACCACGCAAGAGCTATCTTCTTCTCCGTTTCGAGCTTGTGCTCCGTTTCTAATAACCTCGTCGTCGACTTGTAGCTAAATCCTAATCTTTCTTCCTTCCTTGTTACTTTTTCACCTGTGTGTTCATAACCATTGTATCATGTGTGTATGGTAATACGACTGTCCTTTATTGGATGATATTCACAATTTAAAATAAATAAATAAATAATAACTGCAAGAAGCATTCAAATGCAAACTGCTCTGCTAAACTCCAGGAGGAGACACAGAAAGCAACATAACGTATTAACAACTCCGTGGTAATGAATGAAAGTGTGGTAGCACGTTGCCAAAGGTCTCCCAGCCGTACACAGGAACCTGGACAACACACGCGCGAGGTCAGAGAGATTACAGCGCCAAATGCGGCAATCCACGCAATGCGAGGCAGTTGAAGGGACGGGAAAAGAGAGTGTGTATCAATCAGGGAGCAGTTCCGGTGCACTGTGTTGGTTTCTCGCGTTACATCGCCCGGAGTTAAAACTGGGTGACTTCACAGGAGGAAGAATCATCGAGAAATTTCAAGAAAAACGAAGTATGACGAGTGTAGCTCAACAATTTGGTATTTCCCACAGCTTTGTTTCATGTGTACGGGGAGTGTTCCGAATAACGGATACTGCTGCCCGAAGTAGAGGAGCTGGTCGACCACAGACAACCACAGCAGCAGATGATCACTACATTGTGTAACAGCCAAGAAGGGACCCACTTCAAACAGCATAACGCACATCATTATTGAGACCTGGTACCAAGGAAGTCAGGATTGGGTTACGATTGTGGACGGGGCCGTAATCCATTGCTGTTGGTTAATTTATTTTTGAATCACGTACACTTTATTTGGCAACAACAACAAATAAAAGGTGACAATAAATTAAGATGTGTTCCACGGCTGAAGGCCTTAATAACAACAAATTCAAAACTATTTCTCGGCTGAAGGCCCCAATAGTAATAATTTAAAAACTGTTTCACAGCTGAAGACCTGAACAGCAATCCTTTAAGAACCAGTTTAACATCTTCAAACTTGAAATTACAGTTATTAATTTAAAAAAAAAAGATCATCAAATCTGACCAAACTAAGGAGAGGGTGTGGGGGCGCGGACGTTGCTCCAAGGATCGACCTGGGAAAGTCCCTCAAAACTTAGCAAGCGATGAGAAAGGCAGCCAAGAGTTGCATTCACATCACGAGATGGTAACTCAGACTAGTGGCAGTTTAAACGCATGACCAATAATCATTTTCCGAATCTACCTAACGTCTGATGACCAATGCAACGATGGAATAACACACCCAAGACGGATCCAGCGGTCAGCACTACGTCTTCAAACTCTGGTGTTTAGAACATTCGGAAGCAGAAAGGAACCACTACTACTAGACCAGGGAAAAAAACACATACAAAACACACACAAAACAAACACACACACACACACAAAACAAACACACACACACACACACACACACACACACACACACACACACACACCACCCTGCCCACAAATCAAGGAAGCTGTCGAAATACACGCCTTACCGGACAGCAGCGGCAAGGCGAGGAAAGCACGCTGCCGTAACACACTAAGCTCCAGGGCAGGTAACTGGGGCGTTAGCGGAACCTGGGCAGGAAAAATACCACTTCACAAATAGTAACATATGGAATGCAACAATTAATAATAAGAAGTGGAGAAGCCTAATTAGATTCGCCTTCCCCAAACGCTCCACTCGCTGCTCTTCGTCTCGGCGACACTGCGAGCAGCAACACGCAAGCAAATGGCGAGATCTCACAATGGTGGAGGTTTCACTACTTGAATTAATGTCCACTCAAATTCTGGGTCTGGTTGACAACGTTGTTGTACCCCTCGCGACTACAGTCCTCCCATCCGGCAGTGCATGCGTGCCACCAGTGGTCCCGGTCCTGGCTGCTCGTCCGTCCCCAACCGAACGGCCGACTCACACCACACGGAAACACCACAACGTCGCCCCAAAGATAGTACCACCGTTACTAGATATCGATAACCACCGCTGCTGCCACTAGCGGACAGACAACGCTTGCAAACAGAGTGGCGCCAATAAACACAAGAAGAAGACGACAACCGTAACTATACCAACTAAACGATGCCAAACGTTTTTGTTGTCCAGAAGTCATGGTGTGGGAAAGCATGATGTTACATGGTCGCATTGAACGCCAAACCTTTGAATACGGTATTACTCACCGGTAAACGTTATTGTAGCAATGTATTACTTCCCTATGTGCTCCTTACACAGGTGCCTCCGGCACTGTCGTCATTTTTATAAATGTGAGTGCACTACGGCATTGAACGGAGCTGAGGAGGAGGAGCTCTTGGAACGAGACGACACTCAGCGAATGGACTGGCCTACCCTTTCCCGACTTAAGTCCCATCGAGCACGTGTGGGGTACACTGGGGAGACGTACAGTAGCACGCCCACACGCATCAACGACCATTCAGGCGTTGTTAACCACGCTGATGGATGAATGGAACGCCCTACCGCAACAACTCCTTACCGGCCTTGGTCGTCAGCATAGCAACACGTTTCAGAGCATGCACTGCGATCCGCGGTGATCACGTATCCTTTTTGTAAGGTCCAGGGAACCATTACAAATCACGGTGACTTCAGTGTATTTATTGTCTTTGAATGAAAGTATTGAGCCGTGGCTGGCTCATGCTATGCGCTCGATTAAACCTTCATTGCGATTCTGTCTTTAGTCTCTCGAGGTTATCGGAATTAAACTGTTATCCTCTCCTTCCGTTGGTGGCAGCACCGGTGTGTATCGATGTTCGCACCTTGGACTATCTTTGACCTGGCGCATATAGCATCCGGCTGGCTGGTGTACGAGGAGTCTGTCGGTGGCGTGGAGCAGTGAGGAATTCTCGGCGGGGCGTAGTTTGGCTGGGGCCCGCTGCCGGTCTCTACGCGGTGTCGGAGAGTGTGAGACTGTTCCTATTGCTATGAAGTCCGTGGCTCACCGACCTTGGACACGACAGTTGAGTTTTGATTTAACCTACCAGCAAGTCAAGACTGTTCACATTCTGTCAATTGGAGTCCGTTGTCGGCTGTTGGGATATTCCCAAGAGCAACAACGTGGTTTCAAAATGGACAATTCTAGTCATCCTCCGGTGGAGTTTCACTGTATTTGGTTATTTGAATTGAAGTGCACCAGCGAATCTGCTGCCTTGTGGCCGTTAACGTTCCGGTTACCTGTCCTGGGCGCTGACGTAAATTTCAGGTAGTGTAGTTTCCTCATCGTGTTGTTGCAGTCCAGCACGGTGTGTAGTTTGACAGCTCCGTGTATGATTGGTTGTGGGCGCCAATATCTTCTACGTTGTTCCGTTGAACTCCCTTTTGTGCCCAGGTGGGGTGTGGTGGAAGTTATCTTGTCGGTGGGTCCGCTGACTGTCGGTCGGTTGGGTTGTCGTCGGATCGTGAATGGTTGGCCCGACTGCCTGTCTCACCCAAGCGCGCGTTAGTGTTTGACTTACAGGACGTCCCTCGAACATCTGGGCGCCCTTGTGTGCTGCCTTATTTTTTCTTTAATTTGTTCTTTTTGTTGGTACTTGTATTGCTTCTAGCCGGTTTGTGTTTTAAATTAGAGTTGTTTTACTCTTAAGCCTTCAGCCTAATTAAAATACTGTTTCACGTAAGCCTCTTGGCATTTAAATTTTTTTTTTTTTTAATTTTTAGGTCTTCGGCCTTCAGCCGATTTGAATTTAGCTTGTTTATTTCAACCTATTGAATTTTTAAGTCTTCGACTTTCAGCCGGTTTGAGTTTCAGTTGTTTGTTTTAAAGGCCTTCAGCCTAATTTAAAGAACTGTTTCACGTAAGGACTTTGGTACTTAAAAACTTAACTTGTTTAGTTCAGCCAAACTAAAGAACTGTTTTAATATTTAAATTTCTGATTATGCTTGCGTTTTAAGTTATTGGCCTTCAGCCGTTTTTAAATTAAAGTGGCTTTCAGCCGGTAATTAAGTCCCAAAGATTAAAAACTGTGTGTTCAAAAACTTCTTTTTGGGCTCTTGTAATGTTTGATCAAATAATGAGGTTGACACCTCCCCTTAGAAAAATTTTATAAATGACAGTGCTGGAAAACCTCTACGTTATTTGATTTCCAAACAACTGAGCAAAACTGAACGTACTCAGACATTTCTCTCTTTACTTATTCTGATCAACACAAAACTGACACACAATATTTTTTTAGCGCAACGCAATCTGACTTTCAATAATCCCTACAAAATAATGGCCCTGACTAACAATAACCTATACCTTTCATGAATCACTTACCTCACAAAAATCTTCGTTACTCGAACTACTGCAATACAGCGAGCGCCAATACTGCCAGCTATATAAAAGATTCTAACTACTGAAGTCACTAATTACTGATAGGCATAGTTAGAAAATGAAAGATTTTGACGGAGAACAAACAATGTATTTACCTTAATAATGTTCAAAAGTCATCAAATATATATCAGTTCATGATATACAGTATTACAAATTTACTCTTTCTGGCGGACACATGTCCAGATCGCCCGCTCTCAAAATTCTGCCATCTCTCCCCCCCGACCCCCCCCCCCCCCCACATCCACCTCTGCTGGCGGCTCACCTCCAACTGCGCAACGCTACAATAGCGAATATTCCAATATTCCAACAATGCCAACTAGCCACAAGCAAGTAATTTTCATACAGAGCGCTACGTAGCGTTACCAACATAAAAACCTAAACAGCCTACTTACATCAGAGCGTTACGTGGCGTTACCAACATAAAAACCTAAACAGCCTACTTACAAAGTTGTACGAGGGCTGTCCAGAAAGTAAGTTACGATCGGTCGCAAAATAGAAACCACTGGGAAAATCCGGTAAAGCTTCGCACATATGTGTTGGTGACTGTCTCTAGCATGCCCGTCAATCGTGTCGCGACGCTCTTTTCAGTTTTGAGTGAACAGTGAGCACCTAAAGATGCGTAGGGAGTAGCGTCTCCCGCCAAGTATGAGGGCCTGGTTAGAGATTTCGCCTGTGTCATGCAGCCCACATAACACAACTGTCGAGCAGTTCCTTCTTCAAGCCAATTCTCGGCCGCACACTGCAGGGGGAATGAAAACACTCCCGCGGCGTTTCCGATAAGAAGTGTTTGATCACCCACAATACAGTCCGTAATTGGCTCCCCCTGAGTCTCATTTCTGCTCACAAAAACCGCTGGCCATGAAGACAAAACTTTTCGACAGACAACGAGCTGCAGACCTGGCCGAAAGTACAGGCAGCTGCTTTCTATGACGAGGATATTGGAAAGTTGATACAACACTACGACAAAACTCGAAGTTGGAGCGGCGACTATGTAGAGAAGTAGGTGGAAGGTGTTCAAATGGTTCAAATGGCTCTGAGCACTATGGGACTTAACATCTGTGGTCATCAGTCCCCTAGAACTTAGAACTACTTAAACCTAACTAACCTAAGAACATCATACACATCCATGCCCGAGGCAGGATTCGAACCTGCGACCGTAGCAGTCGCGCGGTTCCGGTCTGAGCGCCTTAACCGCGAGACCACCGCGGCCGGCAGGTGGAAGGTGTACCTAACTGTTGCAAATAAAATGTTTCTGGTTTTCACTGTGGTTTCTGTTTCGCGACCGATCGTAACTTACTTTCTGGACAGCCCTTGTATGTTCGAGTGTAACTGACAGCACCTTACTTTGGCCCCTTTCCAAAATTTATTCTATCTGTCCTGTCTTGTGGGTTAAACAGGGCATTGCAAGTATCGTTTCTTTTATTGCCCTGTAGAGGAGTTAACTTCGTTTTTCATTTAAAGAAATATTAAATTCTTTCGCCGGCAGGCAGACAAATTTTCGTCCTGCTTGTGGAGCAATGGAGACTGGTGTAGTTAGCGGATCTAGTCGGAGGGCGAAAGACGCTCGAGGAGTTGCAGCCGCAAGCGATTGGAAAGCGGTCTCACGGATCGGAGCGATAAACAGGCGTCAGCACTGCAAATGCGGCGTCGTGTAGCGTGCGACCTCGCCTGCGAGCGCCGGCGAGGCTGGCCGTGGAGGCCTGCCACCCCAGGGGCTCCTGGCGCCAACAAAGCGCCGCCGCAGTAAATCTCTGCCACTGTCCTCCGCCTCTCGCCCGCTCGCCACTCCTTTCCCGGCTGCTTTCATCTGGTGCTCCTCCGTACGCTACCGACAGCAAGGCCGGTCGGTGAGCTACTGATTTATTCTTCTGCTACAGCTTGAGAGAAAGCAATCTTATCCTCCTGTTGCAGTTTTACACTGGATAGTGTGCCGACTTACAGTGATGAGCCGAAACATCACGACCACCTGATTCACCCACAGACATCGCATTTAAATACACTACTGGTCGTTGTGAAATCAGATTTAATACGGGTCAGCTAATAATTTTGTTTTAAGCAAATGAAACTATATGGTTCCAGACACCGTTTCAAGTCTAAAACATGTGTGATATATACACTACTGGCCATTACAATTGCTACACAATGAAGATGACGTGCTACAGACGCGAAATTTAACCGACAGGAAGAAGATGCTGCGATATGTAAATGATTAGCTTTTCACAGCATTCACACAAGACTGGCGCCGGTGGTGACACCTACAACGCGCTGACATGAGGAAAGTTTCCAACCGAATACTCACACACAAACAGCAGTTGACCGGCGTTGCTTGGTGAAACGTTGTTGTGATGTCTCGTGTGAGGAGGAGAAATACGTACCATCACGTTTCCGACTTTGACAAAGGTCGCATTGTAGCCTATCGCGATTGCGGTTTATCGTATCGTGACATTGCTGCTCGCGTTGGTCGAGATCCAATGACTGTTATCAGAATATGGGATCAGTGGGTTCAGGAGGGTAATACGGAACGCCGTGCTGGATCCCAACGGCCTCGTATCACTAGCAGTCGAGATGACAGGCATCATATCCGAATGGCTGTAACGGAGCGTACAGTCACGTCTCGATCCCTGAGTCAACAGATGGGGACGTTTCCAAGACAAGAACCATCTGCACGAACAGTTCGACGACGTTTGCAGCAGCAAGGACTATCAGCTCGGAGACCATGGCTGCGGTTACCCTTGACGCTGCATCACAGACAGGAGCGCCTGCGATGGTGTACTCAACGACGAACCTGGGTGCACGAATGGCAAGACGACATTTTTTTGGATGAATCCAAGTTCTGTTTACAGCATCATGATGGTCGCATCCGTGTTTGGCGACATCGCGGTGAACGCTCATTGGAGTCGTCTATTCGTCATCGCCACACTGGCCTATCACTCGGAGTGATGGTATGGGGTGCCATTGGTTACACGTCTCCGTCACCTGATGTTCCCATTGACGGCACTTTGAACAGTGGACGTTACATTTCAGATGTGTTACGACCCGTGGCTCTACCCCTCATTGGATCCCTGTGAAACCCGGCATTTCAGCAGGATAATGCACGATGGCATGTTGCAGGTCCTGTACGGGCCTTTCTGGATACAGAAAATGTTCGACAGCTGCACATTCTCCAGATCTCTCACCAATTGAAAACGACTGGCCAATGGTGGCCGAGCAACTGGCTCGTCACAATACGCCAGTCACTACTCTTGATGAACTGTGGTATCGTGTTGAAGCTGCATGGGCAGCTGTACCTGTACACGCTATCCAAGCTCTGTTTGACTCAATGCCCAGGCGTATCAAGGCCATTATTACGGTCAGAAGTGGTTGATCTGGGTACTGATTTCTCTGGATCTATGCACCCAAATTGCGTGAAAATTGTAATCACATGTCAGTTCTAGTATAATACGTTTGTCCAATGAATACCCGTTTATCATCTGCGTTTCTTCTTGGTGTAGCAATTTGTACTAAGGCTGCTTCTTTTTCATTTTGTTCTTCGTTGTTCTCGCCATTTGGTCTCGACGGGCGTCGCATCACAGCCCTTCAAATTCATCGTAGAATTCTTCACCCAAGTTCTTTTACTACTGGCTGAACACACTGAGCTACCGCGTCGGCATTCACTATTCTGGCACAGCAGCTTCGCGCAACTGCACTGGATCCCCTACCGCGCCTCCCTCCTTACTCAAAAATCCCATTCACGCTTCAGCCCATTTGGAATCCCCCTAAGGCGTGAATGGGAGTTTGGATTGAGGAGAGAGGCGCGCTATGATGGACAGTGAACTTGGGCAAAGCCAGTATGACATGGTTGCGTAGTGGTTAGCGCATCTATTTAGTGAGCAGGAGACCCAGGTTCGAATCCTGGCCTTGGTAGAAATTTTCATTCATCGCTTCAGTCTGCATATACATCACGATTATTTTAAGTATAAGCTAGTAGGATTGTTGGGTTTGGTAGACCTCAAAACAGTGTTTTAAATGTATAGCAACACCAACTTTTTATACAGCATTTCACTTTAACTTCTTTTCTTCACTTCTTTTTCCCTCTGCTAATACAAATCGTCACTTGATACGATTGGGTTGATATCTGGGAGTTTACTGAACATAAGATCGTTTCATCTCTTGATAATCTAAATATACAAAAAAAAAAAAAAAAAAAAAAAGTGGCGCACTTCCCAGAACTGGCTATTCTATCGAATATTAATCGAACCGGAATTTTCTCAGCAATACAGGAGTTTATTGGGTTCTCTCTTACTGGATAGTAGCGCTGAACTGTCTTTTACTTTATCGGTCCTGTAGTTTATTGTGGTTCCTCTCGTAAATATTTTGCAAATTTTTAGCCAAGGAAAAGAGCAGCGTGGTGTCATCTAAGTAGAATTCTGAGGAAATTATCCAGTATGTTAATAACCAAGATCAGGACGACAGTCTTTCGAACATCCGGCGTAGTTTATGACGAAGATAATGGTTGAATTTCTTAAACAAAACATCTTGGTCAGGAACATTCATTCCTATTGGAAGAAGATCAAACGAGGTATTAATGAATAACCTATCACCACAGTTTAGTGGGAAAAAAAAGGATCCAGGTGTTTGATGATTTGTTAATCAAGATGAATCCGAAGATAATGTGGATTGAAAAGAAAAACAATTTTCTAAGTAATGTATTTTTTACGCCACATCCATTATTTAGTTCTTTTTGTAATATAAACACTTCACGTTAATGGCTACGTCGGTATCAAATATTTTATCCTCGTCCTTACAGTTCAGGATGGAATACCGTATAAGGAATACTGCAGAGGAAGTAGTGTGAAACGAATCCTGAAAAGAATAAATAGTCAAATCCTGAAGCAAAGAATTGGAGTGGAAGTATAGTATCCAGAAGACCTGGGCGTTCACGCTTAGATGGGATATTTACTACACTCAATCTTACAAGAAACCAAACAGGCAACGGCATAGTGAATCATTTAGTCTTTGTGGGCTATGACCTCGCTCCGTAATGTTCGCTGTAGACCAGCATGGTAAGTGCGGGCGTGTCGCACACATATTAAAGCCAAGCAGCAGTTCTTTATAGGTTGTACTAGTAGGGTTCAACTAGAGAAGGATGAGGCTGTAACGGCTAGAGACAAGCACGACGCAAGACAAATGCTGCGAAAGCTGAAAGAATAATACGAGGAACTGGGACAGACAAACAATCTACAGAAAATTTAATGTTTAATAGTAGGATGAAGAAATCTAGTAGATGTAGACACTGAACTGAAAAAAATTAAAGGATGCGAAAGTTTCATATACTTCGCAATATCGCTGTCATCCGACTGGCGGCCTAGAAAGGATGAATGACGGAAGGTGGCCAAAAAGAATTTCGAAAAGGATTCCACAATGGAAAAGGAAGAGAGGACGTCCTTCAAGAACATGGAAGATGTGTCTGCGGCAACGGTGGCCGAATGCCTCAACGAATGAGAATGCCTGAATGGAAACTACAGCGGCTCCTCAGTATCCCGTCTAAATATCAGCTTGCTTCGTAATTTCGTTGTCCAAATTTTGCACTTACAGCTCGTAATCCATACCCGTAATCACGAATTGTATCTGACCCACCATTATGTAAGGAGACTCATACATTGTTCTGAAAGACGAGCATCGTTTGCACTGTCAAGCAGTAGGATGGAGTTGCGACCAAGGCACGGAAAAGAATAATCCGAGCCAGGCAGCTGGTCCGCTTTGCGGCCTGTGTTGCCTTACGGTAGCGGCTGTTCGTGACGGTGACGACATAACCAGCAGTTTTGATACTAGCCGTAAATTTATTATTACCTATAAGTAATAATTTCCTCTGTGCAACTCTTTCTCATGCTGGCCGCAAATCTGTAACATACGACATACACTCCTGGAAATTGAAATAAGAACACCGTGAATTCATTGTCCCAGGAAGGGGAAACTTTATTGACACATTCCTGGGGTCAGATACATCACATGATGACACTGACAGAACCACAGGCACATAGACACAGGCAACAGAGCATGCACAATGTCGGCACTAGTACAGTGTATATCCACCTTTCGCAGCAATGCAGGCTGCTATTCTCCCATGGAGACGATCGTAGAGATGCTGGATGTAGTCCTGTGGAACGGCTTGCCATGCCATTTCCACCTGGCGCCTCAGTTGGACCAGCGTTCGTGCTGAACGTGCAGACCGCGTGAGACGACGCTTCATCCAGTCCCAAACATGCTCAATGGGGGACAGATCCGGAGATCTTGCTGGCCAGGGTGGAAGTGGCGGTGCGGTCCCCTACGGCACTGCGTAGGATCCTACGGTCTTGGCGTGCATCCGTGCGTCGCTGCGGTCCGGTCCCAGGTCGACGGGCACGTGCACCTTCCGCCGACCACTGGCGACAACATCGATGTACTGTGGAGAGCACATTGGGTGGCACGGGATACATGCGGACGTGCATTGTCCTGTTGGAACAGCAAGTTCCCTTGCCGGTCTAGGAATGGTAGAACGATGGGTTCGATAACGGTTTGGATGTACCGTGCACTATTCAGTGTCCCCTCGACGATCACCACTGGTGTACGGCCAGTGTAGGAGATCGCTCCCCACACCATGATGCCGGGTGTTGGCCCTGTGTGCCTCGGTCGTATGCAGTCCTGATTGTGGCGCTCACCTGCACGGCGCCAAACACGCATACGACCATCATTGGCACCAAGGCAGAAGCGACTCTCATCGCTGAAGACGACACGTCTCCATTCGTCCCTCCATTCACGCCTGTCGCGACACCACTGGAGGCGGGCTGCACGATGTTGGGGCGTGAGCGGAAGACGGCCTAACGGTGTGCGGGACCGTAGCCCAGCTTCATGGAGACGGTTGCGAATGGTCCTCGCCGATACCCCAGGAGCAACAGTGTCCCTAATTTGCTGGGAAGTGGCGGTGCGGTCCCCTACGGCACTGCGTAGGATCCTACGGTCTTGGCGTGCATCCGTGCGTCGCTGCGGTCCGGTCCCAGGTCGACGGGCACGTGCACCTTCCGCCGACCACTGGCGACAACATCGATGTACTGTGGAGACCTCACGCCCCACGTGTTCAGCAATTCGGCGGTACGTCCACCCGGCCTCCCGCATGCCCACTATACGCCCTCGCTCAAAGTCCGTCAACTGCACATACGGTTCACGTCCACGCTGTCGCGGCATGCTACCAGTGTTAAAGACTGCGATGGAGCTCCGTATGCCACGGCAAACTGGCTGACACTGACGGCGGCGGTGCACAAATGCTGCGCAGCTAGCGCCATTCGACGGCCAACACCACGGTTCCTGGTGTGTCCGCTGTGCCGTGCGTGTGATCATTGCTTGTACAGCCCTCTCGCAGTGTCCGGTGCAAGTATGGTGGGTCTGACACACCGGTGTCAATGTGTTCTTTTTTCCATTTCCATTAGTGTATTATTAAATTATCTATCATCAAGTGACTGATAGGTAGCGCAGAATATGATACAGTTATGAATGCGAATATAATGTGATAAAAACAACAGTATATACACCATTGTAGAGCATGTACACAACATTATTAACAAACAAACCTTGCTACTGTTTGTAGGAAAATGAAGACGTCTTATCGTTTTTAACGGAGAGATACACTCAGACGTGAAAAGAAGCCTCTAGTGTTATAAACCCATTTCTGTTCAAAGTATATAAATTAAATACTGGATAACGCTGAAAACTCCATGCGAACGCTCGAGACGAAGATGGTGGACATTCGAAGTTCATATCCCAACAAGAAGACCTGTTGAGGATCGACGCTTGGTTCAGGTACTGGCGGTTGACCCTCAACACACACCAGTATAACATACTGTGCATTGTTAAACGAGAAAGAACCATTATTTTTACTGCAAACAGTCACATCCATTAAATATTAGCGACCATATGTGTGGAATGATTTAAGGTGGAAAGGCAATTTAAGACTAATCGCAGGATTTAGAGATACCAGACTGAGACTCATTCGAAGAATTCAATGTAGAGGGAGTCATCTCACGAAAGAGTCAGTCTCGTCTGACCGGTACTCTGGTATTGCTGCTCAATCCTGGTGGGATTAATAGAGGAAATGGAGAAGATCCAAAGGGAAAGAGAGCATTCCGCCAGAGGTTGGAATAGTAAGTGCGAAGGCGCCAAGGAGACGCGCATTCCGTTTCAGAGGCAGATGCTTAAAAAGAGAAATTCTGCATCACCAAGTGTTGCACTGTTAAAATTCCAAGACCGAACGTTCCTAGGAGCCTCATGCAATATGTTGCTTTCTCCTGCATATATTTTCCAAAAGTGCCTGAAGGTAAAATCAGTGAGATTCTATTACATGCAGAGGCTAACTATCAATCGATATCCCCTCGTATAATTTGCAACAGAAACAGGAAATTCGAGGGAGTAACAGTGATACATCAAGTATCAACTGCCATGAAACATAAGTTCTTTGTGAAATATTGGTATATATATGGGAACGTCCGTCATCAGAATTAGTGTCATAAAACGGAAAACGATTTTTCTTTGTTGCAGATTGGTTCGAAGCTAATAATTATGCTTCCATTGAATATCAACTAGCTGATGAAAAGAAATTCTATTTGTTGGATATGACAGCTGTTTAGAAACTTGTGTTGCTTAATTATCTCAAGCGAGCTGATGTTAATAATTTATTCTGCCATGTTTCCTCAGAATCCCAGATACTCGGTCCGGCGACAGGTGGAGGGGGCTACATACGTCCATTATTATAAATCAAATTAGTATTGCGATAAAATTTCGCATATAAAACTCATGCCACAAAAGTACTTCACTGGCGAGACTCGCTTCTGTAGCAGGTAATAATTAGCCAAGATAACTCCTGCAGCACACATGCAGCAAGGGCGCAGAGTAATTACGACGCCAGAAAGGCGCAATATGCGATGAAGCAAATTTCTGAAAGCGATGATCTATGTCGTAATTTAAGTACGGATTTAAAGACGTGCTGTCTGCGTTTCTCCTTATCTGTAATGCGGATCTCCAAGCGGAGACTGGGGAGTCCCTACAGAAGCGCCGTGACGCTGTCGTAAATTTGGTAAATATGTTCGCACAAACTCCTAGCAATACGCTGCTTTTTCAAAAGACTACTTCTTTGTAGGAAAAAAATATATGGAAAATGTGTACCAGGAACATTCATAAGAATTTCGAAGTTCTTACAGTCGTTAACAACAACAACGGTCGTTTCAAAACACAGAAAATACGCTGGTGTACCAAATTTAAAAACGAAAGTAACTTTCGCGTGTTGTATCTCTGCCAAGTAACATGAAACTTGTGCCGTGCACGGAAGGAACTGGTCGGTATAGCAAAAAAGTTAACTGAACCAAATATGCAAAGAGACGAACGGAAACGATACTTTCAAAGACAATAATTACACTGAAGTCACCGTGATTTGTGATGGTTCCCTGAACTGAGCTGCAGATCGAGAATTTCACTCTGGAAACTGCCCCATGCGTAATTAAACCATGTTTTCACAGTATCCTTTCTTCCCCGGAGTCCTAGTCCTGCAAGTTTCGCAGTAAGTGTTCTGTGAAGTTTGGAAGGAGGGCGACAAGGTACTGGTGGAAGTAAAGCTGTGAGGACGGGTCGTGAATCGTGCTTGGGTAGCTCAGTTGATAGAGCACCAATCCGCCAAATACAAGGGTCGCGACTTCGAGCTTCGGTCCGGCATACAGTTTTAATTTGCCAGGAAGCTTCATATAAACGCACAGTCCGCCATAGAGTGAAAATGTCGTTCGTAAACAGTATTGTCTGAAGGTCTGGTATGAAGCCTTGCACAGAAGCGAAATGCGGGCAACGACCAGTTTCGACAAGAAAAGAATACAAGCTTTTGAAATGTGGTGCTACATAAGCAATCTGCCGACTGGATGAGTACATGGAACAATTAAAGACGAGTTACTGAATCGAATTGGAGAGAAGAGAAAACTATGGCACAACTTGACTAAACGAAGGAATCAGTTAGTAGGACAAATTCTGAGATATCAATCGTTCGTTTGGTGATGGGGATGGGGGGGGGGAGGTAGAAATTGTAAAAGAAGACCAAGGACTGATTACTGTAAGCAGGTTGAAAGGGATGTAAGTTGCAATAGTTATGCAGCGTGGAAGAGGATATATTAGCGTGAACGGCTGTGCCAAACTCATATTCGGAATAAGAACAACGACAACAACAACAGCCCCCTTTCACACCGATGGACCTTTCCCCGTCAATAGATCCCAATACTTAAATGCGATGGAGAATGGCCGGCGAAATACGCTGGGATAAAAATGATTTCCACTCACAAATATCTTTTTGTACCAGAATAATTCTAAGTCAGAGAGCTAAAAATATTTCCTCCTCAAAAATCCATAAACTTGATATAAATTATCTCTAAAGAAACCCCATACTTTTTATTTAGAACAAAACTAATTTCGATAGTTAACAACTCACACTCATACAATGTATTTAAAAAAATTAAAATCGGTTACAGTAAGGAATCGTCTTAGTGCAGCAAAGGCTTCTTTTTCTAAAATGGTTTCAAGACCATCTTCAGCTCCCATACTTGGTCCGCACATTGATCTTTGAGGACAACATTTAGTGATCATCTTAGGCCCTCCAGCGAGCCGCGAGTCAATCAACAGAAGCACCTACGAAAATTTTAGGTCAAAAATTATCGTCGGGAAAGTTTTGTGCAGCGTGGTTACCACATTGGGCATTCCGGAGCACACTGATTCAAAAATCGTCGTAGAGCCTTCTAGATAAGGGCTTCGGTGATTTATCTTAGTCGATTAAAAGCAGTTGCTGCGGTGGTCTCCTTGAAACGGAGCAATTGTTTTGCGACAAATTTGCTTATCATTATACTTCAAGAAAGATCGAATTACGTTTATCGATTATCAGTATTTTAGAATTCCAGGAATGAACATTAATGGAGCTGCGGACAGTCTTTTATGAAATCTCTCTTTATTTTCACGAACTGATTTCTGAGCCTTTTCGGAATCATCTTCAGATGATTCAAGCAGAAATTTACATATTTATGTTTCTAGCTTGATGCTGTGTACTGGAAGCTGCTTCGCTGTGGCGAGGAGATAGGAAACACTTTAGGTATCGCCTTGCCTGTTAGCTATGTAGCAAGTTGTGGCGTAAAACTAAATTCCTTACTTACTGAGGCGCTATGGGCAGTATAGTATTAAAATCCAACTGGCAGTTATGTTTTCATTGCCTATCAGCAACCAAGTTAGACGGTGGGCACTAGTCACTATAATTCACTATCTAAACTCTAACTGGCACCTGAAATCAGCCAACATCCACCCAGCATGTGAACAACTGATGTACAGTACAAAGAGCCTCGCTCAGAGATATAATATTTTTCTCTTGGCGTCAGTTCTTTGTTTTTGTTGTGTATATAGAAATCTCGTTGTGTGAGCAAATACAGTGAACTAGACTGGTTCTAACATGAATGGTCAAAAATAGCCTTACAGTAAATAGAGGTCGCAAGATTACAGCTGTTTGCTTTGTCTCTAAATCTTAAAGTGCAATGTCATTTATTGCCTTACGGTGAACACTGATTCAGTTTATAGCAGCTGTTACTTTTCATTATCAAATTAAAAACATGAAAATCTGTAAACTTCATTTTGGAGATGTTCGGAAACTAGTTCATGTAAATAACGGAATATTTCGTAAGTGGCTAGTTGCAGCTTTCTATATTTATATTTCCTGAACAGTGATAGATTATAATATGTGTCAGACGACTTGCAATAGAAATTCTCGAGGGCTGTTCCTGATTAATCAGCAATAAATCAACAAAAAATAACGAAGAAATTTCATACCTGTCTTAGTGGCAACTAGGTAAAGGTGCCACGAGCTGCGTGCTTAAGTTCTAATGAAACAGCGTTGTGAAGTTTTTTTTTATTACGGAAATCTGTGAGAGGTAGTAGGTATCAATGAGAGTTTATTAGTGGTAGCAGATTAGCTCCAAGTACCGGGTAATCAAAAAGTCGGTATAAATTTGAAAACGTAATAAACCACGGAATAATGTAGATAGAGAGGTAGAAATTGACACACATTCTTGGAATGACATGTGGTTTTATTAGAACAAAAAAAAAAAGCTCACAAAATTTCCGACAGATGGCGCTGGACTGCAAAACGTCAGTGACCAGTGACTGCGCTTGACAATCGTGTATAAAAGGAGCTGTAATGAGAGAGAGAATCAGATACGCCAGCAGACGCAGCATGTTGACGTTACGTGAAAAGGCGCTTTCAGTGAAGCTGTATTATCAGAATGGGGATATGCTAGTTCAGCGTTACGATCCTATCTCCATAGGAAGGGGATTCGAAAGAGTAAAGGTCCGTTGACAAATGCAGCTGTGGCGAGAATGATTTCGAAGTTCGAAGCCACGGGTTGTTTAGAAGATAGACCCCGTAGTGGCTGACCGAGCACAAGGCGTAATGCTACTGAGACATTTCAGGAAGAAATGGAGACTGTAGCGGATTCGTCTACGCACGTGGAAGTCAACGCTTGTGTAGTCGCACGGCGCACCGGCATTCCATACGCCACTGTTTGGTTGGCACTTAGGCGTACCCTCCGATGCTATCCGTACGATGTTTATGCAGGATGTCGCTCCACCCCATATTGCTAGACGCGTGAAAGATCTCTTGCGCGCGTCGTTTGGTGATGATCGTGTGCTCATCCGCCACTTTCCTCATGCTTGGCCTCCCAGGTCCCCAGACCTCAGTCCGTGCGATTATTGGCTTTGCGGTTACCTGAAGTCGCAAGTGTATCATGATCGACCGACATGTCTAGGGATGCTGAAAGGCAACATCCGACGCCAATGCCTCACCATAACTCCGGACATGCTTTACAGTGCAGTCCACAACAATATTCCTGGACTACAGCTATTGTTGAGGAATGACTGGACATATTGAGCATTTCCTGTAAAGAACATCATCTTTGCTTTGTCTTACTTTGTTATGCTAATTATTGCTATTCTGATCAGATGAAGCGCCATCTGTCGGACATCTTTTGAACTTGTGTATTTTTTTGGTTCTAATAAAACCCCATGTCATTCCAAGAATGTGTGTCAATTTGTACCACTGTCTACATTATTCCGTGATTTATTCAGTTTTCAAATTCATACTAACTTTTTGATCACCCTGTACTTGCACCATTTGACGCACGGGATTAGCCGAGCGGTCTGAGGCGCTGCAGGCATGTGCTGTGCTGCTGGTGCCGACGAAGGTTCGAGTCCTCCCTCGGACATGGGTGTGTGTGTTTGTCCTTAGGATAATTTAGGTTAAGTAGTGTGTAAGCTTAGGGACTGATGACCCTGCAGTTAAGTCCCATGAGATTTCACACACACACACACTTGCACCATTGCTCTTGGCGAAAGATTTAAACCACATTAAAATGTGTACCACAAACAGAAGAGTATTTATAAAACTCATGGCACCACGGCAGAATTTACGCGTGTGCTAAACGACCTGTCATTCGCGCAACACTCGGTTCTTGGCCTTTTGCCAGGCGACAGGTAGGCAGCCACATCGCCTCTAAGTCGGGCGACGACACGTGGCGACTCGACGGACTTGTTTACAAACACACAGCGCCGATCTGGGAGCGAATAGGAACTGCGTCGTAGCTCGTAGCCCGTCGACGTTAGTGTCAGTCGCCACGAATAAAACACTGTACCTGCGAGTCTAAAAAAGGAGCACGCTTTCCATTTACTTCGCTTCGCCGAGGTCGTTCAGATGAGAGTAGTATTTTCTGAATTTAATGAACCTTAGGAAGCAAACGATGTAGCTAATATGGAGCAGTACGATACTCGTAATGTTGTCAGCAGCTGTACATATTAACTAGGTAAGGTAAAACGTTTTTTATACCATGTAGCGGTGGCTTCAACTGAAGGGCAATAAGCCGTTACTCAGTACTAGCAGCGGAAATTGCTGGAAACATTCATTGTGGGGTAGTCAACGATCATGATACAACGACACTAATATATACTCACATGAATATCATTCTGGCGGGTGATCAACTAACAAGGGAGGGATATATCCAACTGGTCATCGATTTTGCTCGTCTTTCGCACGGTTTGCGGTACTTAGAGGTACTGGTGCTCCTGTGTGATGGAGTACCGAGGAGTTTTCGATAAGTCGAGGTACAAGAATTCCCGAGCCTGTTGAGCGCCACACGAAAGTTCCAGCAGTCCAGTAGCGGCTTCAGCGCATCCGGCTGTCTTCCCGTACTGCATTACAGCCTCGTCGTTTTCTTTCTAACTGCACACTTTTCATTTGTACAGGTGCAACGAATCACTGCCATCCCGAAAGCAGAAAAGACGATGCTTCCCACTACCGATCAGTGTTTCTCCTCACCAAAGGCTTATTTTATATAGTATCCCAGAACCATTGGTCAAATCATCCACATCGAACAAAGTGGCTTTAGGAAACACAGGAGCTCCTGTAGCCAAGTCTTAACATTGAAACCTATAGCAGGATTCAAATTTCAATGAGGTGCCAAATCACTAGCAATTTTCGTGGATCTTTCGCCAGCTTATGGTACTGTGACGAGGGAGCGATTGATGTCGGAGTTTACTGAAACCATCCCATGTCAAATCCGATGTTTCTACCAGACAAAATGCTCTCTGACGGGCGCTTTAAGGTGCTTCTCAATGGACGAGGTAGCAGATGAAGGACTCTAAGTAATGGCCTACCTCAGGGATCAGTTTCTGACCCCCATTCTCTTTAATCAACATCTACATGGATACTCTGCAAATCACATTTAAGTGTCTCGCAGAGGGTGCATCAAACCAGATTCACAATTCTGTATTATTCCAATCTCGTATAGCGCGAGGAAAGTATGAACACTTGTATTTTTCCGTACGAGCTCTGATTTCCCTTATTTTATCTTGGTGATTGTTCCTCCCTATGTAGATAGGTGTCAACAAAATATTTTCGCATTCCGACGAGAAAGTTGGTGATTGGAATTTCGTGAGAAGATTCCGTCGCAACGAAAAACGCCTTTCTTTTAATGGTGTCCAACCGAAATCCTGTATCATTCCTGTGACACTCTCCCCCACATTTCACGATAATACAAAACCTGTTGCCTTTCTTTGAACTTTTTCGATATACTCAGTCAGTCCTATCTGGTAAGGATCCCACACCGCCGGCCGGAGTGGCCGAGCGGTTCTAGGCGCTTCAGTCTGCATCCGCGCGACCGCTACGGTCGCAGGTTCGAATCCTGCCTCGGGCATGGATGTGTGCGATGTCCTTAGGTTAGTTAGGTTTAAGTAGTTCTAAGTTCTAGGGGACTGATGACCTCAGCTGTTGTTGCTTGTTCTCTTAAACCGCTTGTGCCGAATGTTCAAATAGTTCTTGAAACTAAACGAAGGCTACTTTTCTTCTTCACTGTTCCTCAATCCAAAGCTTCTAGCGGAATAATTTTTATTTATTTTTCATTCCTACGTGTACTGTTTGTTCGCTTATTGAAATCAATACGATTTTGCAATGAAGAGATATGAACGCATCTGAATAATTATTTTTTTGTACGATGCAATTAAAAACATTGAACAACACACAGTCCGAACTCATACTGCCTGCAACAAAAGCGATTCTTTTTTCATTGTCGATTTATGCAAAGTTGTACCGAATAGCCGGCCGGGGTGGCCGAGCGGTTCTAGGCGCTACAGTCTGGAAGCGCGCGACGGCTACGGTCGCAGGTACGAATCTTGCCTCAGGCATGGATGTGTGTGGTGTCCTTAGGTTAGTTAGGTTTAAGTAGTTCTAAGTTCTAGGGGACTGATGACCACAGAAGTTAAGTCCCATAGTGCTCAGAGCCATTTGAACCATTTGATCCCACACCGCGCAGCAGTGTTCTAAAAATAGGACAAACGAGCTAGTGTGGGCAGTCTCCTTAGTACGTCTGTTACATTTTCTAGGTGTCCTGCCAATAAAACGCAGTCTTTGTTTAGCCTTCCCCACAACATTTTGTATGTGTTCCTTCCAATTTAAGTTGTATCTGCGGCATGCCAGACACAACTACATGGGAGTCTAGTATGCAGTCGACCTAGAATTAGTCTTCCAGAGGAAAGATCTTATCCACTGTTACATTGTGCTGAGAAGTTGAGGAACCTGAATGATTAATTCCATAAATGAAGGGGCCAGCCTAACACAAGTGAAACAGGGTTAGCATTGCGCCTAGATAAAAAACAAACCCAAAGGAAAGTCATGTGATTTTCGATGGAACTGAAGTACACCGCAATTTCGATTCAATGTATCTAGGAATCACTCTCGATCGGTACTTGATGACGGAACAAGAGTGCATCAAATTATCTAAAAAAACTTGACACAAGAGTGAATCTACTTGCAAGATTGCTGGAAGCAGGTACGGTGCGGATGCCAATACTCTACGCTCTGCTGTACTCTCTTGTGCATATTCTGCTGGTGAATACTGCGCCCCTACGTGGGGAAACAGCACCCACACAGTGAAGATTAAGTGCAGCTTGATGAAGCCATGAGAGTTATCACTGGTACTGTTAGATCTAGATCTCATTCAGTGGTCACCTTCCCCGGCTAATATTTCTTCACAAAATCTAACGAGAAAAGCAGCGAGGGTAAACGTGTTCTAGAAGCTCACTTTTCGTGAGAATTCCCTTGTGCGATGCCCTACAAGATGCACCTTTTTATTATGACCTCCAAGTGGTGACAGAGTTGGAACAAACATCCACCCAACAATGCTCATCTTGTTCAAGATCCAACATAGAAGGTTGAGGGACTCCAACTTTCGCGCCGCGCATGGTCGAAGCTGAACTGCATTTGGGAACGGTGGTAAAATCTTGAAGAAGAGGGAGTTCTGTTCATCTGATGACTACAACTACGGAGAAGAGCAGAAAATAATAGAACAAATTGTTCAGAAGTGCCCACTTCGAACATTTGACTACGATCTGGCGATTCTAAGCCAAGTAATACCAAAGTTTCTAGACTTTTTGTCAAATTTCGAAGTTTACACTTGATAGTAGATACTTTTGTGTAATTGTAAAATTAAGCGATATTACCTTTCTGATGAAGAAAAAAATAATAAAGCTTGAAAGCAATCCCGTGCATTTGTGACGAGGTATAATGGGGGTACAGCAAAAAATCGCGATGAACTGTACATATAGTCTATTTACCGATTTTTTCACGCGTGTGTAAAAATTGAGTATACATTATTTAAATCAAGTATAAATCGGTGTGATTTCACTGCGATACGTTGAGTGAATGTATCGATAAATAAATGATCATTTTATCACGATTTGTTGTTTTATCTTGTTTATAATTCGCCACTAGTATGCCAAGATGACTATAATCACCACCATTATTATTATTATTATTGTTCTTTCTTTTCTCAGACGTTATGTCTGGTCAAAAATGGAAAGTGACGCGGACCTTGATCAAGCGTGACTTCCTTTTAACTGTACGGTATATGTTACATTGCATTTAGGAACTTTCGGGTAATTGAACAAGTATCAATAATTACAGATTTCTGTAGTTGGTTATATAAGTTTGGATGTAGCTGTATTGCGTTGATGTACTGGTGGATATTGTGTGGTATGACTCCTGTAGTTGATAGTATAATTGGTATAATGTCAACTTTATCCTGATGCCACATGTTCTTAACTTCCTCAGCCAGTTGGATGTATTTTTCAATTTTTTCTCCTGTTTTCTTCCGTATATTTGTTGTGTTGGGTATGGATATTTCGATTAGTTGTGTAATTTCTTCTTTTTATTGGTGAGTATGATGTCAGGTTTGTTATGTGGTGGTGTTTTATCTGTTATAATGGTTCTGTTCCAGTATAATTTCTATTCATCATTCTCCAGTACATTTTGTGGCGCATACTTGTATGTGGGAACGTGTTGTTTCATCAGTTCATGTTGTATGGCAAGTTGTTGATGTATTATTTTTGCTACATTGTCATGTCTTCTGGGGTATTCTGTATTCGCTAGTATTGTACATCCACTTGTGATGTGATCTACTGTTTCTATTTGTTGTTTGCAAAGTCTGCATTTCTCTGTTGTGGTATTGGGATCTTTAATAATATGCTTGCTGTAATATCTGGTGTTTATTGTTTGATCCTGTATTGCAATCATGAATCCTTCCATCTCACTGTATATATACTTAGCCAAGCGTTGGATGCGTCTTGATCGATGTATGGCTGTGTTAGATGATACAGGTGCTTGGCATGTAGTGTTTTCTTTTTCCAATTTACTTTCTTCATATCTGTTGATGTTATGTGATCTAAAGGGTTGTAGAAGTGGTTATGAAATTGCAATGGTGTAGCCGATGTATTTATATGAGTGATTGCTTTGTGTATTTTGCTAGTTTCTGCTCGTTCTACAAAGAATTTTCTTAAATTGTCTACCTGTTCATAATGTAGGTTTTTTATGTCGATAAATCCTCTTCCTCCTTCCTTTCTGCTTAATGTGAATCTTTCTGTTGCTGAATGTATGTAATGTATTCTATATTTGTGGTATTGTGATCGTGTAAGTGTATTGAGTGCTTCTAGGTCTGTGTTACTCCATTTCACTATTCCAAATGAGTAGGTCAATATTGGTATAGCATAGGTATTTATAGCTTTTGTCTTGTTTCTTGCTGTCAATTCTGTTTTCAGTATTTTTGTTAGTCTTTGTCTATATTTTTCTTTTAGTTCATTAATATTTGTGTTATCTATTCCTATTTTTTGTCTGTATCCTAGATATTTATAGGCATCTGTTTTTTCCATCGCTTCTATGCAGTCGCTGTGGTTATCCGATATGTAATCTTCTTGTTTAGTGTGTTTTCCCTTGACTATGCTATTTTTCTTACATTTGTCTGTTCCAAAAGCCATATTTATATCTTTGCTGAATACTTCTGTTATCTTTAGTAATTGCTTGAGTTGTTGATTTGTTGCTGCCAGTAGTTTTAGATCATCCATGTATAGCAAATGTGTGATTTTGTGTGGGTATGTTCCAGTGATATTGTATCCATAATTTGTATTATTTAGCATGTTGGACAGTGGGTTCAGAGCAAGACAGAACCAGAAAGGACTTAATGAGTCTCCTTGGTATATTCCACGCTTAATCTGTATTGGCTGTGATGTGATATTATTTGAATTTGTTTGGATATTAAGTGTGGTTTTCACATTTTTCATTACTATGTTTAGGAACTGTATCAATTTAGGATCTACTTTGTATATTTCCAATGTTTGTAGTAACCATGAGTGGGGTACACAATCAAAAGCTTTTTGGTAATCAATGTATGCGTAGTGTAGCGACCTTTGTTTAGTTTTAGCTTGATATGTCACCTCTGCATCTATTATCAGTTGCTCTTTACATCCTCATGCTCCTTTGCAACAGCCTTTTTGTTCTTCATTTATAATTTTGTTCTGTGTTGTATGTGTCATTAATTTCTGTGTAATTACTTAAGTTAATATTTTGTATATCGTTGGTAGGCGATACTTAGCTGCGTTTGCTATGTCTGCTTGATCTTTAGGTTTCGGATAAGTTATTCCATGTGTAAGTGTATCAGGGAATGTGTATGGGCCTGCAATGTAACTGTTAAATAATTTAGTTAGATGTGAATGTGTTGAGGTGAACTTCTTTAGCCAGAAATTTGCTATGTTATCTTTTCCAGGGGCTTTCCAATTGTGCATAGAATTAATAGCTCGGGTGACTTAATGTTGTAATATTATCACTTCAGGCATTTGTGGTATCATCTTGTATGTGTCTGTTTCTGCTTGTATCCACTGTGCATGCCTGTTGTGTTGTACTGGGTTTGACCATTTGTTGCGCCAGAAATGTTCCATGTCTTATGTTTGGTGGATTGGCTATTTTAATGTGTGTGTTATCTATTGTCTGGTAAAATTTCTTTTGGTTTGTGTTGAATGTTTGGTTTTGTTTCCTTCTATTTTCACTTTTTTTGTATCTTCTAAGTCGTTTGGCCAATGCCTGTAATTACTGCTTCTTTTCATCTAATTGTTCTATCGCTTCTTGTTGTGAGACTTTACCTAACCTTTTTCGTTGTTTTTCTGACATTTCATTTCTTATAAATTGTGTTAGCTGTCCAGTGTCTTTTCTCAGTTTTTCTATTCTGATCTGTAGCCTGTGTTGCCATGCTGGTTTAGTGGGTTTCTTCTGTGTGTTGGTTGGTTCTGATCTCTGCCTAGTGTGTATATTTAGTGTAGTGAGTGCTCCTATATATACCAGTAGTTGTAACTCTTCCATAGTTGTGTTTTCATTTATTTTGTTGTGTATGATTGTGTTGATAGTTTTTATTGTTGTTTCGACTTGTGGGTTATTTGGCGATCTATGCAAGAATGGTCTAATGTCTGTATTTGTGTCTTTGTATTCTATATATGTCAGCTGAAATTTCTGTATCTAACATGTGTGTCACTTCGTGTTCTATTTGAGATTGTTCTGGTGGCTATATTAAGATTTCGTTTTCCTCTGATTGTTTAATTGATGCGTGTTGTTCTCGGTTTGTTTGCTCAGGGATGTTTGAGTCCATTACTGTATTTTCTTCTTCTTCTGATTGCACATTATGTTGTTCCAGTATTTGTTGTACTTGTTGTTTGATGTGTTCTAATTCTGACTGGGGTATCCTGTTGTATTTGATTATTACCCGGATCTGATCAGCTAGTCGTTGTTCTGTTAAAAATTTTAATTCAGGGTATCTGGTAATAAATGTTGTGTATACTTGTGATCTGTACCCAGTTGTGTTGGTTCCTAGGTTTATTGCTTGGTAATAACAGAACATGAGGTGTCGGTTAACTTCATCTGACCATCTCATCCTCTGTCTTTGTTTTCCTTCTAGGGTGGTTGCAGGAAGCATATCCTGCAAAACACCTCTATTTGGATTTAAATCATTTTCCAGTTGGCTAGCAGTGTCGTTACCATCGTGGGCGGGCATAGGGTTCAAGCGTCGTCCCCGACCATGACGACGCTTGTCCGAGGCTTCTTTAGTTCTGTCCTGAACCAACTAATCACACTAAAAGGGGGGTTAGCCCTATTAGTCGTTTGTTCTTTTCGCCGCCTTTTACGACTGGCAGAACATACCGGAGGCCTATTCTTTTCCCGGGCCTCCACGGGGTTTATTATTATTATTATTATTATTATTATTATTATAATTATATTATTGTTCCCTTCCGAAGAAACAGTTTCAGTGTAGCAATCTCCCAGCTTATCTGGTTATGTTAACGCTTCTGCTGGATGGTTGTCAATCTCGTCAGGAATTCATAAAGTATTCAACAGGTTCGTAAAACCTTGAGCCTCAATTCTTGACAAATCTTGAGAAGTGCAGAGCAGAATTTGTTACATCTAAATATATGCTTCGACAGTGCGAGAGATGAGGGAAAACAATTCGGTGTATAATTCCCTCGTGAGTATGGAAATCAAGTCCTTATGTGCAGCACTGACAAAAGATACAACAAAAGCTAGTTACGCATACTCTTACACTGTTAGAATTCTGCTACAATATAATGTACGTAATTCTAAATATAGTGATTCCAGTATTTATAGTACCACTGCAGTAATTGGTTTGGAAATGAATAGCTAAATAAAGTTCTGACAGAATCCAAATTTGAAATGGCAGTTTATCTGCTGAAATCGACTCCGGATGAATTACTTCCCACAAAATTCGACCAGGAAAAGTCAGTCACACTGCAGAAATTCTTTGACGTATAGGTGTTAACGGGCCAGAATTCACAAACCTTCGTCCAGATGAGACTATGGAAGAGAGACCTTCACTAAACAGTGTATAAATAACGGCTAAAGAAGAACCGATAAAGTAAGGTCTCTCCGTTTTTAATGCTTCAATTTTTAATGCGTCAATCTAATTACACAAATATACGAACGTACATAAACATGAAAACACTTTTTTTCTGGAAATATTACAAACAAACCATTAAGGAATCGAGGGCGAGCCTGAACTCTATCCCCTCACCCCCCCCCCCCCTCTCTGTCTCTCTCTCTCTCTCTCTCTCTCTCTCTCTCTCTATATCTATCTATCTATCTATCTATCTATCTATCTATGTGTGTGTGTGTGTGTGTGTGTGTGTGTGTGTGTGTGTGTGTTTGTGTGTAAGGAGACATCAGCTATTAAATATTCTAGCGCTGTCCGAAGTCATCTGCATTAATTAAGTCATTTTATAATTACTGAACAGATAGCATACGTTATTTACTTTGGTGATTTACTCGATCATACCCGAATTGTAATGGCCGACGATTCAGAACAAAAAACGTAATGCTGAATTGGTTTACTCACTGTTTACAGAGAAAGGTAAAGGCAAACTAGGAACTCAAATCGGAGGATAGGGAAAGAAAATCGATCTCCTTTCTCAAAGGAACAATCTCGGCATTTAGTTTAAGTGTTCTGCGCAAACCGCGCAAAGCCTAAATCTGCTAAATTTGTATGGTCGTCGTAGGGGGGACGGGGGGGTGGTGGGGGGGGGGGGGGGGGAGGAGAGGTGATTTGAACAGTTCTCCAACGATTTTACAGTATAGTTTCGGTATCTAACCAGAGCACCACCGTGCCCGAAGAGGGATAATTACCAACTTCTATAACGTCCTCATTAATACTGCCGAAGTGGTTATGATGCTTGTTCTCTTAAACCGCTTGTGCCGAATGTTCAAATAGTTCTTGAAACTAAACGAAGGCTACTTTTCTTCTTCACTGTTCCTCAATCCAAAGCTTCTAGCGGAATAATTTTTATTTATTTTTCATTCCTACGTGTACTGTTTGTTCGCTTATTGAAATCAATACGATTTTGCAATGAAGAGATATGAACGCATCTGAATAATTATTTTTTTGTACGATGCAATTAAAAACATTGAACAACACACAGTCCGAACTCATACTGCCTGCAACAAAAGCGATTCTTTTTTCATTGTCGATTTATGCAAAGTTGTACCGAATAGCCGGCCGGGGTGGCCGAGCGGTTCTAGGCGCTACAGTCTGGGAGCGCGCGACGGCTACGGTCGCAGGTACGAATCTTGCCTCAGGCATGGATGTGTGTGGTGTCCTTAAGTTAGTTAGGTTTAAGTAGTTCTAAGTTCTAGGGGACTGATGACCACAGAAGTCAAGTCCCATAGTGCTCAGAGCCATTTGAACCATTTTTGTACCGAACAAAACAAGCGAAAAATATGCTCTCTTCAATTTCGTTGCGATGGCTCATATGTCATAACGACAGTGGTTTCATCTAATAGCTGAAAACAACGAATAAACAACTCTATACCAGAGAAGGGCAGGTCATATGAAATTACTGTTCAAGGCACTACACAGTCCGAATCTGCCGAACATTCCCTTTCATCCTCGAGATTCCTATTTAAACACTTCGGTCCCCTTCGCATATTAGTGTCCTCCAAAGCCTCTAACCCATTCCCTTACTCTAATCATTCTTTTTCTCCGTTTTATTTCACTCTTACTCCTCCAGTTTACTTTTAGCCTTCCTCTCTCTAGTCCGTCTGTTACAAAACTGCGCCTCCATGGAAACAGCACACGCGACACGCGGCCCAGCTGCCACTGGCGGAGACGTTCAACCTTCCTTTTCTTCTATTCTTGGACTAACATCAAGCCCCTGTAGATGGGAATAGTGCTTAATTTCTTAGTCCTCTTTCATTGGCTCTCACGTTGCACCATCTTCATCTACATGTACATCTACATCTACATTTATACGCCGCAAGCCACCCAACGGTGTGTGGCGGAGGGCACTTTACGTACCACTGTCATTACCTCCCTTTCCTGTTCCAGTCGCGTATGGTTCGCGGGAAGAACGACTGCCGGAAAGCCTCCGTGGGTGCTCGAATCTCTCTAATTTTACATTAGTGATCTCCTCGGGAGGTATAAGCAGGGGGAAGCAATATATTCGATACCTCATCAACGAACCCACCCTCTCGAAACCTGGACAGCAAGCTACACCGCGATGCAGAGCGCCTCTCTTGCAGAGTCTGCCACTCGAGTTTGTTAAACATCTCCGTAATGCTATCACGCTTACCATATAACCTTGTGACGAAACTCGCCGCTCTTCTTTGGATCCTCTCTATCTCCTCTGTCAACCCGACCTGGTACGGATCCCACACTCATGAGCAATACTCAGGTATAGGGCGAACGAGTGTTTCGTAAGCCACCTCCGTTGTTGATGGACTGCACATTCTAAGGACTCTCCCGATGAATCTCAACCTGGCACCCACCTTACCAACAATTAATTTTATATGATCATTCCACTTCAAATCGTTCTTTACGCATACTCCCAGATACCTCACAGAAGTAACTGCTACCAGTGTTTATCCGCTATCATATAATCATACAATAAACGATCCTTCTTTCTATGTATTCGCAATACATTATATTTCTCTATATTAAGGATCAGTTGCCACTCCCTGCACCAAGTGCCTATCCGCTGCAGATCTTCCTACATTTCGCTACAATTTTCTAATGCTGCAACTTCTCTGTATACTACAGCATCATCCGCGAAAAGACGCATGGATGACTGCAGTTATTCGTAATGGGAGGAGGGTCTTCGGCTACTACATTTATGAAGCAGAGAGAGCCAGTGTGTGGGAGCGTGTGTTTCCGACCTTGTCCGGAGACCGGTTTAAAATTCAGACGCAGGAACGAGGCCCCCGCGTGAAGGCCAGCCCCAGGGCCTTGGCAGTCAGTGCACGCGCCCCTTCCCGTCTCTTCCCGACACCAACGCCGCTGCCGAACGCGCGCTCGTCTTCCGCCTTCATCTGTAGGCGGCCTTCGGCCACTCCTGTGCGTGCGGCGCTGCAAACATTTTGACAGCCAACACCACGAAAGAAAATATCTCTTCCTCACCGTCTTAGCCGGTAACTGTATCAGAGAACAATGTGTTTTTACTCTCATACCCATAAGAGTTCCTTCTGGAGGGATAAACGTACATACCAAAGTAACTCCAGAATACTGTTACAACTTGAAGAAAGCAATCGTAACGTAAAAAGTGTTTCAGGCTTCACCTTTTGTTAGTGAAATCTCGTCAACTCTACGTCTACATCTGCAAGGATACCCTGTAAATCACATTTAAGTGCCCGGCAGAGCGTTCATCGAACCACCTTCACAATTCTCTGTTATTCCAATCTCGTATAGCGCCCGGAAAAAGCGAACACCTATGTCTTTCCGTACGAGCTCTGATTTCCCTTATTTTATCGTGGTGATCATTTCTTCCTATGTAGGTCGGTGTAAACAAAATATTTTTGCATTAGGAGGAGAAAGTTCAAAAATGGTTCAAATGACTCTGAGCACTATGGGACTGAACATCCATGGTCATCAGTCCCCTAGAACTTAGAACTACTTAAACCTAACTAACCTAAGGACATCACACAACACCCAGTCATCACGAGGCAGAGAAAATCCCTGGCCCCGCCGGGAATCGAACCCGGGAACCCGGGCGCGGGAAGCGAGAACGCTACCGCACGACCACGAGCTGCGGACGAGGAGAAAGTTGGTGATTTGAATTTCGTGAGAAGATTCCGTCGCAACGAAAAAGGTCTTTCTTTTAATGATGTCCAGCCCAAATCCTGTATCATTTCTGTGACACTCTGTCCCATATTTCGCGATAATACAAAACCCGCTGCGTTTCTTTGAACTTTTCCGATGTGCTCCGTCAGTCTTGTCTGGATCGCACACTGCGCAGCAGTATTCTAAAAAAGGACGAACGAGCTTTGTAGGTCTGTTACATTTTCTAGGTGTCCTGCCAATAAAACGCAGTCTTTGGTTAGCCTTCCCCACAACATTTTGTATGTGTTCCTTCCAATTTAAGTTGTTCGTAATTGTAATACGTAGGCATTTCGTTGAATTTACGGCTTTTAGAGTTTAACGAGTTCCTTTTAGCACTCACGTGGATGACCTCACACTTTTCGTTATTTAGGGTCAACTGCCACTTATCGCACCATTCCGATATTTCTTCTAAATCGTTTTGCAGTTTGTTTTGGTCTTCTGATGACTTTATTAGTCGATAAAGGACAGCGTCATCTGCAAACAACCGAAGACGACTGCTCAGATTGTCTGCAAAATCGTTAATATAGATATGGAACAGCAGAGGGCTGGCTTATTGTTGGGCACGTAAGGAAATGTAACTGCGTGAAGCGAAAATCAAATCACTAATGTGGGATGTTTGGCTGTGGGCAGTTCAACAGAAAGAAAAAAAAGTATTAAGGGATGGGCAAGGTGTACATCTGGAAATCTTGATCTAGGGCTTTCAGTGATTTCACTACATGCCTTAAGGTGAATATCACAGCAGCTTTTCCAGAAAATCCACAGGAGAACATATGGCCGTCATTTAACAACAGAGGCAGTATTCCATCTCAGTCACCTCTATGTCGAGGAAATGTTTAACTAAAAGCTATCTATCTAACTTCTTTCCGTAAAGTCTATCACGAGATATGCACATGCCACTTCTCAATACGCTGGTGCCATAGGCTTTGTTATACCCAAATCTGACTTTCGTTTGCCAATTTTTAATAACGAAAACGTATTCCAGTTCAAACTAACTTTCTTACAAAGAGGTCCTGTTCGATTTTTCTGTAGGATTAATAGTTTGCGCATGGCGAGCGAGAGAATATGAAAATGTCACGCATCGTTTTTCAAGGCGTTGCGGATTACATAAAACCCATATTTATGGGTAGCTGAATATATGTATATTACCGTAGAGAGTCTGGAAGTTTTTAGTATTAAACAGCCAAGTACACAGTTATTAGCCGGCCGAAGTGGCCGTGCGGTTAAAGGCGCTGCAGTCTGGAACCGCAAGACCGCTACGGTCGCAGCTTCGAATCCTGCCTCGGGCATGGATGTTTGTGATGTCCTTAGGTTAGTTAGGTTTAAGTAGTTCTAAGTTCTAGGGGACTAATGACCTCAGCAGTTGAGTCCCATAGTGCTCAGAGCCATTTGAACCATTTGAACACAGTTATTAAATTAGAAGAAGCAATGGTTTTACTGGAAGTAGATTGAGTGCAGAAGTAAAGCATTAAAAAAAACATTGACTTTAATTAAGGTAAGTTGAAAAATATGCTAACATCTATTTCTTTTTACACTGTTGAAGAATAATTGCATTATTCACACTGAAACACTTTGTGCAAGAAAGCCTGTAATAGTAGTACTATGACTTTTACATAAATAATGCTCCTGCTACAGTTTCTATACTTTGCTTGTCTCGGTCAGACAGGCGAAGAGCAACGAATCCCTTTTGTCATTTCTAATTTCACGTCTTTTCACTTCGTTATGATTGCGCCTACTTGTGTTACCATCTAACACCACTAGTGATATAACCTTTTGAGTTTTTTAAACTAAAATCTGCAATAGAAGTAAAAAGGAATTGTCGGAATCGCACTTTATTTATGGTCTAGTGAAGGGATCTGATTTCAGTCAGAATAAACATCAATAGATTGAAATTTCTCATTTTGCGTATACTATATATTTACTAGCTATAAAACATTCAACAGCCAAGATCGCATGAAATATTTCTTTATTTAAGAGAACCGGTTTCGACATACTTTGCTGTCATCCTGTGGTCTTAAAAATCTTTTTATTGCGGAACGTGTTCATTTTAGGCTGAACCTCATGTCAAGCTGCCAAGAATCTTGTAGCCCGATTGAAGCGGATTTTTACTGTTTAGAATATGTCCAGCTTATTAAAGAGATGTTGCTACTGTGTACTGTGTTTTTGTCGCGTAACAAGCATCTCTGAGATATATATATATCTCAATGACAGAATTACGGCATCGGTAAATAAGAATTTTTCATTTCTACATGAGCTTTCATTCCTTTTGCAGATTTCACTTTGGTTTCCCTTACTGCTTACTTAGAGTACAAAGTAAATAACATAGTGGATGATCTACAACCCTGTATCACTGCATTGGCAACTACTGCTTCCCTCATATGTCCCGAGACCCTCAGAACTGTTGTCTGGTTTCTGTGCAGGTTGTGAGTAACCTTTCATTCCGTTTGTTTTATACCTGCTACCTTACGAATTTCGTAGAGTGTATACCAGTCAACGTTGTCCAAAGCCTTTTTTCAACGTACAAATACCTTTAATATACGAGGTGCATTCAATAAATAACGCAACATATTTTTTCCCGGACATTTTATGCTGAAAAATGCGGAATTTGTTGTGGGAGTTTCTTGAGGTTCCGATAGATGACGGCACTTTAAGTAACCTCCAAAATGGTATCTCTAACGTAGGGGCCTTTCAAGCAGAGAGTTATCACTGAGGTTTTTTTTCCCCCCCGACAACCAGAGCATTCCAAATATATCATAGTCTCTTGCAGAATGACTTTGTTTACCTGGCAGTGAACAAAAGCATGGTGGGTCGTTGGATGAGGCGTCTGTCATCATCAAAACGAGGTCGCGAAAAAGCTGCCCCTTTCCCGCGTGCCGGCCGGGCGCACAGAGCTGTGACGCGTGCAATGTTGGAACGTGTGGACACACTCATTCGAGGTGATGGACGGGTCACAATCAAAATATCGCTGCACAACTGGCACTTGGTACTGCTGACACATTCGTCCACCAGTTGAGATACTGAATTATGTTACCTGCTGGGCTTCTTTCCTCCTAACAGGAGGCCATAAAGAGCAAGGAAGCACCATCTGCGCGGGATTTCTTGCGCGTTACGACGTCGAGCAGTGGAGTCGTACCGCGCGGGCATATAGACCCTTCCAGCAAGGTGGCGTAAGGCCGTCGCATTAAACGATAATTGTGTCGAAAACTATGATTTTTTAGCAATAAATGTGGGGAACAGTACGGTGTCGTGGAGTCCTGAACAAAACCAATCCTCTTTCGGAAAAAAAGGAGTTGCATTACTTATTGAACGGCCCTCGCAGGCTTGCTACTCTTCAGCCTGTTTTCTAACCCATTGGGTCTGTATTGCCTCGTGTGCTCCTAAATCCGAAACACAAACTGATATCTCCCGAGGTAGGCTTCTGCCAGTTTTTCTATTTTTCTGTAAGTAATTCGTGACAGTATTTTGAAACCATGACACATTAAACTGATGGTTCGTTAACAGTCACACTTTTCAGCAATTACCTTTTTTACAATTGGTACTTCTGGAAGTCTGAGATGTCTGCAGAAGGTAAGGAGGACGTAATGGGCCATGGCCTAGTCAAAGAATCATCACAATACTTATTTATCGATTTGAGTGAACTGAAGGAAATTCTAAGACCTTACAGCTTAACGATATTTTGCATTAAAAACTGTGCAGCCTTACCAGTGCAGCATTTTACATAGACCAACAAACGCTAAACGTGTGGGCATGCGGTAGTTTATGAAGCAGACAAGGTCTCTTTCGCTAACAGTTACGGATCATTTGTGCGTAAATGAATGCTACCCACAGATAGTATCTACTCAGACGGCGCTACAGCAGTGATCGAGGCAGCTACTGCAGTAACAAAGTAGGACACGAGGGATATGTCACGGAGTCTTCTGTTATGCAAATCCGAGATGGTGTCTGCCAAGTTATTACTGAGCTCTCTGTCGTCTTTCGAGTCGCCGGGCGGCTGGTCACACCTGGTACGCCTTTGTAGGAGGACACGGACCGGCTTTTCACCTAATCGGCCGACGAGCGTGGGCGAGCGCACGTCCTGGCAAGGGCGCGCCGTCGCATTCATTAGCATAAATCTGAGGCCGCGTGACCCGCTCTGCGTGTCTCTTTGGGCTGGAGACGCTTCACGGAGAATCGTAATTCACGGGCAGACCCTTGACCTGTGAGAGTGCGCGGCCAGGCGCCGAATGTCGGTCACTGTGGTCGTCGCCCTTCTGCGGCTGGACGCATGTAAGCTGCTTCCCTCTTACGGCAGCATCCAATGTTAAAGATGTCAAAGGTCATACGTCAGCGGTTAGTCTGACCTAATATGATATCAGTAAAATTTTAATACTGACAACTCGCGTTGAGTGTTGTAAGTGGGCATGAATTTTAGAGAAACTTCTTGTGATTTTTCTGATGTACTACCGGTAATATACGAGGGGTGTTTCGGCTAAAAAAAAAAGCGGAATTTGTTGCGGGACTTCGTTAAATATTCCTGCTTCAGCCCCTATAGTTGCATGATGTCAGATAGATGGTATAGCTACACTACTGGCCATTAAAATTGCTACACCACGAAGATGACGTGCTACAGACGCGAAATTTAACCGACAGGAACAAATGGCTCTGAGCACTATGGGACTTAACTACTGAGGTCATCAGTCCCCTAGAACTTAGAACTACTTAAACCTAACTAACCTAAGGACATCACACACATCCATGCCCGAGGCAGGATTCGAACCTGCGACCGTAGCGGTCACGCGGTTCCAAACTGACGCGCTTAGAACCGCACGGCCACACCGGCCGTCGACAGGAACAAGATGCTGTGACATGCAAATGATTAGCTTTTCAGAGCATTCGCACAGGTTGGCGCCGGTGGCGACACCTACAACGTGCTCACATCAGGAAAGTTTCCAACCGATTTCTCATACACAAACAGCAGTTGACCGGCGTTGCCTGGCGAAACGTTGTGATGCCTCGTGTAAGGAGGAGAAATGCGTAGCAGCACGTTTCCGACTTTGATAAAGCCGGATTGTAGCCTATCGCAATTGCGGTTTATCGAATCGCGACATTGCTGCTCGCGTTGGTCGCGATCCAATGACTGTTAGCAGAATATGGAATCGGTCGGTTCAGGAGGGTAATACGGAACGTACTGGATCCCAATGGCCTCGTATCACTAGCAGTCGAGATGACAGGCATCTTATCCGCATGGCTGTAACGGATCGTGCAGCCACCTCTCGATCCCTGAGTCAACAGATGGGGATGTTTCCAAGACAAGAACCATCTGCACGAACAGTTCGACGACGTTTGCAGCACCATGGACTATCAGCTCGGAGACCATGGCTGCGGTTACCCTAGACGCTGCATCACAGACAGGAGCGCCTGCGATGGTGTACTCAACGACGAACCTGGGTGCACGAATGGCAAAACGTCATTTTTTCGGATGAATCGGGGTTCTGTTTACAGCATCATGATGGTCGCATCCGTGTTTGGCAACATCGCGGAGAACGGACATTGGAAGCTTGTATTCGTCATCGCCATACTGGCGTATCACCCGGCGTGATGGTATGGGGTGCCATTGGTTACACGTCTCGGTCACCTCTTTTCGCATTGACGGCACTCTGAACAGTGGACGTTACATTTCAGACGTGTTACGACCCATGGCTCTACCCTTCATTCGATCCCTGCGAAACCCTACATTTCAGCAGGATAACGCACGGCCGCATGTTGCAGGTCCTGTACGCGCCTTTCTGGATACGGAAAATGTTTGGCTGCTGCCATGGCCGCACATTCTCCAGATCCCCCACCAATTGAAAACGTCTGGTTAATGGTGGCCGAGCAACTGGCTCGTCACAATACACTAGCCACTACTCTTGATGAACTATGGTATCGTGCTGAAGCTGCATGGGCAGCTGTACGTGTACACGCCATCCAAGCTCTGTTTGACTGAATGCCCAGGCGTATCAAGGCCGTTATTACGTCCAGAGGTGGTTGTTCTGGGTACTGATTTCTCAGGATCTATGCACCCAATTTGGTGAAAATGTAATCACATGTCAGTCGTAGTATAATATATTTGTCTAATTAATACCCGTTTATCATCTGCATTTCTTACTGGTGTAGCAATTTTAATGGCTAGTAGTGTATACGAGCCTTCAAAATGGTCTCATTTAGTTTCCTTTGGCGGATAACCAGAGCATTATAAATATTCATAGGCCCTTGCAGAATGTATACGCAGACCTGGCAGTGAGAAAAAGCAGAGTGAGTCGTTGGTTGATCCATCTGTCATCATCGTCACCTGTCCGATGTCCTGTATGCCGGCCGGCCGCACTCAACTGTGACTCCTGCAATGCTGGAACGTGCGGACATACCCATCCCAGGTGATCGACGGATCACAATCGAACACCTCGCTGTTCAACTGGATGTCTCTGCTCGTAGTGCTGTCACACTCATCCTCCAGTTGGGGTACTGTTCTTCCTCATCCATCCTACAGCCCGGTTCTCACATCTTCAGACACCCGTCTGTTTGGCCCAGTGAATGATGCGCTCCGCGGGAAGCGTTACGTGGAAGATGGGGAGGTTATTGATGCAGCAGGACGTTAGCACCGACGTCGAGCAGAATAGTGGTACTGTGCATACATACAGGTCCTCCCAATGAGATGACTTAAGGCCGTCGCATTGAACGGAGACTTTGTCTCAAAATAGGACTTCGTAGCCAAAGGAGAGGGGAATAATATGGTGTATTGGAATCCTGAGTAAAACTAACCAGCTTTCAGAAACAAATGTGTTGCTTTACATATTGAACTCCCCTCGTATTTGTTTGCCTGACCGCTTCCGCAGCAGCTGTTATAATCAATTATTATTCGTTTGAGGGTCCTGTAACTCATTCGGCAAAAACGAAACCCGTATAGAATTCCTTAGTTGTATGCCTGTTCGACTGTCAAAAATCCTTTTTCTGAGATAAGGGTAGACGTGTTGTTGTTGTTGTTGTTGTTGTGTTCAGTCCGAAGACTGGTTTGATGAGCTCTCCATACTACTATATCCTGTGCTAGCCTCTCCACCCTACATCCTTCTGAATCTGCTTACTCTATTCTTCTCTTGGTATCCCTCTACGATTTTTACCCTCCACGCTTCCCTCCAATACTAAATTGGTGATCCCTTGATTCCTCAGTACGCCTCCTGCCAATCGATCCCATCTTCTAATCAAGTTGTGCCACAAATTCCTCTTCTCCCCAATTCTACTCAGTACCTAATTAGTTACGTGATCTACCCATCTAATCTTCAGCATTCTTCTGTAGCACCACACTTCAAACGGTTCTATTCTCTTCTCGTCTTAACTACTTATCGTACATGTTTCACTTCCATACATGGCTACACACCACACATGTACTTTCAGAAAACCGAGCGAGATGGCGCAGTGGTTAGACACTGGACTCGCATTCGGAAGGACGACGGTTCAATCCCGCGTCCGGCCATCCTGATTTAGGTTTTCCGTGATTTCCCTAAATCACTCCAGGCAAATGCCGGGATGGTTCCTCTGAAAGGGCACGGCCGACTTCCTTCCCTAATCCGATGAGACCGATGACCACGCTGTCTGGTCTCCTTCCCCAAAACCAGCCAACCAACCAACCTACTTTCAGAAAGGAATTCAAGGAAGTTAAATCTGTATTTGATGCTAACAAATTTCTCATCTTCAGAAACGCTTTGCTTTCCATCGCCAGTCTACATTTTATATCCTCTATACTTCGACCATCATCAGTTTTTTTGTTGCCCAAATAACAAAAATCATCTACTGCTTTAAGTGTCTCATTTCCTAATCTAATTACATCAGTATCACCTGATTTAATTCGACTACATTCCATCATCGTCGTTTTGCATTTGTTAATTTTCATCTAACATCCTCCTGTGAAGGCACTGTTAATTCCGTTTAACAGCTCTTCCAATTCCTTTACTGTCTCTGACAGAATTACAATGCCATCGGCATGCCTCAAAGTTTTTACTTCTTCTCACTGAATTTTTAATTTCTACACCTATTTTTCTTTTGTTTCCTTCAGTGCTTGCTCAATATACAGATTTAATAACATCGGGGAAAGGCTACAACCCTGTCTCACTCCTTTCTCAACCACTGCTTCCCTTTAGTGCCAGTTGGCTCTAATAACTGCCATCTGGTTTCTGTATAAATTGAAAATAGCCTTTCGCTCGCTGTATTTTACCCCTGCCGCCTTCATAATTTGAAAGAGAGTATTCCAGTCAGCACTGTCAAAAGCATTCTTTAAGTCTACTAATGCTAGAAACGTAGGTTTACCTTTTCTTAACACATGTTCTAAGATAAGTCGTGGGTAAGTATTGCCTCGCGTCTTCCTACATTTCTACAGAATTCCAACTGACCTTCTCAAAGGTCGGCTTCTACCAGTTTTTCCAATCATCTGTAAGGAATTCGCGTTAATATTTTGCAACCGTGATTTATTAAACTGATAGATCGGTAATATTCACACGTGTCAACACCTGCTTTCTTTGGAATGGGTATACGTATCAAGTTGAAATGGTCCCTTGGCAGTATAACGAACGTTAGCTTCTAAGTCAGTGCAACCAAAATATAGTGCCATTTATGTCTATGGTCCCTTGGCAGTATAACGAACGTTAGCTTCTAAGTCAGTGCAACCAAAATATAGTGCCATTTATGTCGTATATTTTGATACTCGCAAACTCGATCATCAAAGTCTATACAGTATTTCCCGTTGGTCTCATGTCATTAAATTTGGTAAGAATCAATGTTTCACTGTCCAAGAAAAGGGAAAATCCGAAATTGTTACTTGTAACTATATTATATGAAAAATTATTTCTCTTGGCATTTGTTATCCGACTTCAAATAGGAAATTAAAACATTCTTTAAAGTCTCGGAATCCATGGAACCCATTCAGGGCAGTATTAATGTGGATATCGGCAAAAATTGTCCAGATTTTCAATTCCCGGAATGGGTGAACTGGCTATAAACGTAATTAAGTTTGTACGGAAAGCTCAGTGAGCGAGTCCTATTCGCCTCTGGGCAATACTTTTTCCGTATTATATTTGCCGAAAATAATTAAAATTTTTCACCAGGCGCGTTTAGTTTTTGCTTATAAAGCATATTTGTGGTTATTCTGGAAATATGGATACCTAATGTGTCCATATAGTATCGGATCTATGGATTCAAAACAGTATTTATTTATAAAACTGGAATGAATGAAACGAACTGTACGTCAGTTTTACAGGGAATTACAATTTTAATCTACAAATGTCAAACTGTATTATTTACCTATATCTCCGGAATGACCACAGAAGGTGCTTGGTAAGTGAAAGAAACCCGTTTGGTGAAAGATACCCTTTCACTATCTGCAATAAGCTTAAGGCGTAGAACCCAATAACAGTTTGTTCCTGATTTACACGTACGTCTGTGAATATCACAACACCTAGAAATACTCGTAAGACTGAATCCAAACTCGTAGACTATCTGAAAGTTTATGACACACGATATAAAGATTGCAGAGAAAAGGTAAACATTTGAGTCAAGGACTGTAAAAGCAGCATATGTCCAGTCACCGATCTAAGGGGGAGGGTGTCATGGCCCCCAACCCCTCCCCCCTTCACAAAAAAATAGTATAAGCGGTTATATTTTTCACACATCAATGTCCAAATTCAACTAAAAATAAGAACCTCGTAAACAGCAAGGAATTCTATACTTTACAAGCTACGCTTAACACGGGAAACTTTTCAGCTGCTTCCACGAAGATCTGTCCGCGAGGCCGGGCTTGCGTGTTGACGGCCTGCCGCCAACATCTCATCCTAGTAAAAGTGTCGAAGCACAGATGGTTCGTGAGTCCGCGGGTGGGACAGACAAACCACAGGAAGTTGGGAAAAGGAATGCAGAACCAGAGAAAAAACATCTCAAGATAATGTCTCCCCTAACGTAGGCGGAAACGACTGAAAGGAAGAGAGTTCCCTCCTTTACAAATTAGCGTAACCTTATCCTCTTACCTGTGTCCACAGTCTTAGTGCATAATGAAACACTGGTAGCGGTTAGTGCAAAATTCGGTTTTATATTGTATAAATAATGACGTTGTCAAAACTGTGAAGGTTTGTCGATGTTATACGTAGTACGTATTGAATCGAACATGTACTTTCTAAATTTTTGGACGAATGCTTTTCGAATACTATGTTTCTGTGAACTGCAATTTCTTGGCAATTATAGTAAAGAGAGTACCAAACACTCATCTAAGCAAATTATTATTATTATTAAAGTCATAATTGTTTTAAAACATATTGTATATTTTATTGTAACTGAAGAGTGAAACAAAAATGTACGGAACAAGTTGCAGAACCCATTCCTCACACGTAGACGAAGAAATTACGTTATATGAACATGGGTCTAGAAACGCTTTGTTTCCAAGTTAACACTCATTTTCTCCAACTCATTAATCATGGAAACAGATAAGGACAGAACGTTAGAATCATGCACTCTTGGTGACGTCTGGTTATACTGCGCAGCGCCAGTCATCAACGAAGATTTTACTGCAGTATCTGGGCCGGCATTGCTGGTGGCTCTTTAGTAGGGTCTCAGTTTCTCCCACCTAGGCTCAACGGAGAAAGTATAATTTTGCAGAGAATGTTTTACCTGATCTGCTAGCTGTCGTGCATTTATATGAGCGACAAAACATGTACTTCATGCACAATGGAACACTTCATTTTAGTGTTAATATTTGTCGGCTTCTAAGTAACAGATTCGGTGACAGATGGATAGGTATACAGGAACCAGTTGACTAGTCTGCACCCTCTACGGACCTAAACCCACTGGACGTTTATTTGTGCGGGAAATTGAAAGCTCTTATGCGTGGAATCACAGTACAAGGTGTTCAAGAGTTCCCCTGCCCGTATTATGGAAGGCTGCGAAAGCATACGCCATACTCCAAGGGTACATCAAGCATCCGAGGCTGACTACGACGGCGGACGGATGCACGTATCAATAGTCACAGCGAGCATATGGAACGTTTCCTGTGAGAAAGAGTCGCATGTGGTATGCTAGTGCGTTCTATTTGTGTTTCCCATTTATTAATGAGTTGGGGAAATTAATTGTAGGATGGAAACAAAGCTTTTCCAGATCCATATTTATCTAACATAATTTCTTCATCTACGTTTGAAAAATGTGCCCTGCAATTTGTGCCGTATGTTTTTGTTACACCCTGTACAGTTTGAAATTTCACGTTGAAAAAATCATTCACAAAGGAGAATCATACGAACATACCGTCAATTGACGATCCGACAGACTCCCGTATGGGCGACATAGCAGTAAGCATCCCTGGCGTAGCGAAACAACTGGACGATTTTAAAGCAAATAAATCACCAAGTCCGGATGGAATTCCAATTCTATTTTACAAAGTGTGCTCTACGGCATTGGTCCCCTACGTACCTCGCATTTATCCTGGATCTCTCGCCCACTACAAAGTCCCAATCGACTATATAAAAAGCGCAGGTGACCCTTGTACATAAAAAGACTAAAACAACGGACCTGGAAAATTGCAGACCAATATCATTAACTTTGGTTTGCAGTATAATTCTTGAACATATTCTCAATTCGAATATAATAAACTTTATTAAGACTGAGAAGCATATGTCCACAAATTAGCATGGTTTTAGTAAGCAGCGCTCGTGCGAAACTCAGCTTGCTCTTTTCTCACATGATATACTGCGAACTACGGATGAAAGGCAACAGGCACATTACATACTCCTAGATTTCCGGAAAGCACGTGACACGGTGCCCCGTTGCAGGCTGTTAGGAAAGGTACGAGCATATGGAATACGTTCACAGATACCCGAGTGTCTCCGATGCCTCTTAAGTAATACAAACATAAAAAAAGATGCATCATCTCGGTCCCTAGAGTTCAGGAACCTGTACGGAAGACTGGAATAGAGATCAACATATACGTCATTTCCGCCCTTTTTATTGCTCATGAAAACCACACATTGTGTGATGTACCACCATACAGTGAGACCTTCAGGGGAGGTGGTAAAGACTGCTGTACTCACCAGTACCTCTAATACCCAGTATCATTGATGTATGCATGTATTCGTCGTGGCACACTATCTACAAGTTCATCAAGGCACTGCTGGTCAGGATTGTCCCACTCCTCAACTGCGGTTCGGCGAAGATCCCTCAGTGGTTGGTGGATCACGTCCTCCATAAAAAGCCCTTTTCAATGTATCTCATGCATGTTCGATAGGGTTCATGTCTGGAGAACATGTTGGCCACTCTAGTCGAGCGATGTCGATATCCTGAAGGAAGTCATCGTAAGATATGCACGATGAGAGTGCGAATTGTCGTCCATGAAGACGACTGCCTCGCCAGTATGCTGCCGATATGATTGGACTATCGGTCGGAGGATGACATTCACGTATCGTACAGCCGTTACGGCGCCTTCCATGACCACCAGCGGCGTACGTCGGCCCCACATAGTGCCACCCCAAAACGGCAGGGAACCTACACCAGTGGACAGTGTTTCTAACACGTTCAGCCTGACCAGGTTACCTCCAAGCACGTCTCCGACGACTGTCTGGTTTAAGGCATATGCGACACTCATCGGTGAAGAGAACGTGATGCCAATCCTGAGCGGTCCATTCGGCATGGTGTTGGGCCCATCTATACCGCGCTGTGTGGTGTCGTGGTTGCAAAGATGGACCTCGCCATGAACGTCGGGACTGAATCTGTGCATCATGCAGCTTATTGCGCACAATTTGAATCGTAACACGACGTCCTGTGGCTGCACAAAAAGCATTATTCAACATGGTGGCGTTGCTGTCAAGGTTCCTCCGAGCCATAATCTGTAGGTAGCGGTCATCCAGTGCAGTAGTAGCCCTTGGAGGGCATGACCGAGTCATGTAATCGACAGATCCTGTCTCTCTGTATCTCCTCTATGTCTGAACAACATCGCTTTGGTTCACCCCGAGACGCCTGGAAACCTCCCTTGTTGAGAGCCCTTCCTGCCCGAAGTAACAATGCGGACGCGATCGATTCGCGGTACTGACCGTCTAGGCAAGGTTGAACTACAGACAACACGAGCTTTGTAGTTCCTTCCTGGTGGAATGACTGAAACGGATCGGCTGTCGGACCTTCCCTTTCTAATAGGCGCTGCTAGTGCATGGTTGTTTACCTCTTTGGGCGGGTATAGTGACATCTCTGAACAGTCAATGGGACTATGTCTATGATACAGTATCCACAGTCAACGCCTGTCTTCAGTTCTGGGAACTGGGGTGATGCAAAACTTTTTTTTTTTTGGTGTAGAACCCAGTATGTTGTCCTGGACAGCGAATGTTGATCAGAGACAAGGGTATCCCTCTATATACCTGAATGATTTGATGTACCGGGTGAGCAGCATTGTATGGTTGTTTGCTGATGATGCTGTGGTGTACGGTTAGGTGTCCAAGTTGAGTGAGTGTAGGCAGATACAAGACGACTTCGACAGTTTCTAGTTATACATTATATGAATTCGCAACTGGAAATAATGACAATAATCAGCTGTAGAATGGAATGATGACAATGAAAATTTGTATCGGACCGGGACTCGAATCCGTATTTTCCGCTTGCCGCAAGCGGTCGCCTTACCATTTAACTATCAGTACACGAATCAGGGCCAGATCCTAACTTCCATATGTCGTCAACCATGCGTCTGCTCGTACATCCATTATGTATATTCCCATACAAGTTAGCCGTTGTACTTGAAAGTCGCTTGCCCGGTATCGGCAGATAAATGAAACTTCGCATCGTAAATTCAAATGGCTCTGAACGCTATGGAACTTAACATCTGAGGTCATCAGTCCCCTAAAACTTAGAACTACTTAAATCTAACTAACCTAAGGACATCACACACATCCATGCCCGAGGCAGGATTCGGACCTGCGACCGTAGCGGTCGCGCGGTTCCGGACTGAAGCGCCTAGAACCACTCGGCCACACCGGCCGGCTCGTCACATCATAATCAGAATAACACAGGCACTGCAATATCATAAATTTCCAGTTGGTGTGGAGAATGATAGCTAGCTCTAAACGTGAAAAAAACTTAAGTTAATTCGGATGAGTAGGTATAACACACCTATAATGTTCGGTTACGTACTAGTTTCCTGCTTGACACAGTGAAGTAGTTTAAATAATTGGGCGTAACGTTGCAAAGCCATATGAAATGGAACGAACATGTGAGAAGTGTGTTAGAGAAGGTGACTGGTCGACTTCGGTTTACTGGGCGAATTTTAGTAAAAAGTGGTTTATGTGTAAAGGAGACAGCATATAGGACGCTCGTGCGACCTATTCCTGAGTACTGCTCGACTGTTTGGGATTCGTGCCAGATACTTCGGAGACTCAGATGGGAATCCCTGGTGGTAAGACGAACTTCTTTTCGCGGAGCACTATTGAGAAAATTTGGTGAACCGGCATTTAAAGCTGACTGCTAAACTATTCTGTTCTACTGCCGCCGACATACACTGCGCGTAAAGACCGCGAAGATAAGATTCGAGAAATTAGGGCTCAATCGGAGGCATACACACAGTCGTTCTTCCCTTGCTCTGTTTGCGAGTGGAAATGAAAAGTAAATGACTGATAGTGGTACAGGGTACCCTCCGCCACGCATCTTACAGCGGATTTGGGAGTATATATGCAGATATTTTTGTATGTGGTACCTTAATACCTGTATGTAAATGTACATATTTCAGTGCGTGTTCCCTGCTTCGAACAGTTTTTCCACAAAAACGTCACAAACTGTACTACCCGATGTTTTCAGCACCGTCGTAACTGCACCACTAAATGGACTACGCCTGCAGTATAGACTAACCGTTTTGCGTCCACACTGCAACACTTTACCTACTGCTCAGGGAGATGCTGATTGTGTCAGCATGACAATGCATGCCATCATAAAGCAGTATCTGTGAGACAATGGTTTTGGACAATTACATTCCTGAAATTGGATAGCTTGCCAAGAGGTCCGACCAGAAGCCAATGGAACTCCTTTGGGATGAGTCAGAACATCGACCTCGTCCCAGACCCCAGGGGCCAGCATCACTACCTTTTTCTGGTTTCGGATCTTGAGGAGGAATTGGCTTCGATACCTCCATAGACATTCAGGCACCTCGTCGTAAATGTCTCCAGCAGTATTTGAGGCGTCCTGAAGGCGAAGGGTGGACACACCCCATACTGAAGTCCATTAAACGTGTCGTGATACTTTTGATCACATTATGTGTACTGCGAAGATATTTCCTGCAACGAAGAATTGCTGGAGGAAAGATTGTAGAGAAGAGAGTGAGAGGAAGAAGAAAGCTTATAATACCATTGAGATTAAAAATGGATCATGTCACCAACAGAGGCACACGAAAGGGGAAAGTGGAAAGCGTGCAGGCGGTACCTCTCCTTAGACAGCTATGGCGAAAAGATATAAATTTAGATCACGGCGATGAACACAAGTTTAATACCACATTTATCTTGTTGAGAACGACGAGATAAAACGTAGAGAATAAAATCGATTGCCAGCACCTTGCACCAAGAAGAATCTTAAGCTCCCGGTCATTGGCGTCCGCGAAATGGGAGATGTGTCGGAATGGGGGCGTGAAGGGCAACATGGGCTGCTTACCATACCCTTTCCTTCTGTAAACTGGAGTACAGAGTTTTAATTCCTTACAGAATTCTCATACACTTCTAGAAATGAACTCCCGTGATTCCGCTAAACTCCCCGTTTAGCCAATTGTGGCATTACGTGGCTGATCGCAGTGAGACTCTACAATGGCTTTAGCAATATCTGTGCTTGTTCAAGTATCAAAGCCATCGACGTGTAACAAAAGTTGAATGGATAACCATCACTTCTCAAGTTTTTTGTTTCACCTTCAAAATTTAGTTCTTGTGACATGGCATTGGTCGACTCATTTATACCATAAACGGCGATTTTACAGTTTTGCACTTCCCTCTCGATTTCAGATAAATTTTTGCGTCCCTTGTAACGGGTGCTACTATAGATGGTGGTATGACATGCTCTGTCGTCACCCCTACATACCACTAGTTGCCTGGAACACGCCTTTCCGACAGGAGGCGTTGTCCTGCTATTCAACAATGTTCAAACGCTCAAACGCTATTGCTCACGCGCCTTTACGCTAGGTGAAGGCAGCCAGTTGTTATTTTTCGAGTGGAACGATCGTATGCAGTCGAATTGCACTCGTATATGAACAGTCCGCAGAGATTGGAAGTTTTTCAGTGAATAGTATGGCAACAGTGAGTGATTAATCGGTTTATTCGTGGACGGTGCGTGTAATTACACACGAAATCAGTGAACAAATCAGTATCGTCATTCTTAATCACTAGCATCTGTTGGTGGACCATGCAGTTTTTTTGAACAATTATTAAGTCTACCGTGAACACAGCATGACAGTTTAATGTGGAAAAGGAACACAGCAATGACAGTCTTCAGCGTGAAAGTGAACCTAAATTTAATTGCTAATAAGTGCATGGCTGGTTCAGGGAACTGTTAGGAAATGTACGAGTATTACTTACAAAAGCAATGAACGAAGTAGATAGTATGAACTGTTATCCTTTTGTGTCAATCTTTCTCGTTTCAAACTGAAGAACTTTAACCGTCGTACGGAAAACGAGACACCTTTTCGTTTTAGCAACAAAGTCAGGCTTCGTACGAAGCTTCTCATCCGTGACAACCACCTCGTATCTATTACCGACAGCAGCAACGAAAACTGATTCAATCAAAAATCAAATAATATATATCCGGAGGGAGGTTACAGCTCTGTACTGTGTAAGACGTTGCTGAGCTTAGAATTTATCCCACGGTGTGAACTGACAGGAACTTCATCCTGTTACCAACATGAAACGAGTAACAGAATTTTATTCCGAAACAAGGAGTCGACTCGATTACATCCGAATTGAGCGTCACGGTAGACACGTGCGTTATCGGCCTCGAATGCGGAGGCGGGAAAACTGACGAATGTGATGTGTCACAGAGAGAGCTGATGTATTACATTGGTACGATTAGTGAGTCAGTTTCTTTTGCTGTGGTATGCAGGTCACGCTAGCGTGTCGCACGAAACACTTCTAAACTGTTTGCCAACTGGCGCTAATGCTACATCTAAGCGAATCAACGAATCTTTGTCATTAAGCTCTCGACAATATGCTGATAGATAAATAACACGTGTGACAGCAAACAAGTCGGTAAACAGAACAGTGCAGGTATTATGTGCAAGTTGCCTTGACACGCGTCGGGCGGACAGTGCGCGAGGCGAGTCGAACGACCTCTGTTGTGGGGAGGGGAGGGGAGGTGAGGTGAGGTGAGAAGGGGTTGGGGAGAGGGAAGAGGAGGAGGGGAGAGGTCTAAAGCAGTAAACAGCACCAGCCACGGACACGTGCCGGTCTCTCCCACGCACTCGCTAGAAGCTCGTTGTCGCACACCTGATGCGGAGGTGGCCTGTTTCTACCCAGTTACGGAGTATCGACTTCCTAGGCTAGAGGCGCACCGTGTACGAGGGCAAGGAGAAGAAGAATTCATAGCCTAACAGTAAAGACCGCGATTTTAATATCCTTTTATTTCTTCACCTAGTCTCTTATGGTCCAAAGCTTAATGTTCAACGTTTAGTATATCTCTGAATAGCGAGTCTGGAATGTGTGCAAAGTACCTGTTACAGCCGCCACAACCTTTTCATTGTACCCAGATGTTTCCCACCCACAAACTTAATATGACTTCGGAATTAGTGGAAGTCACAGAATGCAACAAATCGTACTTCTAAAACTTGACTTTTCAATTGACCGAGCCATTTTGTGGGCAGGTTCATTGCACTGATGAAATACATATGCATTTTTTCCTTCTGCACATTAGTGTACTCTGTGGTGGATCATGCGGTGAAATGGATGAGGCAGTGGTGAGCAATGCTGATGCGTGGGAAATTTCTGAACGCAGAGAACAGAAGTGACGCTTTCGCTGAGCACCCCTACAGTGTCTTTAGCAGAAAGCGTCAATAGCACCACAGCAGGACTGACGGAAACATCGATTGCCCCACAAAGTCGCCAGACTACTACTCCAACCAGGAATTGGAAATTACGATCGCAGCCAACCACAAGTGAGTGGTTACTATTTCTAGACTTTGTGCAGCACTGGGTTTCAGGTGAAGTTGCGTTGGAAAAACAGGCTAAGGTATTTTTGAGCATGAGTACAGGTAGAACACATACTTGATGGAAGGTGCACGACCAGTGGAGCAGGGTACGGCATTAAGCTGGTAGCACAGGTTGGGATTCCGTTGTGACCTTGCACATTGCGGCAGGAAAATTGCTGAGCTTCCTGATTTGGCTCTTCCAACATTGACTCTAAGACAAAAAAGCACTACGAAGGAATTATCAGAGTGGTACGGAAATAGGTAGATGTGACGTACACGTACAGACAAGCAAATGATTACAATTTTAGAAAAATTGGGTTCAATAACGCGTTGGTCCACCGCTAGTCGTTTTGCTAACAGTTATTCAGCACTGATTGACAGAGTGGTGGTTGGATGCTCTCCAGAGCGATGTTGTTCCATATTCTGTACAATGAGCGCGATACATCGTCAAAATCCCGAGCTGGTTCAAGGGGCTGCTCATAATGCTCGAAACATTCTCAAAGTATCTCCCGCCGTGTGCAGGTAGGCGTTGTCTTCCTGAAATATTAGCCCAGGGCAGCTTGCCTTGAAGGGCAACAAAATGGGAAGTATATTGCTGTCGAGGTACCGCCATGCTGTAGGGGTCCCGCGGATGGCTATGAAAAGAAATGGCAGTCCACCACTCATGGATGTCGGACTGTATGGCGGGCCAAGGTCAGGTTGTTATCCAACCACTGTCTGGGACGTCTCCAAACACATCTTCGCTGGTCGTCGGGGTTCAGTTTGAAGCAGGGCTTATCACGAAAGACAATTCTATTCTCGTCAATGAGATTCTGCTATGAAAAGAAACGGCAATCCAGACCACCACTCATGGATGTCGGACTGTATGGCGGGTCATAGTCGGGTTGTTATCCAACCACTGTCTGAGACGTCTCCAAACACATCTTCGCTGGTCGGTGGGGTTCAGTTTGAAGCAGGGCTTATCACGAAAGACAATTCTATTCTCGTCAATGAGATTCTGCTATGAAAAGAAACGGCACTCCAGACCACCACTCATGGATGTCGGACTGTATGGCGGGTCATAGTCGGGTTGTTATCCAACCACTGTCTGAGACGTCTCCAAACACATCTTCGCTGGTCGGTGGGGTTCAGTTTGAAGCAGGGCTTATCACGAAAGACAATTCTATTCTCGTCAATGAGATTCTGCTATGAAAAGAAACGGCACTCCAGACCACCACTCATGGATGTCTGACTGTATGGCGGGTCATAGTCCGGTTGTTATCCAACCACTGTCTGGGACGTCTCCAAACACATCTTCGGTGGTCATTGAAGTTCAGTTTGAAGCAGGGCTTACCACTAAAGACAATTCTATTCTCGTCAATAAGATTCCAGACCGGAGACCTGTCTGGAGACGCCCCAGGAAGTGGTTGGATACCAACCTGACTCTCGCCCGCCATATGGCCCAACAACCAGGAGCGATGGTCTTGGGTGCCATTTCATTTCATAGCAGGAACCCCTGAGACGTCCCAGACAGTGGTTGAATAACAATCTGACTTTGGCCCGCCATACAGTCCGACATCCATGAGTGGTGGTTTGGACTGCCATTTCTTTTCATAGTCATCGGTGGCACCCTTGCAGCGCAGTGGTACGTGGACGATATTCTATGCCCCGTTTCTTTACACTTTATGGCAAGCTACCTTGAACTTAATTTCAGCACACGGCTTGTTCTCGTGCTTGCCGAACCATACTTCGGCCAGCAAGGTCGCCAGATTTTTCCACAACTGAGAAAGTTTATAGAGTATTATGGGCAGAGCCCCGCTGCCAGCTCGGGATTTTGACGGTCTAACGCTCCAATTGGACAGCACTTGACATAGTATACCCCAGAAGGATATTCAATAACCATGTCAGTCACTGCCAAGCCGAGGGACTACTTGTACAAGGGCCAGAGGTGGACCAACCGTTATTGAATTGCGCCATTTGTGAAGCTTTTTTTCGTGAATAAGTCATTCATTGCTTCTGAAATTGTAATCATTTATTTATTTACTTACCGATTGCCATCTTATTTGGATAAGTCTTTCGCGGTGCGTCATCTTTTTTTTTTTTTTTTGAGTGTATATTTAATGTTATTTACCCACAGTCTCAGCTCCCAGACTTTGATTTGCTCCTCTTGCATCGAATGTGCCTGAGAATCTACAATTTTCTTTATCAGCAGTTCTTTGTTCATCCCGAAATGCCCGAAATGTACACAGAAGATGAACAACTCTAAGAAAAAAATATGAAAATGGTATCTGTTCTTTCGGACCTCTTCGAAAGCACAGATACCATCTTCATATAGTTAAGGTTAACCGGCCATTGACCTTCTTCTTCTTCTTCTTCTTCTTCTGTGCTGGACGCACACGCATTGCCCGAACTCTTACGGGAGTCGGTAAGACGGTAAGATTGTCTGCCGCGAGTAATGAGTGTAATGGGCAGGGGCACTACGAATGTAGTATGTGGACATTAAGTTACGGTCCGACCCCGGTAGCTGAGTGGTCATCGCGACAGAATGCAACCCCAAGGGCCCGGGTTTGATTCTCGGCTGGGTCGGAGATTTTCTCCACTCAGGGATCGGGTGTTGCGTTGTCCTAATCATCATCATTTCGTTCACATCGACGGACACGTCGCCGAAGTGGCATGAAATCGAAAGACTTGCACCCGGCGAACGGTCTACCCGACGGAAGGTCCTAGTCACACGACATTTACTGTAAGTTAGGAATGTGAGTCTCACGGGGAGCGTGCAAGGGATAAATCCCTGCAGTCGCACAATCTTCTGTGCCCTCGGTGGCTCAGATGGATAGATCGTCTTCCATTAAGCAGAAGATCCCTGGCTCGAGTCTCGGTCGGAGCACACATTTTCAACTGTCTTCGTTGATGTAGATCAACGCCTGTCTACAGCTTAGGGTCTTGATTTAATTATCGTTACATTCGATGAAAAAATGGTTTGGTCAGTCAGAAGTTTGGAAACTAAGCTCACACACAATTACTTGACCCATGTGCAGAAACGTATTCTCTTTTGCAGCGCTGGGCGAGTTCCCCTTTACTCTGAATGGGCGTTTCTAGGCGCTCCAGTCTGGAACCGCGGGATCGCTACGGTCGCAGGTTCGAATCCTGCCTCGGGCATGGATGTGTGTGATGCCCTTACGTTATTTAGGTTTAAGTAGTTCTAAGTTCTATGGGACTGATGACCTCAGAAGTTAAGTCCCATAGTGCTCACAGCCATTTGAACCATTTTTTTCTGAATGGGAGGATGCCTCATTTTGCTGTCATCTGCTGACCTATGCACTACTTCCACTACAAAAGGCCATATGAATTATTTAAGCACTGAAATTTCCTGGCAGATTAAAACTGTGTGCCGGACCGAGACTCGAACTCGGGTAGAGCACTTGCCCGCGAAAGGCAAAGGTCCCTAGTTCGAGTCTCGGTCCGGCACACAGTTTTAATCTGCCAGGAAGTTTTATATCAGCACACACTCCGCTGCAGAGTGAAAATCTCATTCTGGATATTTAAGCACTGATTTTCTTATTCAGTACTTTAATCAGAGAGTACTGACTTGTCGAATTATTGGTCGTACTAATATAATATGTTAATGCGATCATTTACAGACTCGATAACTGTAGACTAGAAGTATTGCTTATGAGCAGGCTTCAGCTATTAAACTGCACCTTGCAAGCCGACTCCAATTCGTTGAGAAAGTACGGTAGCACCTCTCACTTTCGCGAGAAATCTCATTTCCGCTGCCTGTACTTCGCTTTTATTACGTTTTTAGGGATCCATGACTCACTTCCACGTAGCAAAACAGGTGTAATCATCGTTCTATAAATTTAAAACTTGTTTCCTGCCGCATTTGCTCTGGAATGTTTTGTTTATTATTCCACATACTGGTTGATATTTCTTAATCTAATTTTCTATTTTCTGTGTGCTTGTCCATTTCATAGCCAACGACGCACCGTAAAAATTACAGTTGGAGACTTGCTCAAGCGGTGTAATGTCTATTATTACTTTTGCGCGTGTAGGGTATTTCCAATGATGAGCCATGATTTTAGTTTTAATTGTGGACATCCGAAGTTTATACGTTAAATAAGGTTGGTGACAGGCTGCAGCCCTGTTTAAGACCCTTATTGGTGGCGATTTATTGAGTTTTATTATTACTAATTTTTACTACGGCTTTTTTGTCCATATGTAAGTTTTTTTTATAGCGTCAGTAAATTGTCTAGGGTATCCAGCTTTAATATTCGTAATTATGTCCCATAGGTTTTTTTTCTGTTCACACTGCCAAAAACTTTCTCGAAGTCAGTAAAAGTCATGTGTGTCTCAAAATTGAATTCTCGTCGTTTGTCTATTTTCTTTTTATGGTAAATATATTATCACTAGATGTACGGCCTTTCTGGAATCCACGTTCTTTTTCTAATAGGAATGTCTGGAGTGTCTGTTGTGGTGCTTAAACGATTAATGATTATTCATCATCATCATCATCTAAGACTGATTATGCCTTTCAGCGTTCAGTCTGGAGCATAGTCCCCCTTATAAAATTCCTCCATGAAGAATTAGAAAATTATGTTGCTAGTGTTAGTGATTATTGAAACGAAGATGTGTATGTAGACATCACCGTCAACGCAATCTTCTCAGCCGGAAACAGCGGTACACCAAGCCCTCGGAGATCAGACCGACTCACAGATACGCAGCTGTAAGAATTGGTTAACGCGCTGTAGGCGGAGTACAGTAAGTCAAATGCCTAGGCATCAATTTAACGGCAGCTCAAGATACCAAGAACAGTGGCGAATGGATTGAGTCAGAAATATGTCAACGGATAAGCTCATTCTGGCATCCACAAATTATTCTACAAAAATGAAAATCTTTACCGGCACTCTCCCCTTGACAACATTATACGCCAGCTATACTTGGTAATAGACAATCAAAGCAGTGTCAGCTTTTGTGAATCTTTGGTGTTTCTTACCACGACTACGTCGTCTATTAGAAAACAAGGAAATGAAAGAAAAACATAAAGCCTGAAAAAGAAAGAAAGGCAGAAAAAAAGGAGCAGGGGAAGAGTAAAAGAGAGAAAAGGAGGAAGGAAGAAGAAAGAAGAGAGAGTGGGAGCATTGGGGGGGGGGGGGAGGTGGAAGGGAGGGAGGAAGGGAGAAAATGAAAGAAGAAACAACAGAAAAACAGAAAATCCTACTCACTAGAAATTATGTTTAACTCTTCCCATTGATCAGGGCCACTTTTCATATCCCACAGAAAAATGTCAGAGATGTTACAATTTATTAATAATCTTCATGTTGAGAGCACTGCGGTAGTTTGCACTGCCATATCTATCAGGCACCATTTAGTCGTCATCGTATTTTGTGCAAGCACATCTTAATTAGCAACTTTCAGCCAATAAATGTGCTGCCACCTACACAACTGAAACGTATACGGACGTAAACTACGTGCGATAAGGAACCACCATAGCGACTGCATCGCTTTGGTCCCAAACACTTCCGTCAGCTAGCAGGTTCACTGGTGTATAGTTGCTGGTGAATATTCAGGGTTGAATGATAGTGGTCCACGAAACTTGTTTTGTTCCTAACTTTCCGTATAAAGCTGCTTTGGAAGCTATGAACTAAACGTTTGGGAACAGGAAAGTGCATGGAACATACGACCTTACAACCAGGCAGATTCACATCAACTAAGACGACCGGTCGTGAAAGCCATCACTGTATGATAATGAATGGTATTTGCTCATTGGGAGGTTGCTCCGTGACGGACGTTGCAGAGCAGACGTACCAAAATTCTGACATGACTGAATTCTAACTGCGGGACTGGTGACAGAAACCGCCACAACTCAGTGGAAGGGAATGCTTTGCAGCAGAACAAAGCGATGCGTACTCTCATACCGACACACAAGTGGTGGCCGTCTTTGAAACGTCCGGAAACACAATGCACAATACATAAAAACAGACAGGTCCATGAACTCGTACTGAAAGCGTGAACAGAGTGGTTTCCATATTATTACGAGAGTGAGACATTTTTACCACGCCTTCAGGTTAACTGGTGTGGCAGCAATTTTCATTTTTGACTCAGTCAAAGGAACTCTTCGCTTTTCTGCTTGTACTGTCTACTGATAGGACCTCTCGATACTGTTGCTTACATCCAAACTTTCCTGAGTGTTTACAATTATGTTAAGCCAATATAAAATCGAAGTCAACTCGATTGTTTTCACAGGTATTAAAACTAACTTAAAAATAGGCATTCATCTAGGTCATGATTTTAATTTCATTACAATAATTCGACAACTGTCCTAGTTTTCTTCATGACCTACGAGAAATAGAACCTGCTGATAGAATTCATCACTCATTTTTTTTCAACGGTGACCAGCCGAAATTGTAGTTATGTACGATAAACATATTTACAATTGCAGGTGGAAAACACTGTCGTTTAATAACGAACAATGTCTGGCATATATATTTAAGTTTACCAGAAAAAGGCCGTCATTTCGAAGATGCCGGACAGTTTGACAGCTAATATGAGAGCATAGTTTATTTTGGCCCCGGAGATTCGAGCTGTTATGTCATTCGCTTCGAATTTCTCCCACATTAAAAAATATGAACATAAAAATAGGCACGAGGTGCGACTCGACTTGCAGTGATTTCTTCAAATCGCTTAAGGGTGGACTGTGGAACGGTTCTTTTGAAATGCACATAGCCCACGTCAATCGCTATCCGTATCCTATAGGAGTATAGAGTCATTGAGTGTTAAAAAAAATCGCACGCAGTTTGAAGCAGTTCACCAGGGACTGAGGCTATTCTAAAGATCTAAGAACAGCAGTCGACTTGGAGCTGACAACTCGATACATTTCACTCAGCCAGGAGATTGGCTTGGGTACCTGTACATCTTTTAAGGATATGGTCGTGGAGCGGCATGCAGAAGCCTAAACTGGAGATACCTGATATTGGATGTCCAGATTACTTCGGCAGTTTAGGTTTTATTTGGAAGCGATTCGTAGTGGAAACGGGAGAGAGAAACTCCGAGTGCCTTATATATATGACGTAATAAGGTTTTTCGGATTTGAAATTAAATATTTTAAGCAATAGAATAAATGAAGAACCTCCTAGACGGCAGGAAATGCAAGACAAGCTACACTGACGGAAATGGAAAGTGTTAGTATAGATAGATCGCGCAGACAGTTGGTAGTAGTGCAGTGACTGCAAAATTAGTGGTGGCGATAAGGACTCAGGACGACAGTGTGGCAAGAAGAATAGGCGGGGTCCTTTCCGAAAGGACTAAACCACTACGAGATCGTAGGATCGTTCTACTGGTTTTGGCGACTACAGGGATAAAAATCAGCTGAACCTGGAGCAGAGGTTATAGGTAGAGTGTGATCACGAAACGTCGCGGAACAGATTAATAGAAGCTGGGTTAAGATCTCGAGTTGCCTTGCGTCGTATACCGATGGAAATATACCACAGAAATATACCACACGTATCTCTCTCTCTCTCTCTCTCTCTCTCTCTCTCTCTCTCTCTCTCTCTCTCTCTCTCTTCCATCCCCCTTCTACTCCACCTGTTGTTATTACTACAATATTTTTACACAGAAGATAACAATAAACACGGCAAGCAAACGGGCTTTCTATCTTGGATTTCCTATTTTATCAATAGTCGGACATTTCCCAAGTATCTAGGACTGCCTAATGTATCGGCGGATAAAGTGTACAGATTCCCGCAAGGGTGCTTTTTGTTGTTGGGAGATGCCTGTTTTAATTACGTCAGTTATTTTCAAGTATCGACTAAAATCTTTCCTCACTGCACCCACTGTGCCATCAAGTACTGTGTCAACTTTCACTATTTCATTCCATAGCCCTGCAGCTTGATTTTCAGGATTTCGTACCTTTCAGCTCTTCCAATTGTTTCTCATCGATTCTGCTGTCGCCTAGAATATCAATATTGAAGAGCCACACATTCTTTTTTCTCAACTACTGTAATGTTCAGCCTACTGTGCTGCATTGTTCTATCAGTCTAAAGTCGGACGCGATATACTAGTTCGGCTTATTCGTTTGCTTTCAGCTTTTTATACTGGAAAGGTAAACTTTTATCAACCCGAAGGTTGACGTGAACACCACAGTGCTTCACTAGATGCCGTCTTAGTGGAGGTGGTATGATATTACCTTCCTCCGAGCACTGACTTGACTTACCCACCTTGTTACAATGGGACCTACACATGAATGTGGATCTGTACCTCTATGCAACTAGGTATTTTTTTCAGTAACAAACATTGCTAAGGTGGAGCAAATGATATAGGATTACTACTACTACTACTACTACTACTACTACTTCTATTCGAACTCCCATTGTCAGCATCTGCAAGTAGGTCCACTGTTCAGTATTTGTTAATTTGCCATGCAAACACGGCACAGAAGACAAACTGAGAAATTCTATGGCACGTGCGACACTGCGATGCTTTATGTCATAAGGGTAGAGTACACGCCATTTGTGAGGTTATGTTCGATTGACAGTACTGACCCAAACTTGAGTCTACACACGGCGCGCTGGGCAATGGGCCACGCTTTTACCTCACGATATCAGCAGGTCGACACGAGGAGGCACGGTGAATTAAACCTGAATGAGCACTGCAGGCTGCCTGATTCGTGGCCTGCCTGCCCGGCGAAGCGTGACCTGGAGTCCGTCCAACAGAGTGTAGCGCCCACACTGCACAATGCCAGCGCGGCCACTGGGCTGTTGTAGGCGGACTCTCAGCCGTCCGTCATGACACGTACGTGTGTGTGTGTTTTACTAGAGGAAAACTGCGAAGCTCGAGAAAGAGGGTGGCCTTAACGGGTGCAGTCGCCATCAGACAGTAGGCTCTTAATACTCGGACCCCACTTACACGAGCTTACAGTGATTTTAAAAATATTACTCCTCCTCACATTTAGTTTTGAACATGCTGTCGACAAGAACGTCATCAGAAGAAATTCAGACAAGTAAAATTCGGAGAAGGATGGATATCTGCCATAATTTAAGAACACAAGAGCAACAGTATGCATATCAGAGCCAACTGTCTTGAAATCTGCTACCGACTCCGCCCTACGTTCCGAAATCGCCATGTTGCTTGACCTTATTTTACACTACTGGCCATTAAAATTGCTACACCAAGAAGAACTGTAGATCATAAACGGGTATTCATTGGACAAATATAGTATACTAGAACTGACATGTGATTACATTTGCACGCAATTTGGGTGCATAGATTCTGAGAAATCAGTACCCAGAACAACCACCTCTGGCCGTAATAACGGCCTTGATACGCTTGGAAATTGAGTCAAACAGAGCTTGGATGCCGTGTACAGGTACAGCTGCCCATGCAGCTTCAGCACGATTCCACAGTTCATCAAGAGTAGTGACTGGCGTATTGTCACGAGCCAGTTGCTCGGCCACCATTGACCAGACGTTTTGAATTGGTGAGAGATCTGAAGTATGTGCTGACCAGGGCAGCAGTCGAACGTTTTCTGTATCCAAAATAGCCTGTACAGGACCTGCAACATGCGGTCGTGCATTATCCTGCTCAAATGTAGGGTTTCGCAGGGATCGAATGAAGGGTAGAGCCACGGGTCGGAACACATCTGAAATGTAACGACCACTGTTCAAATTGCCGTCAATGCGAACAAGAGGTGACCGAGACGTGTAACAAATGGCACCCCATACCATCACGCCGGGTCATAAGCCAGTAGGGCGATGACAAAAACACGCTTCCAATGTGCGTTCACCGCGATGTCGCCAAACACGGCTGCGACCATCATGATGCTGTAAACAGAACCCGGATTCATCCGAAAAAATGACGTTTTGCCATTCGTGTACCCAGGTTCGTCGTTGAGTACACCATCGCAGGAGCTTCTGTCTGTGATGCAGCGTCAAGCGTAACCGCAGCCATGGTCTCCGGGCTGATAGTCCATGCTGCTGCAAACGTCGTCGAACTGATCGTGCAGATGGTTGTTGTCTTGGAAACATCCCCATGTGTTAACTCAGGGATCGAGAGGTGGCTGCACGATCCGTTACAGCCATGTGGATAAGATGCCTGTCAGCTCGACGGCTAGTGATACGAGGCCGTTGGGATCCAGCACGGCGTTCCGTATTACCCTCCTGAACCCACCGACTCCATTTTCTGCTAACAGTCATTGGATCTCGACCAACGCGAGCAGCAATGTCGCGATACAATAAACCGCAATCGCGATAGGCTACTGTCCGACGTTTATCAAAGTCGGAAACGTGATGGTACGCATAGCTCCTCTTTACACGAGGCACCACAACAACGTTTCACCAGGCAACGCCGGTCAACTGCTGTTTGTGCATGAGAAATCGGTTGGAAACTTTCCTCATGTCAGCACGTTGTGGGTGTCGCCACCGGCGCCAACCTTGTGTGAATGCTCTGAAAAGCTAATCTTTTGCATATCACAGCATCTTGTTCCTGTCGGTTAAATTTCGCGTTTGTAGCACGTCATCTTCGTGGTGTAGCAATTTTAATGGCCAGTAGTGTATTTTGACGAAATTCCATAGTAGGTTTTATCATAAGGTCGTCATTATATAGAAACTATCTATTATTTATTTTTAGTACTTATTTAAAATGCTCCATTACACAGCAATATTACGTGTGTGAAAGTTGACTTAAAATGCCAACTTTATAATTTTAGATGAACGAAAATAATATGACTGATATCGTTACATTTCTTTCCAAATATAAAGTTATAGTATATGAAGACTTAAAAAATTTATTGAGAGACTGCATGTATATATACGTGTACAGATATTCACCTTCAGTTACAGCTACTGATTTGTTAGCCTGATAGCATTCGTCCAGGTTTTCAAAGTATATCCGAAGTTATTGTCTTAGAATGGAGAATCTTACTGAATTACAGAAGTTGTAAAAATATGTTGTTGATTTATGAACTAAGCCTCATTTACTGAGGGACTATCGTGGTCCTTTTCCAGGTAATTGCTTTCTAACATTGTCTGTCTCTGTTGTTACATTACTGCAGTTACAAGAAGGAGATCAATAGTTTGGCCTCTTGCATTACATATGCACATTGCGTCATCAATTATTTTGAACAATTTATAATAGGGTTTCAGTTTTGCATGGCCTGCTAACATGGCTGTTAATTACGATGACAGTTGCAGCATAGTCATTTAGTGTTGAAGAATCTTAGGAAAATATGATTGTGCGTTTCTCCCGATTTTAGTTCGTTGACACTCAGTGTCCCAGTTGTTTCTAAACTCTTTTCTTAGTTTCTTTTCTTTATTGCACCGACGGGAATTTTGCTGTAGCTTAATGTTTTCCGTGATAGCAGTGTTCTCTTAGTTAGATGATCAGTTGGCTAACTGCCCCACACCTCTGTATGGGCCTTATCCTAACCGAAATCTGCCCGAGGTGCATCTGCACTCTTCTGATTTTGCGTAGTATTTCTTCACTGAACTATTACGAGTCTTTGGAGGTTGCAACGATTCCAGCGTTATCTTCCTGTCAATGTTTATTACTCCGACTCTCAGAATATTGGTTATAGTTTTCACTGACTCAACCGTATTTTGAATGACATATTGTTCTGCTTGACTATTATTCAATTACCCAATTCGAGCTGTAGTCATTGGGTAACCTTCGTGTTCATAATTGATATTGATATTCCTGAATCCACTACGTAGTTCATTTGCGTCCATCTATATGCACTTCATCGAAGTTGTACTTATTATATTTCTCAGGCCTGCCCGGTTCGGCCAGCTTCTACACTCCTGGAAATGGAAAAAAGAACACATTGACACCGGTGTGTCAGACCCACCATACTTGCTCCGGACACTGCGAGAGGGCTGTACAAGCAATGATCACACGCACGGCACAGCGGACACACCAGGAACCGCGGTGTTGGCCGTCGAATGGCGCTAGCTGCGCAGCATTTGTGCACGGCCGCCGTCAGTGTCAGCCAGTTTGCCGTGGCATACGGAGCTCCATCGCAGTCTTTAACACTGGTAGCATGCCGCGACAGCGTGGACGTGAACCGTATGTGCAGTTGACGGACTTTGAGCGAGGGCGTATAGTGGGCATGCGGGAGGCCGGGTGGACGTGCCGCCGAATTGCTCAACACGTGGGGCGTGAGGTCTCCACAGTACATCGATGTTGTCGACCTGGGACCAGACCGCAGCGACGCACGGATGCACGACAAGACCGTAGGATCCTACGCAGTGCCGCAGGGGACCGCACCGCCACTTCCCAGCAAATTAGGGACACTGTTGCTCCTGGGGTATCGGCGAGGACCATTCGCAACCGTCTCCATGAAGCTGGGCTACGGTCCCGCACACCGTTAGCCCGTCTTCCGCTCACGCCCCAACATCGTGCAGCCCGCCTCCAGTGGTGTCGCGACAGGCGTGAATGGAGGGACGAATGGAGACGTGTCGTCTTCAGCGATGAGAGTCGCTTCTGCCTTGGTGCCAATGATGGTCGTATGCGTGTTTGGCGCCGTGCAGGTGAGCGCCACAATCAGGACTGCATACGACCGAGGCACACAGGGCCAACACCCGGCATCATGGTGTGGGGAGCGATCTCCTACACTGGCCGTACACCACTGGTGATCGTCGAGAGGACACTGAATAGTGCACGGTACATCCAAACCGTCATCGAACCCATCGTTCTACCATTCCTACACCGGCAAGGGAACTTGCTGTTCCAACAGGACAATGCACGTCCGCATGTATCCCGTGCCACCCAACGTGCTCTAGAAGGTGTAAGTCAACTACCCTGGCCAGCAAGATCTCCGGATCTGTCCCCCATTGAGCATGTTTGGGACTGGATGAAGCGTCGTCTCACGCGGTCTGCACGTCCAGCACGAACGCTGGTCCAACTGAGGCGCCAGGTGGAAATGGCATGGAAAGCCGTTCCACAGGACTACATCCAGCATCTCTACGATCGTCTCCATGGGAGAATAGCAGCCTGCATTGCTGCGAAAGGTGGATATACACTGTACTAGTGCCGACATTGTGCATGCTCTGTTGCCTGTGTCTATGTGCCTGTGGTTCTGTCAGTGTGATCATGTGATGTATCTGACCCCAGGAATGTGTCAATAAAGTTTCCCCTTCCTGGGACAATGAATTCACGGTGTTCTTATTTCAATTTCCAGGAGTGTATATTGTAGGGCGACGTGTATTATCTGTCTGGCGTTTTTAGATTTGACTATGTTATAATATTTGGTCATTTATTGTAGATCTATACTCTGGAAATCACAGTAAAGTGCACGGCAGAAGGTACGTCTCATTATAGCAGTTATTAGGACTCTTTCCCGTTCAATTCGCGTTGGAACGCGGCAAGAACGATTTCTGAATGCCTTCAGGCATGCAGTAATTATTCTAATTTGCTCAAGATTCTTATGTGAGCGATACCTAGGGCGTGGTAGTATATTCCTAGTGTCATCATTTTAAGCTGGTTCTCGAAACATTGTTAGTAGACTTCCTCGGGATAGTTTATATCTATCTTCAAGAGCCTGCCAGCTGAGTTTCTTCAGTATCTCTGAGAAACTCTCCCACGTGTCAAGTAAATGTGCGACCATTCGTGTTTTCGTCCGCTGTATACATTCAGTATTCCACGTCAGTCCTGTTTGGTACGGGTCCCACACACTTGATTAATATTCTAGAATGAGGCGTATGAGTGACCTTAAAGCAATCTCTATTTTTTTTAGACTGGCGGCACTTCCCCAGTATTCTGCCAATAAACCAAAGTCTACAGTCTGCTTTACCCACACCTTAGTCTATGTGATCATTCCACTTCATATCCGTACAACGTGTTACAGCCAGATACTTGTATGAGTTGTTAGATTCCAACTGTGGCTCACTGACATTACAGTCATGGGATACTACGTTTCTTCTTTTTGTGAAGTGAACAGTTTTACGTTTCTGAACATTGCCAGTCTTCGCACCACATTGAAATCTAATAAAAATCTGACAATGTTTACCCAACTTCTTTCAGACAGTACTTCATTATAAATAACTGCATCATCTGCAAAATCGCTGAAGTTACTATTAATGTTGTCCACCGGGTGATTAATACGCAACATGAACTACAAGGGTCCCAACACACTTCCATGGGGCACATCCGAAGTTATTTCTACATCTGATGAGGACTCCATCCGAGATAACGTGCTGTATCCCCTACCAAAAAGTCTTCAGTCCAGTCACAAATTTCACTTAATACATCATACGATCGTACTTTTGACAATTCGCCGTAGGTGTGGTACTGTGTCAAACGCTCTTTGGTAATCAAGAAATACTGCATTTACCTGATTGCCTTGATCGAAAGCTTTCAGTATGCCATGAGCGAAAAGTGCGAGTTAGGTTTCAAATGATCGATTTTCCGGAATCCATGATGGTTGGCACTGGGTTAAAAAATGGTTCACATGACTCTGAGCACTATGGGACTTAACATCTGATGTCATCAGTCCCCTAGAACTTAGAACGACTTAAACCTAACTAACCTAAGAACATCACACACATCCGTGTCCGAGGCAGGATTCGAACCTGTGACCGTCGCAGTAGTGCGGTTCCGGACTGAAGCGCCTAGAACCGCTCGGTCACAACGGCCGGCGTTGGCATTGGAGAGGTAATTTTGTTCAAGATACCTCATTATGTTTGAGCACAGAATATGTTCTAAGATCCTGCAATAAAACGATGTCAAGTATACTGGACGGTAATTTTGTAGATCTCTTCTACTGCCCTTCTTTCAGACTGGCATGACATGTGGTCTCTTCCAATTACGGGGCACGGTATTTTGTTCGAGGATCTACGATAGATTATAATTAGAAGAGTGGCTAACCCAACTGCAAATTCGGTTTTAGATCTGACAGGTATTTCATCAGTCCTTGGAACTGTGTTAAATTTCAACGATGGCAGCTGTTTCTTACCACCACTGACACTAAAAAGTTTTTGACTCATCTTTTCAGTGGCACAAGAATTAAATTGGGACAGTTGCTCTTGTAGGCAATTGCGTTTGTACAGAAACATTTGAAAAAAAGAGTTAAGCATTTCAGCTTTTGCTTTGCTACCTTCGGCCGGCCGCGGGGGCCGAGCGGTTCTAGGCGCTTCAGTCCGGAACCGCGCGACTGCCACGGTCGCAGGTTGGAATCCTGCCTCGGGCATCGTTGTGTGTGATGTCCTTAGGTTAGTTAGGTTTAAGTAGTTCTAAGTTCCAGGGGACTGATGACCTCAGCAGTTAAGTCCCGTAGTGCTCAGAGCCATTCGACCCCCCCTTTTTTTTGCTACCTTCAATTCTAGTTCCTGTCTCATTCTCTAGAGACTAGACATACGTATGGGTTTTATGAAAGCTCATTTGACAATATGCTGCTACGGTAGTCATTGAAGGATTCACACATTGCTCCCTCGACAGCCAAACTCTTTTTATTCAGGGTCTCTGTATCCATAGTCCTATGCTTTCACACCTAATACGCAGTAGTCTCTGTTTCTTTAGAAATTGCTTTCCAGTAACTGTATACCGTGGAGGGTCCCTCCAATAACATACCGATTGTCCGCAGCTCGTGGTCGTGCGGTAGCGTTCTCGCTTCCCACGCCCGGGTTCCCGGGTTCGATCCCCGGTGGGGTCAGGGATTTTCTCTGCCTCGTGATGACTGGGTGTTGCGTGCTGTCCTTAGGTTAGTTAGGTTTAAGTAGTTCTAAGTTCTAGGGGACTGATGACCATAGATGTTAAGTCCCATAGTGCTCAGAGCCATTTGAATTTGACACACAGTTTTAATTTGCCAGGAAGATTGGTATCAGTGTATATTTCGCTGCCGAAAATATCCCCGACGTATGGGTAAATTATTTCTCCGCAATATCCTTTCTTCCATGAGTGCTAGTCTTTCAAGTTTTGCAGGAGAGTTTCTGTGAAGTTTGGAGGGTAGGTGACGAGATACTGGCGGAAGCAAAGCTGTGAGGACGGGTCGTGAGTCGTGCTTGGGTAGCTCAGCCGGTAGAGCACTTTCCCGTGAAAGACAGAGCTCCCTAGTTCGAGTCTCCGTTCCGGACACGGTTTTAATCTGCCAGGAAGAGTGATGTCCGCGCACACTCCGCTGTAGAGTGAGATTTTCATAATTTCATTCTGTATGTATCACAGTTATCTACAAAACACACACACACACACACACACACACACACACACACACACACACACACACACACACACTTGACACACAGTAACGGCCTCTGACTGTGACAGCAATGTGGAATTTCCTTTGGTCCCGAATGCTTTTCTCCTATATTGGCCTTACTTTGGTTACTCTGCATTAAGACCGGAGACGAGAATACTTTCGGGCTACCGTCTGAGAAAATACATTAACGTCATAGAAGTCAGAAGTGAAAACGAGTTATTTGTAAAAGTTATTCAGTGCAAGCGACTGGATAACCGTCGGTCTTATAACTGCTTCGAGAAACAAGGAGAGACGTTAGAAAAAGGTCGGCCTGAGCGTTGCTGTAAGAAGCTGTTACGTGAAGAGGAACATCTGTGTGATAACTTGTACTGGTCTGACAGTGATCACCCAGTTTGCACCGAACGAAAAACCGGCTAGCAGTTCGGCTAACAAAGAAACGAACCATGGCGCGGCAGCTCCGACAACATCCCGGCTCGGATCCGTTATAGCCGCTGCCGCTTTTTCGTGAACACTGCCTCCGCGTCGGCTGAGATAGCGACATGATGGCGTTTCCTGCTGCTGCTGTCATCCTTTGCGGGGCGTAAGTTTTTCCGTAGAAGAACCGCAGATTAAACAAGTTCACACTTTGATTCTCCATTTTCTTCTGCTTCCCGATACACCCAGCTCCCTTCTCTCTTTCGTAAATAAAAACTACGAAGAACGTAAAAGGGAACAATCCCTTCCTAAGCATGAAGTTAAGTGGCACAACGATAGCACATTGGACTAATATTCAAGAAGACGGTGACTCAAATTCCTGCCCGTCCTTCGAGAATGAGGTTTCCCATAGTTGGCATAAATCGATTAAGGCAGGTGCCAAAAGGTTTCCTTTGAGAAGAGCAGGGACGATTTCCTTGCACATTCTCCTACAAGCGCAGCTTGTGCTCCGCCTCTAACGATCTAGTCATCAACAGGACGTGGAAATGAGTCTGTTTTACCTTATCTCCTTTTACAGTCGATCTCATCCTTTCGATGTGCACGCGTTGAAGTTCGATTAAGTTCCGTCTCTCTATATTTGTGTCGACTATGTCATTGGCGCATTAGGTTGTTTGATGTGGTAGTCATTCAAGGTTATGAAGCGACCTTTGGATTTTCAGTTCTCACTGAGACGATACGAAAAAATGGAATGAAATGTTCGTCGCTGAGTTGCAGGTCTTAATTGAGGTGACGCCACACTGGGCGACTTGCGTGTCGGCGATGATGAAATGATGATGAGGAAAACACAATACCCAGCCAACGAGCGGAGAAAATCTCCAATCGGGCCGGGAATTGAACCCGGGACAGGTGCATGGTAGGCAAACACGTTACAATTGAGCTGCCTTTTTTTATACAAGCCCGAAAGGAGGGTCGGGGGCGAAAATGGCAAGGGTCGCTTTCCGAGGCCGGACCTCAATGCTTCGTTCCCGCCGTGGCAGGAAGGAAGGGGTCTTACAGGATCAAGAGAGCTCTACTTGAAGAAATTTATTTAGCTATTTGTAGTATATATTTTTTGTTTTGTTTACTTTTTACTTTTTCAGTTTTTCATTTATTCTGTACTTTTATTTTATTTTTTGTAATCGGATCTTACTACCGCAACCAGAAACATCCGAGTCGTCTTCTCGCAAATTAATCGAGGGGGGATTCCCTCGAAACCTTTTCCTCGGAGGATCAATCATGTTCCGTGAATCACATTCTAGTGTGTCTTCTGGTACTCGGAACGCCCCAACGTGCAGGAAGATCCTCGAAGAATGCGTCTAAATAATTCGACAGTCGTATCCGATATAATGCAGAACGCCTCATGACTCGTCGTCAGGTGGAACCACGAGAGTGCTTTCAGGCACAGCTTACAAAATGTAGTACGGCACCATGCCCTTCAGCTAGTTGACAACGTCCGTTCTGCCAGTGGGAAAGTAAACAGTATGCGGGCGTAGGAGTTCATCCGGCGTGATAGACGTTGGCTGTCGTCCCAACAGGAGCACCTGGAGGAAGCGCCTGAACTGGTTCACATTGGGGCCACAGCAATGCAACATCTACACTTAACCTCTGTCGTATTGGCCAGCGCAAAACAGAATGCTGGTTGTTCCACGCAACTTGTGTCGTACGATACATGTGGAGAAAAATTTCGACTCATTTGACGTACCTCAAAAAATTGTTTTACGTCGACGAAGCAAAGCTACAGAAGTATCTGTAGTTAGTTTCCCAGTAAAACTTTTATTTTACGCGCAAAAAAATTAGAAACCACTCTTTTGGGATTCGCACGCGTTCTCCGCTGGGCAGTCTCTCTTAATCGAGTCCGAGGAAACTAATCGAAAAAAAAAATGATTTTTCTACATCTTATAATGTGAAATCAAACTTGATGATGAAATGGTTTTCTTTTCGTTCTTGCCCACAGTTATTGTGATATTTCCAAGTAAAGTAAGACCCTGCACATGTTTTGAGAAGTTTACAGTGACGAATGCAGTCGCTGGCCAGTTTACGTTTGGTGTATTTTATGATGCATAATACTAGTTCTAACATTCTGCGTGGTGTCTGTTGTTCTATGTCGTGTCTCCCTACCACTTTCGCGCAACGACGCTCTGAGCGTGTTTTTTAGGGAATTGACTAGTTTGAACCTGGGGCCCGTTGCTGGTAAGGAGACGCCAGACCACACATGATATGTAGAGTTCAGAAGAGTTGAGTGAGACTAGCGATGATATAACCAAATACTTAATGATTTCAGCGTCAGCTCCACTGCACTCCCTGTAAAAGAATCTTAATACTTCAAATGGTTCAAATGGCTCTGAGCACTATGGGACTCAACTGCTGTGGTCGTAAGTCCCCTAGAACTTAGAACTACTTAAACCTAACTAACCTAAGGACAGCACACAACACCCAGCCATCACGAGGCAGAGAAAATCCCTGACCCCGCCGGGAATCGAACCCGGGAACCCGGGCGTGGGAAGCGAGGACGCTACCGCACGACCACGAGACACGGGAAATCTTAATACTAACTAAATTTAGTGGAAGGGGTTCAAGGCTTTCCTATTTTCAGTTAGCTGGTAAAATAACGTCGAAAAAGCAGTTAAGTTTACCATTGGAAATTTTATTCTACTCGCAAAACATTGTTTGTAAATTGCACTATTGATAAAAGGAAATGTTTTAATACAGGATGATAAAAACCAACTGCGTTCAACAAAAATGTGAACGAATATTCCCTGAATGGGTTTCCAAGTTCCACAATGGATCGAAGGATGACCTATGCCATATCACATCTATATCCTAGGTTTAAATTAAGTTTCACAAAAGAGAAAACTATCAAAATGGTCTACAGTGACCCTCAATTATCTTTAATTACTTATCTAACTTGTCGTAAATTACAGTGGCTGATGTGGCTTCTCAATAATTATATAACAGAAAAATCATCGCGTTTCAGATTTTAACTTACGTAGCAAATGTGAATACCATGAGCTTTAATTGACGATCGACACTAGTATTACGTAAAAAAGGGGATGTAACAGATGAGACTTCTGCAGTTCTGAGTAAAGCTTTATGCGCTGTTATGCGGCATCGCGTGCGTTCATTACCTTGTCGTTGGTCAGGCAGTGTCAGGGGGTGTCGGTCGGCACAGCTCCGCGCACCTCGCCGACTCGGAAGAAACTCTGTCCTAACTTCTTCTTACTACAATTTACCGAAGTTGGTTTAAAAAAAAAACTATCTGGCTGTGTTTTCATCTGACCAGTCAGGGTCTCAGTGTTAACCTTGAGCTCCGCCTGCAAAAATTCTGTCTATCCAATGAGAAACGTTATACTTTTCGTGGTGGGGCAATGTTTTTAAAGTTTGCAACGTAACAGAGACGCGAAAAAGTCTCACGCTAAAACTTGCGGCTGGTGTGGCCCTTTTAATGTTATCGTAAGATCTATACTGTTCTTCTGGAGGGCTCTAGCTTTTAACATGGGCTGGGGGGTGGTCCTGGTGGTTAGCTGGCGACGTGGGTGTCCGTCCCTTATCGTAGGGCCTTCTAGCTTAACAAGGTTCTGCTCTCGGATTCTGTTCTCGTCTCTCCCCTCAGAACTGCGTCTGTCTCACAGTGGGAAGGTATGACATGCATTTAAGCATTCTTGTGGTAGTCTGTGGTATTCCATTTGCTCACTCGTTACATGTATTACTTTGGTTAATTTAATGTCACGATTTATTCGGAGCTATGTGACATACTACTGGATTTGCTTATCATGTCAGGGTTTTCATGGAAGGTGTTGGATTTGCCTGACACCTTACATAGTCACGAAGTATAGATAACATATCGACATAGTTTTTAACGGTGAAAGGAGAGCGATAACTTTCCAATACACAGCGTGTTACAATGTTTTGAGAGGAGATAGTACTCACCAAAACAAGAAAGTAAGTCCAATAAACATAGGCTCTAAAATGCGTAACTAGCATTTTAGAGCCCATGTTTACTGGTTTTTGTTTTGGTGAGTATTACCACCTATCAAAATGTAGGACACTTGTTTTTAACGCCCTGTATAAGCCACATTAAATAAAGAACCATAATATGTGGTCTTAAAGAAAATAAAAGTTTCATAGTGGTATTTTTAACATCATTCACGCACTTTCCCTTCATTGTAATGACTAGCTCCGCAGCAGAAGAAATAGGGAGTCAAAACTTTGTGTCCTGCTCTGTTAGAGTAGCTGATACTAGTTTCCCGAAAAACTGCCAATTGTCTTGACTCTTACAGAACACTTCGTTGAATTTGTGTTCTTGTTGAGAGAGCTCATGAGGAACCATAACCGAGCCGTGTCTGGTACTTCTGCACCTGGTACTACCTTTTCTTTTTCTGTTTTTTGAGCTTCAGATAATGAGTAGTCATAATAATTTCCTCTTCAGAAGAGGTCATAATGGCAAATGAAATAGAAACGTGATTGACGTTGTCTTGTTGCTTATTGTAAGGCGTTTGCCGATGTTTATTGCAAAGTGTCGCATCGCATATCGCATCATTTCAGTGTGAACTGCGACTTAGTAATTTGATTAGTGGGATGTGCGAGCTTAGGCCAGTTGGTTTCTGGAAGTCGATGAGATTAGCAACAGCCAGTATTTAGAGTTACAGAGTGCTCCGGACTGGCAAGTTGTATGTATAAAGCTGATGCACAATTCTTTCATTGCTTCTAGTGGATGATAGAGCTATGAAATCTTTATTCAGTCGAATTTTCTAGAAGTATTTAAATCAGAGAATCAAGCATATACACTTAAGTGTCTTGTCGGATAAGGTGAGCAGTAATATGCGATGGTTTGCTTCTGAGGCCAAAGACTATGGGAAAGTTTCGTTGTTGAGTGACTAGAAGGATACTTCATGACTTGGCAGAGTGTATATTTGGTGTGTGAATGGTATCTTGTTCTAAATGAGAAAATAGTAAATTACTGCTTTAGCTGCTTTAGACAATCGCGTTGGTTAAATATCCAGGCGTTACGTCGCAAAACGATGTATAACGGATCCAGCACGTAATGTCGGCTGTAGGGAAGACGAATGGTTGGCTTCGGTTTACTGGGAGAATTCTAGGAAAGTGTATCTCATCTACAAAGGGGACAGCGTAGAGTACAGGGTTATTACAAATGATTGAAGCGATTTCACAGCTCTACAATAACTTTATTATTTGAGATATTTTCACAATGCTTTGCACACACATACAAAAACTCAAAGTTTTTTTAGGCATTCACAAATGTTTGATATGTGCCCCTTTAGTGATTCGGCAGACATCAAGCCGATAATCAAGTTCCTCCCACACCCCACAGAAAAAAATTGCATGGGGTTAAGTCGGGAGAGCGTGGAGGCCATGACATGAATTGCTGATCATGATCTCCACCACGACCGATCCATCGGTTTTCCAATCTCCTGTTTAAGAAATGCCGAACATCGTGATGGAAGTGCTGTGGAGCACCATCCTGTGGTACGTTTAGCTACCTGCTCGCTTTATTCGTCGACTTCCGCGGGCTACGCGTGAAACTTGCCCGTACGCGTTCAACCGTTTCTTCGCTCACTGTAGGCCGACCCTTTGATTTCCCCTTACAGAGGCATCCAGAAGCTTTAAACTGCGCATACCATCGCCGAATGGAGTTAGCAGTTGGTCGATCTTTGTTGAACTTCGTCCTGAAGTGTCGTTGCACTGTTATGACTGACTGATGTGAGTGCATTTCAAGCACGACATACGCTTTCTCGGCTCCTGTCGCCATTTTGTCTCACTGCGCTCTCGAGCGCTCTGGCGGCAGAAACCTGAAGTGCGGCTTCAGCCGAACAAAACTTTATGAGTTTTTCTACGTATCTGTAGTGTGTCGTGACCATATGTCAATGAATGGAGTTACAGTGAATTTATGAAATCGCTTCAATCATTTGTAATAGCCCTGTACTTTTGAGGCGCATTATTGAGTAGTGCTCGGGTGTTTGGGATCCTTACTAGGGCGCATGGAAGGAAGATACCGAAGTAATTCAGAGGTGTGCTGCAAACTTTGTTGCCTGTAGGTTCGACCAACACACGACTATTAAGGAAATGCAGCGCGAACTGGAATGTGACTCCCTGTAATAGCGCTCTGGCTCCGAGACGCGAACAGTTATACTACTGAACGGTGACATCGCCGCCGGGGAAGACATCAAGTATGAAGGGATACACGACGTTCGCAGCTGTCGCCGTGTCTTCGATTACTACCGCAGTTCCCATGCAAGCACAGGAGAATGTCTCCCATCGCATAGCACTGCTCCCACCAGCCTGCATCCGTGGCGAGCTGCGAGTTTCGAGACACCGTTCACTTCAATGACGGCGTTTATGTAAACGAACAGCGACTTAATGTAGCAAAACTGAAGAGCCGACATGTTCCCATTGATCGACGAGTGAATCCCGGTGGTCCCGTGCCCACTGTAATTGTATCTGACGATGTCGTTGGGTCAACATGTGAACACGTAGGGTTGGTCTGGCAGCGGAGCTCCGTGTTCAACAATGTACGGTGTGCTCCGAAACACGTAGTAGCGTTGTGCTATTTCGGCAGAAGTGTCACAGATCACCATCTATCCTACTTTGACCGAGCGAGGTGGCGCAGTGGTAGCACACTGGACTCGTATTCGGGAGGACGACGGTTCAAACCCGTCTCCAGCCAACCTGATTTAGGTTTTCCGTGATTTTCCTAAATCGTTTCAGGCAAATGCCGGGATGGTTCCTTTGAAAGGGCACGGCCGATTTCCTTCCCAATCCTTCCCTAACCCGAGCTTGCGCTCCGTCTCTAATGACCTCGTTGTCGACGGGATGTTAAACACTAACCTAACCTATTCTACTTTGCAGAGGAGACAAGCCTTCGAACCCCAGGTTCTATAAAGAGTCGTGGTCGTCCAACCACTTAACGCCTAATGGTAGCTTCACTTTCCTACCTCGTTCCATAGATGCTCAGGACAGTAGCGGGTGAACATTCGACCAGCTTCGCCGTTTTCGAGATACTCGTTCACATGCTCTGAGTAATGATAACCTGCCCTTTGTCAAAATCACTTATCCCAGTTCATTTATCCATTTGCAGCCCTTATGTTTCCTAGGGCGATAGCCCGTCCGTGTCTGCTCCGCTTATATACTTTTGGTCCAAATGGTTCAAATCGCTCTGAGCACTATGGGACTCAACTGCTGCGGTCATAAGTCCCCTAGACTCAGAACTACTTAAACCTAACTAACCTAAGGACATCACACACATTCATGCCCGAGGCAGGATTCGAACCTGCGACCGTAGCGGTCGTGCGGTTCCAGACTGTAGCGCCTTTAACCGCTCGGCCACTCCGGCCGGCTATATACTTTTGTTACCGCGTCACGTGCCCGCAACGGTGCTAGACAGCATCCATTGTCGCGGTGGGCACCGGTCATTCGGTTCGGGCTTATCAGCATATCAAGGAGACACTTCTGCCAGGACTCGTTAGAACTGGAACCAGGACCGTTGCCTATCGAGATACTGCTGCTTGCGTTCGTCGGGATCCAACGACTGACATTCGAATATAAAATCCATGGGTTCTGATGGCCATACAGGCCCGATAGAGCAGACACAGTGTTCGCTGCGCTGTGCAGTATCGTACAGACACATGACGTCCCTTGATCGTTGTCATGGGCTTGATGCAACTAGATGAATCCATACGGACAGTTAAATGATTTCTAGACCAACCACAGAGAGTCAATACTGCCATCATTGTCAACGCTTCTACCGAAGGAGAAGAGGAGTGATGAGCGTCGACAGTGATGCGCCCAACAGCATCACTGAACAGAAGAATGGTACTACTTCGTCTTTTAAGACTCGTCCAGGTTCTGCTGGCTGCACCACGCTCGAGGTTTCCGTGTGTTGTGCCTCTGAGGAGAACGAACGTTTGCAGATTGCATTCGTCACGGTTATGCGAACCCAGTACCTGGCTTTATCGTATGGAGGTGCCATTGGGTACACAACACCGTCAGCTCTGGTTCACAAAACCCGTCGCCTGGATGGCAGCCGATAAATTTCAGGCATGTTAAGGCACAGCTGTATTTTTGCGGTGTCCATGACGAATCGTTCAACAAGATATTGGAAGACCGCTGTCCTCACTCTTCTCGACACAGAGGGATTTCGACAGCTGTACTCACTAGCACGCTTTCCGCATCTCTCACTCGCAGTTGCACGAGTGACTAACATGCTACAACTCGCCGGCCACTATGATTGGGAATTGAAACAACATGGAATGACATGCATGTATGTGTTATCCTAGCTGATTTCGAATTGATTGTCAGCCAGGTAAGAGCCACGTTGCTATCAGAAGTCACTGTGTGTACCAAACCTTTGCACCGTGTAGGCCAGTCGGAGTGGCCGAGCGGTTCCAGGCGCTACAGTCTGGAATCGCGAGACCGCTACGCAGGCTCGAATCGTGCCTCGGGCGTGGATGTGCGTACTGTCCATGGAATGACATTCATGTATGTGTTATCCTAGCTGAGTTCGAATTGATCGTCAGCCAGGTAAGAGTCACAGTTGCTATCAGAAGTCACTGTGTGTACCAAACTTTGCACTGTGTAGGCCAGTCGGAGTGCCGAGCGGTTCTAGGCGCTACAGTTTGGAATCGCGAGACCGCTACGCAGGTTCGAATCGTGCCTCGGGCGTGGATGTGTGTACTGTCCTTAGGTTAGTTAGGTTTAAGTAGTTCTAAGTTCTAGGGGACTGATGACCTCAGAAGTTAAGTCCCATGGTGCTCAGAGCCATTCGATCCATTTTTTGCACCGTGTACTTCCTTAAATCATCTACGAATTTCACCATGTAATTTTATTGCTGTACAGAATTACTATACACTATTACTGGCGAAGAGAATTCTACTAGTATCAAACAGAGGCCTCAATTTGTGGAATAAATTTCAAAGCACAGAACTTAATTGTAGCGAAACATGGATTGCTGGACGGACCGAAGAGAATCGAAGCATTCCAGAGATGATGCAACACAAGAATGTTGAATGTTAGGTGGACTGGTGAAGTATTCAATGAGGAGGTTCTCCGCAGAATCGACGATGAAAAGAGTATATGCAAAACACTGACACGACGAAGGGACAGGATGGTAGGACATCTGTTAAGACGTCACGGATAATTTCCATGGTACTAAGGGGAGCTGTAGAGGATGAAAACTATATAGGAAGACAAAGACTGGAACACATACAGCAAATAATTGAGGGCATAGGCTGCAAATGCTGCTCGGAGATAAAAAGTTTGGCACAGGAGAGGAATTTGTGGCGGGCCCCATCAGACCAGTCAGGAGACATACGCAAGGTAAGTAAAATATAATTGTTTCCTATCCCTCCTGGTGTCACGGTTTTAATGGGAGCAGTGTATTTCAGGGAATTAAAGGCACAATCTTACAATAGCACTCAGGGTAATGCCTACGACACAATGCCTGGCAAAAAAAAAAAAAAAAAAAAAAAAAAAAAAAAAAAAAAAAAAAAAAATTGAAGCAAGAAGGAAACGAAATGAAACTTCTCTAGTTGACAGGCTATGTGATGGTGATCACAAGGTCAAGTCAGGTTTATAAATAGTTTTGCGGTATGAGGGTATGAGTCGACTTTTCCGCGTGGCGTTGCACCAGCTCAGGTCTGAGTGCATGCCCTGATTCGCTTGGGAAAGGTGCCACACAGCTCATTCTGGGGTAAGCTGGCCCAGAATTGTTTTAACAGGTCCTCCCTGTCCCGCATACTGGCAGTGGGGCGGAGTAGACGTCTGGGCTGGTTCCACACGTTTTATCTGGGTCAGTTCTGGGGATATTGCTGTCCATGGTGGAACTTCAATATCACGCAGATAGCTCACAGAGACATGTGACATGTGTGGACAAGCATTGTCCTGTTGGAAAATGGCACCATGTACTGTCTTGTAGAGGACACAGGATGTCGTGACGTACTGCCGTGCCGTCAGAGTTGCCCCACTCACTACCACCCGCAACCTGAAGTCTTAGCCCTATGTCTTCCAAAACCACGACGCCAGAAGCAACACCGCTATTTTTCTCCAAAACATTAGAAGAATGGCACCTCTCCCCAGGTTGCCGTCATAGTTAACGACGATAGTTATTCGAGGTACCGCAGAACCGCGATTCACTGCTGATCAAAATGTGACACCACTCATCAGCGGTCGATTCTCCCTGGTCCCAGAAACACTCCAAATTCAGCCATTTGTGATGTAGTATTAACTGCACCTGCTCATGGACGGTGATTCCGAGTCCAGTTGCTGCTTCTCTGCGACGAGTGGTACAGGACGACACAGCACGCTGCAAGTAGTTTATCTCTTGTTCTCCAATGGCAGGCGCAACCGTGAAGCGATTACGTTGTGCCTGGTCCGCTAGATGGCGATCCTTCCTCGTGGAGGTCACACGCGCTCGATTGGAGCCTTGGCGACGAGTATACCTGCCCTCACAATCCTACGCACTCCAACATGGGACCACTGTCACATCCGAATGCCCCAAAAAGTTGAATATTGCGTAATTAGACCAGCCAGTGAACTTGAGATCCACAACGAGGTCCCTTTTGAAGTCTGTCAGCTGGTGCTAACGCTTGTTGACACGCATCTCTCTGTCCTTCACAGTGATCAGTCAACATCTGACTCTACTGTGCTGCCGTGCGTTATATATTTTAGCAAGCCTGGCAATAGTACTGAACGCGGACAACACTAATGCACTCTGGTGGCCGCTCTATATGTCACAGTGAATTTCAACTCCAATCGTGTACGTACCCGCTAATGGGATGTACGTGTACGAAGCTACACTGACATAGGACCATGACTCCTGGATGGTTCACAATTTTTGTCAGGTAGGTTAACTGTAAGTGTAGTGTATGTTCACCTTTCAATGAAAGGCCACCACCCTTCTTGCTTTCGCTTTATAGCTGTCAGTACAGGAAGTGCATCCAAGGGTATCAAACTTCGATATTGGTCTCAGAGTCGGTCCCGTTTTCCATGCGAGTCTGATTTCGAGTCACTCCCGCGTGAGCAGCGTATACGACGAGACGACACGCAGCCGGGGGCCCACCAGCTGAACTCGGCAGCGCGGAACGGGGACCGACTGCCGGAGATGCTGACTGCCGGCGTCGTCACGCCACGTCACGCAGACGCGGCCGCAGCCTCCGGAACACCGCGCACGTTACGCAACGCGGCGGCGCGGCTGTGCCGAGCTTTCGTGTCGGCCGCTGCCTCTCCAGCTGGCCGTTCCGTTATAAGCGGCCGCAGCTCGCTGTGCGCGGCGCTCTTCCATCGACAAGCGTTTCGTGCCGTCCCGGGCAGGTATTGACCCTCCCTATCGTTCCTTCCTTCCTTCCTTCACTCTCAACAAACGGGAGCAGGTCTCGCGCCCTGACGTTTCCGTACAAAATTATTACGTATACAGCGTGGTCCACTGATCGTGACCGGGCCAAATTTCTCACGAAATAAGCGTCAAACGAAAAAACTACAAAGAACGAAACTTGTCTAGCTTGAAGGGGAAAACCAAATGGCGCTCTGGTTGGCCCGCTAGATGGCGCTACCATATGTCAAACGGATATCAACTGCGATTTTTTAAATAGGAACCCCCATCTTTTATTACATATTCGTGTAGTACGTAAAGAAATATGAATGTTTTAGTTGGACCACTTTTTTCGCTTTGTGACAGATGTCGCTGGTAATAGTCACAAACATATGGCTCACAATTTTAGACGGACAGTTGGTAACAGGTAGGTTTTTAAAATTAAAATACAGAACGTAGGTACGTTTGAACATTTTATTTAGGTCGTTCCAACGTGATACATGTACCTTTGTGAACTTATCATTTCTGAGAACGCATGCTGTTACAGCGTGGTTACCTGTAAATTCCACATTAATGCAATAAATGCTCAAAATGATGTCCGTCAGCCTCAATGCATTTGGCAACACGTGTAACGACATTCCTCTCAACAGCCAGTAGTTCGCCTTCCGTAAAGTTCGCACTTACATTGCCAATGCGCTGACGCGTGTTGTCAGGCGTTGTCGGTAGATCACGATAGCAAATACCCTTCAACCTTCCCCACAGAAGGAAATCCGGGGGCGTCAGATCCGGTGAACATGCGGGCCATGGTATGGTGCTTCGACGACCAATCCATCTGTCATGAAATATGCTATTCAATACCGCTTCAACCGCACGCGAGCTATGTTCCGGACATCCATAATGTTGGAAGTACATCGCAATTCTGCCATGCAGTGAAACATCCTGTAGTAACATCGGTAGAACATTACGTACAAATCAGCATACATTGCACCATTTAGATTGTCATCGATAAAATGGGGGCCAATTATCCTTCCTTCCATAATGCCTCACCATACATAAACCCGGCAAGGTCGCTGATGTTCCACTTGTCGCAGCCATCGTGGATTTTCTGTTGCGCAGTAGTGCATATTATGCCGGTTCACACTACCGCACTTAGTGAATGACGCTTCGTCGCTAAATAGAACGCGTGCAAAAAATCTGTCATCGACCCGTAATTTCTCTTGTGCCCAGTAGCAGAACTGTACACGACGTTCAAAGTCGTCGCCATGTAATTCCTGGTGCATAGAAATATGGTACGGGTGCAATCGATGTTGATATAGCATTCTCAACACCGACCTTTTTGAGATTCCCGATTCTCGCGCAATTTGTCTGCTACTGATGTGCGAATTAGGCGCGACAGCAGCTAAAACACCTACTTGGGCATCATCATTTGTTGCAGGTCGTGGTTGACGTTTCACATGTGGCTGGACACTTCCTGTCTCCTTAAATAACGTAACTATCCGACCAACGGTCCGGACACTTGGATGATGTCGTCCAGGATACCGAGCAGCATACATAGCACACGCCCGTTGGGTATTTTGATCACACTAGCAAATACCATCTGCACTGGCGGAATGTTATGTGATACCACGTACTTATACGTTTGGACTATTACAGCGCCATCTATCACGAAGCGAAAAAAGTGGTCCAACTAAAACATTCGTATTTCTTTACATACTACACGAATATGTAATTAAAAATGGGGGTTCCTGTTTTAAAAAAACGCAGTTGATATCCGTTTGACCTACGGCAGCGTCATCTAGCGGGCCAACCATAGCGCCATCTGGTTTCCTCCTTCAAGCTAGACGAGTTTCGTTGTTTGTAGTTTTTTCGTTTGATGCTTATTCGTGAGATATTTGGCTCGGTCACTATCAATGGGCCACCCAGTATAGACGATGATGTTGATGATGATGATGATTATTATTATTATTATTATAAATTCGTGTGGTTCAATGTTCTGGTGCAAATCTTTGCACTGGATGACAGTTCGGCGACTTGCGTCTTCATAACCTCACCCCAGTAGTCCAACCGGGAAAGAGGACCTACAATTTAACTTGGAATCCAAACCACACGTTGTTTTTGCTACTCTTCACATCATTGAGAGGTGAAGGTTAGGTTACACGGAAAAACGTGTATTCGACCGAGACCTATCTTGCGACCTCTTGGTCTCCAGGTAAGCGCTTTACCACCATTTATATATTAAGGGGCAATGATCCCGAGGACCAAGTGGCAGGGATCCTTTTTAAGTCTTCCCACAACGACTTCATCGCCAAACAGGAAGAAATGGAAGGATTAAATGGCCATGGAAGCATACCCATTTATTTATTGACTCAAAAAAAAAAAATGATGCGTCTCTATCAACAACATTTTAAAAGATAAAGGAATACGTACTAACTGCGGATTAAAAGGAAACACACGCAAGGCAACATTTCTGGAATACGCACATGAGGCATCGATAATCGCGAACGCCGTCACCCCTCCTTCATTGCACATTTTCTCGTAATGTATAGGCACCGTTATCTGTTCAGTCGTCTACACGTGGGTGTATCGAATTCATCTCTTGTCACGAATGAGCCTGCTGCGGGGTGGATCGTGGAAGATGCTCCGCGAAAGTATTGGCTGACATAAGGTTGTTCACAATAGCACGACGACGATCGTTTAAATAGTATCAAAAATCCGTGAGACCTATGACACCACCTCCTATGAATCGCTTCGCCTCTGATACACGTGACGGCGTTCTATTTCGGCCTCGGATAGTAAACAGCATCCATATAGAGGAGACTGAGTGAATCCACAGAAGCAGGCGGTACCCGTAAAGGGAGAGCCAAAATTTAACGCACAAAATACAGCATTTCTTCCAGCGGCCCACGATATAGTCAATGTTCGTCTGTGTGTAATTCACACATAAAGGCGAATCGGCAAGAAGGGTCCTATGGAGTCTCTCTCGAGCAATCTGTTTTTTGTCCACTGCCACGTATCAGATTGAACGTACGTCTGAATCTAGCTTTATCGTGGTGACAGTGCGCCGGACTATCTTCCAATGCACGTTACGATGTGCCAGTTCGACATTAGGCGACCGACAGCGAAGTGGGGTGCCACAGATGTCACTGGCCGTTGGTAAACGAGACAGGGAGAACGTCCCGTAGGTGCTATTTGTTTATTGCAAAATTATGGACATCTTACGAGATGGTTTGAAACAGGTCTTACATCTTACAGTTTTCCTTTGTTATATTTTTGTAGATTGTTTTTCTTTTGTCTACAACATTTTACGAAGAATACTTTTTTAAGATAACAGTAATTTAAGGTTGAAATATAAATAACTTTTTTTGTTTTAAGAAGAATATAAATGATGGCACGATAGAGGAGAGATTTGTGAGTGCCATCACCGATTGCAACTAGCGTTGAATACCTCGGAATGGTTTCTTCGAGCCGTTACTACAAAAATGTTTGGTTAGCAGTAGAGAAACAGTATTGATAATCCTATACATTAACATTGGGTGCTTATCTATGTATAACATTTGGTGCTTTCTTGGCTAGATCGCCAGTACCTTACGCTTATTTATTGTTATATCTAGACTTCCTCTTTCTGTTCCTCTTCTGTGTCACTGTTTATGCTATCACTATGAATATCGCCGACCACCCTCAGGAGATTGTTGTTACGTTGCATATAGGCATGTCTGTTATGCCATATCTGCAAGTACACTTCATAGATTGTTAGCATGTTAATATGGATTTGATCAAGTACTGTTTGTGAATGCATTTTGTTGTGCCCAATGTTCTTCGTCTCTTACTGCTGTGTGTGTATATATCTACGTCTGTTTCTGTGTGGTCTAAGTGTAGTGTATGTCTATCGTTTGCGTACTGCCTGCAGAAGAAGACAGTGTGTTCTGGGGTCCTTCCTCCTCGCATGTGCATGTAGATAGCTACACTCCACATATAACGTCCAAAACAGGAAAATGACACCAGTTTCACAGCGCCACAGTACGATCGAGGGAAAACGGTGCCAGAATCTGATCAGAAAGACCGGGACACCGATAGGGTGGCGCTGCCAAAACTGAAGGTGTATACTAACGTACAGAGACACTGTTCGATAATGAACATTGACAAGGTCAAGTCCGGCGCTTTCAATAGGCAGTGTGAAGGAGTCTAATCGGACCTTATATATCATCCCAGCGCTGACAAATGAACCATGTGGCTCCGGGATATGTTCACGGATTTGTGGTGCTACAAGTGGAATTCGTGATATCTGATAGACATTAATAAATTCGGTCCGTTGATGAAGGTCCAAAGCACGGAGGTGATAGTCCACAAGTCTAGCACCGATATGTTACAAGAGGCTCCGATAGTTAAAACTCGTCATGCGTCCGTGAAGTCGATACCTAAACAGCGGATTGTATCACACAATCTAAGTGGAGCGACAATTGTAGGTTTCATTCCAGTGTCAATATTCAAGACCACGATTTATGTACATCCAAACGGTACCCCGAGACTTCACCGTAAGTGGCTAACCAATCCATGGTTCTGCGGATATCATGTTCATCACGAAGAGTTGGCATCAGATCACATGCATACGCAGGTACACCGAAAAACGATGCCACCGAGAGACAATCACGTGAGACGGTGTCGAAAACCGCGCAAAAACGGTTCCAATGTTAAAGCGTACAGTATTGTCGATAAGAGGCATCCTTGCCTAACAGAGCGACGAATCTGCACAGTGTTCGACAGTCTGCCATTGACAAACACTTTCGAAGTTGCGTCACGTAGGAGACGGAGCACGACCTCAACGAAAGCGCTTGGGCAGTGCGTATTCTGAAGGCCGACATTTAAGTGCATATGAAATGACGCGATCAAATGCGTAACTAAAGACTATAGCCACCAGCGCTCCATCAACGTATCACCACGCCCGACATGTATACACGCAGTTCATGTGACATATGAAGTCATATCGTTTGATTGCACTGACTCGGAAGATTAAATTTTTATACACCGCCCAGGGACCATAAACGATAGTATGTCACATATATTCCAAATTAAGACGTTCCTGAGGAAAAAGGTATTAACAGCCAGCCAGACAGTTACAAGGACGGACGGACAATAAAATGATCCTATGACAGTTCCTTGTTTGTCGTTGGGGTAGAGAACCCGAAAAATAAAATATTCTCAAGTCAAGACACATGGGAATTAAAAACGTTAGCTGCCAGTGAGCACTGATTTATATCAGTGGGACAAGTTAAAAATTTTTCCTGGACCGGGATTTGCACCCATGTCTCCTGTTTACTAGGCAGATGAGCTTACTACTACGCCATCCGGAGAACGGTTACCACAACCTCACCAACGCCAGACCCAAATCTTCAACTTACACTACACACTGCTGATATGGTGGCCCTGCTCTTTAGCCTCATTACTCGCGGCACATCGCCAATTCCCGAAAGACAATCGAGATTGTTGTGCATCTGCGCTGAAGGTATCATTGACCGTCATCGCCTTCATTATATAAGTGGCGTCTGATGTTTTGGACACGTCCGAAGGAACAGACACCATTTTGATCCTGTTGTCACTATGAATCAAGAGTCAAAGGGATTAAAGGCATTAGCTGCCAGTGGTCAACGACTCATATCAATGGAACAAGCTAAAAATTTGTGCCATCCAGGGATTAGAACACTGGCCACTTGCTCACTACGCAGATGCGCTGATCACTACCCCATCAGGACATAATGGACACCTCGACCAAATGGACTACCCTAGCTTGCCTCCCGTCAGATACAAATTCTCAACTTATGTGATACTACCCACCAATGATGTAGTGACCCTGCTTAAGATTTCGAGCTTGTAGGGCGTCTGCACTGAAGGTATCATAAGCTGTCATCGCATTAATTGTATATGTCGTGTCTGTTCTTTCCAACGTCTTCAGAAGAACAGACACCACACACTAGTTATAGTCTAGGATCAGTATGTGATGCTGATTCCGAAAATTACTTTCATCTGTATTACTCTTTTTTCTGGCTTAATCGCATACCCTTATGGGGTTAGCATATTAATATGGATTTGACCAATTTAGTGTTTCAGGGTGGCCGGATGCCCTTTCTGTTGAATGGGTGGTACCGTGCTTCCGTTCTCTTTCATACTCTAAGTCTTATTGCAAATGCTCTCCTGGTCTGCCCTAAGTATAGAGCATCACTGCTATTACAGCCGGCCGGAGTGGCCGAGCGGTTCTAGGCGCTTCAGTCTGGAACCGCGCGACCACTACGGTCGCAGGTTCGAATCCTGCCTCGGGCATGGATGTGTGTGCTGTGCTTACGTTTGTAAGGGTTTAAGTAGTTCCAAGTTCTAGGGGACTGATGACCATAGAAGTTGCGTCCCATAGTGCTCAGAGCCATTTTTGAACTGCTATTACACTGAAGTTGCAGGGCAACATTTTTTTCAAGACACTATCTCTTCCGTTCAGCTGCTCTTTCAAGTCCTTTTCCGTCTCTGATAGAATTACAACGTCTTTGGCAAATGTCAAGAATTTTAAATCTCGTCCCTGATTTATAATTCCTTTCCCAAGCTCTACCTTTGTTTCGCTTGCATCTAAATTCACATCAATACTCCGCAAATCACCTGATGGCATGTGACGCGTGGAACTTTTCGTATCGCTACCTAATCCTCCCCTACCCTATTCCATTCGAGAATGGCGGTTGGAAGAATGGTTGTCGGTATTAGCTCCCATTTCCCAAATTTTCTCGTTGTGGTCATTTCACGAGCCTTACAGTATGTGGGAGAAAGTAATATCTTGTTCGAATCTACCTGGGAACTATTCTGTCGAAAATTCAATACTAAACTTCTGCGTGATGCACCTCGTCCTTCTTTAAACGTCTGCCATTGATGTTAGCTGAACATCTCGCGCACTCTAAAACATACCGTGCTGAAACGTGTCGCACTCCTTGGATCTTTTCTTTGCTGCTTACTCGATATACAGATTGAATAACATCTGGGAGAGGCTACAGCCATGTCTCACTCCTTTCTCAAGAACGGTTCCCTATTCATATGGTTCGACTCTTCTAACTGCAGTCGGGTTTGTGTACGTTTTAGTTAGCTTTTCGCTTTTTGTATTTTATTTCTGGAACCCTCACTAATTTCGAAGGTAGTGTCCCAGTCAATATTGTCAAAAGTTTTCTCTAAGTCTAAAAATGCTATTAACATAGCTTTGCCTTTCTTCAAACTATCTTCTAAAATAGGCCTAATGATCAGTATTGCCTCTCGTGTTTCTACATGTTAGTGGAACCCAAACTGATCTTCCACAAGACAGTATTTTCCAGTCGTCATTATGAAACTGATAGTATTTTCACGTCTCTCATTACCAACTGCCTCTGTAAATGGAATTATTATATTCTTCTTTACGTCTGAGGGTATTTCGACTGTATATTACATACCAATCGAATAGTTTCGTCATGGCTGGCTCTCCTATATATCTCAGTAATTCTGAGGAAATGTCGTCTACTACAGATGCCTTGTTTCGACTTAGATCTTTCAGTGCTCTCTGGAATTCTACTCGCAGTATCATATCTCCCAGTTCATCTTCATTTAATTCCTCTTCTCTTTGTATAATAAGCCCTTGAGTTTCATTTCTCTTGTATAGCCCTTCTGTATATTCATTTCACCATTTAGTTTTACCTACTTCTCGTAGTAACGGCAAGGACATTCGATCAAATGCTTCTCCTTTCTCCAAACATCGGTTTAATGTTTTTGTAGGTAAGATTTACCTTCCCACACGTCAAGTACGCTTCTACAACTTTGCATTTGTCATCTAACCATGTACCTGCTAAGCCATTTTGCATTTTCAGTCAGTCTCGTTTTTAGACCATTGTATTCCCTCTCATCTGCTTATCTGCCGCAGTTTCCTACTTTCTCGTATCATCAATTAATTCAATATTTCGTATGTTATCCAAGTTTTTTCTGCTTGTCTTGTCTTTTTGCCCGTTTGAACCTCTCCTGCCTTCACGATTTTCTCTCTCAAAGCTAATAATCCACCTTCTATTGCAGAGCTTTCTCCTACAGACGTAAATACATCCATTCCGGCCAGTCTGTTGACCTTAAAGCTATTAGACAGCTCATAATCGTCATGCTTGTAACCTACTATGTTTTACCAATTTAACCAACATTCCAATAAATCTGCTATACCAGCCTGATGCCTCTATGTGTTACCCACCATCGTCACGACGTCATAGATGATAACACAATAACCCCGTATGATCGTCAGAAACTTTTCAACTCCTCAGCAAGAACGTCTAGGTCTCCCTTCAAATTCTTACGGATGTGTATTCCTGTTCATAACTCAGTCTACATCTCCAAACAAGCTCATATTTACAGTAACAAGCTGCCTCAGAAATGACTGTAGCGAAACGAACTGCATATGCTTAACGACTTTTTCGGGGACTGGAATTTGACAGACAACCTAAATAACTGTAACGTATTGCGAGAAAATAGGCGAAGAGATCAATTACTGTTAGGTTACTCTATTGGTGAAAAATCACTAGAAACAGTAACAACCGTAAAAACACCTAGCAATAACCATCTAGAGCGGCCTAAAGTGGAATGACCACATAAAACTAATTGTAGGAAAACAGATGCCAAGTTGAGACAATTAAGGAAATGTGAATCATCTACTAAAGAGGTGGCTTACGAAACACTTAGTTGGCCGATTATGGAATTCATTCATCTGTATGGTGTTCTTAGTGAATACGATTAACTAGAGAGAGGGAAGAGAGAGAGAGAGAGAGAGAGAGAGAGAGAGAGAGAGCGGCAGCACGTTTCGTAACGGCATCGTTTATCGTGTTACGCAGATGTACAATATACTCATATGGCAGTCGCTGCGATAGTAGTGGAGATTGGATTGGATTGTTTGGGGGAGGAGACCAGACAGCGAGGTTATCGGTCTCATTGGATTAGGGAACGACGGGGAAGGAAGCCGGCCGTGCCCTGTCAAAGGAACCATCCCAGCATTAGCCTGGAGCGATTTAGGGAAATCACGGAAAACCTAAATCAGGATGGCCGGACGCGAGATTGAACCGTCGCCCTCCCGAATGCGAGTCCAGTGTGCTAGCCACTGCAGTGGTGGAGAGCTGCTATCGAAAGTCAGATCACAAATTTTGGAAGCAGAGATGGACAATATACCATTTCCTCCCACATCTGTCTCGCGAAATGATTACCACGAGAAAATTAGAAAAATTACAGCTCAGATATAAGTTTTTGAGAGTTGTTCTTCCCATGGAACATTCGCGAAAGGAACAGAAAGACAAAATTTCAGAGTGCCGAAGATACTCTCTGGCATACAGCGGAAGATGGCCGGCGGAGAATAGATGTTTATTTTAAGTAATGCAACGGAATGTGTAATCATTTCCAGTGCAGATACCGTGTACCGCCACTAATGACGTAGGCTCCACATGACCATTTAAGACCAAGCAGAATAAAAAAAGTTCATCGTTGCACTCAAGCTACACTACTGGCCATTAACATTGCTGCACCACGAAGATGACTTGCTACAGACGCGCAATTTAACCGACAGGAAGAAGATGCTGTGATATGCTAATGATTAGCTTTTCAGAGCATTCACACAAGGCTGGCGCCGGTGGCGACACCTACAACGTGCTGACATGAGGAAAGTCCAACCGATTTCTCATACACAAACAGCAACTGACCGGCGTTGCCTGGTGAAACGTTGTTGTGATGCCTCGTGTAAGGAGGAGAAATGCGTAGCAGCACGTTTCCGGCGTTGCTAAAGGTCGGATTGTAGCGTATCGCGATTGCGGTTCATCGTATCGCGACACTGCTGCTCGCGTTGGTCGATATCCAATGACTGTTAGCAGAATATGGAATCCGTGGGTTCAGGAGAGTAATATGGAACGCCGTATCACTAGCAGTCGAGATGACAGGCATCTTATCCGCATGGCTGTAACGGATCGTGCAGCCACGTCTCGATCTCTGAGTCAACAGATTGGGACGTTTGCAAGACAACAACCATCTGCACGAACAGTTCGACGACGTTTGCAGCAGAATGGACTATCAGCTCGGAGACCATGGCTGCGGTTACCCTTGACGCTGCATCACAGACAGGAGCACCTGCGATGGTGTACACAACGACGAACCTGGGTGCACGAATGGCAAAACGTCATTTTTCCGGGTGAATCCAGGTTCTGTTTACAGCATCATGGTGGCCGCATCCGTGTTTGGCGACATCGCGGTGAACGCACACTGGATGCGTGTGTTCGTCATCGGCATACTGGCGTACCACGCGGCGTGATGGTATGGGGTGGCATTGCTTACACGTCTCGGTCACCTCTTGTTCGCACTGACAGCACTTTGAACAGTGGACGTTACATTTCAGATGTGTTACGACCCGTGGCTCTACCCTTCATTCGATCCCTGTGAAACCCTACATTTCAGCAGGATAATGCACGACCGCATGTTGCAGATCCTGTACGGGCCTTTCTGGATATAGAAAATGTTCGACTGCTGCCCTGGCCAGCACATTCTCCAGATTTCTCACCAACAGAAAACGTCTGGTCAATGGTGGCCGAGCAACTGGCTCGTCACAATACGTGTCACTACTCTCGATGAACTGTGGTATCGTGTTGAAGCTGCATGGGTAGCTGTACCTGGACACGCCATCCAAGCTCTGTTTGACTCAATGCTTTGGCGTATCAAGGCCGTTATCGGGCAGAGGTGGTTGTTCTGAGTACTGATTTCTCAGGATCTATGCACCCAAATTGCGTCAAAATGTAATCACATGTCAGTTCTAGTATAATATATTTGTCCAATGAACACCCGTTTATCATCTGCATTTCTTCTTGGTGTAGTAATTTTAATGACCAGTAGTGTATAATCTTAACATATAGCGTCTGGAACATGAAGTCGTGTCGGAGATAAGCATCTCGCAGATATGAAAGCCCGGTATGTTCTGCTGTCTTTCCCTTCCTAATGCAATGGGCAGCGAGGTGCCTGTTCGCGGAGCAACGCCAGCGCTGCTTCCGGCGGATGCACTGACCCGTTTACTGGCGCGCCAGTTGATGGGCTGCCAGAGGTCGCGCCAGTTGGCGCAGAACGAGTGAGGCGAGCGAAAATAACGAGTGCTATGAGCGGCGGAGCGTCTCTGTGCCCCACGTGCTTGACGACGGCTCCTACTGAAGGTGACCCGTCTTTCTAACTCCGGGGAACAGAGGCATGGCGGCGCAGTGTTTACCATACTGATGAACTGTTTAAGATGATAGAGTTTTAAATCGCATTCTGGACATGGCGATCAGCGTGTTCGCAGGTTTCCTCTATCTTTGCAGATGAATAGTGGGTGTGGCTCCTGTAAGAATGCTGCAGCCCATTTGTACCTCCATCTCTTGCGCTTCTTCTCCGTCGGTAGCGACGGCAACGAGATTAACTTCAAGCTCCTCTCTTCCAAACTCCGTTTCAAGGCCTCTGCTCACGTGGACTTCTGCAGGCACACTAAACTGTTAACTTACAGGCATTAACTCTCACATTTTTCTAGTGGACTGTAGCTACACGAGGTAGTTTTTTGCAGAAATGTTGCAAACAACAACATACACAACTTTTTTACGGATTGTTTAAAGTTTTTCAAAATTAGTTTTTTAAAGTTATTTTTCGTTGATTTGTAAAAATCAATGCTCAACTTACGCTACCCGGCTTACTGAATCGAGGTACAACGAACTACACGCATACTGTCTAAACGGAATGCAGTAACAGTCGTGTAACGAAAATTTCTCAAGTTTGCCATTTCGATACAATCGAATTACTGAAAACTTTTTTTATATTAAGAAAAAGGCCACAGCAGTTATTAAGAGAACAAAGCGATTTCCGTAACAATGTCTTTCTAAAAGTATTTTTTGATCTATTATGATACATCTTGTCCCTGTTTTACGGCTTTACCTCTCCCGGATCGCACTTGTCTAACAGCAGCTTCTTTTAACATTCGTTTCATTCTGTCTGCTTTCGTGCAATTGCGATCGCCAGTTGTCAGATGGCTGCTCTCACTAACCGCCTCTTCAGGCTCGCCTAGCTTACCTGCACTTGCACTTACGTAATTTTTTTACTAGTTTTCACACTGAGAAAGCTCTCTCACACAATCACTTTTAAACTGCGAATATTTTCAACCTTATATTTGTGAATCTCCTAATTCACACTTTTACGTATTTAAATGTAACCTTCAGTTCTAGCAATTAGAGCGCAGATGTCTTCGCACTGTGAGGCTTCCCAGAGGATGTTCAGTCCAAGAGAAACTGTGTAAAAGGCTCAACTGCGTACAGTTTTATACAGATTCGTACTTTAGTTTCCTACTAATTTACCATCCAACTTTTTCTCTCTTTTTCAAACGGAATATCTATTGATGACTTATCATGAAGTCAAAACCTGCCACAATACCATGTGTGTGACATGAGGCTGAGAAATACAATAAAAGAACTTTAACTGCTTGCCCCTATAAACTATCGGCGTAGTGGACAGGTACACTGTTTCTTTTATGTGCTGATGACTGTGACTAGATGAATGGGGCTCCCTCGTGAGTAGGCTAGATAGCTCATGAAGGCCATAAGAACGATAGGTAATACTTATAAACAAAATTACATTTTATCTCTAACAGTTTGCAACAATAAATGTTTAAATATATCACCACACTTCTACAGCTCATTTGTTGCTCATTTTTATACAAGGCGCGTCACTTAAGACAGGCCACTTTAATAACTGAGTCACTACCAGTAATAGAAGAAAATCTTTCAAACAAAATCTACTTAGCTTTGAAGGGGTAACTAGAGTCGTGTCCATCACTTTTTCGCTCAAATTAGCAACCGACGAGCGACATGCAGTTGACATCTTAGCAGCTGTAGCACACACTCCACATGATAGTAAAAAGACAGCTCGAACGCGAGGTTGGAATCAGTCAACGAATTGTTCTGTAAATATCACATTTTAACAAATTTCGCCCATACCACACATCGCTTCATCAGGTGATCCATCACAATGACTTTCGACGAAGCGTAAAATTCTCCGAATGGGGACTAAGGAAAATGCAAACAAATGACATGTTTTCGACCAAGTTGTTATTTGCTTAATGCGAACTTAAACTGTGCGATGCACTTTGATTCGTTAACAGAAATACTGCCACTATCACTAGAAGACATCCCATCGGACATACGACAGGTCATGTTGTGTCAACACGATGGTTGTAGTGCACATACTGCGCAGAAAATTACAGAGGATCTGAACAACAGATCACGTACTGTACATTTTATCATAGTCTTAACGTATGCGTTTGCAAATGCGCTTGTAAAAGGTCAACATCATGATTTGATGTGATATCCTGACCCGCCGGGTTAGCCGAGAGTGCTAATGCGCTGCTTTCTGGACTCTGGTAGGCGTGCCGGCCCCGGGTCGAATCCGCCCGGGGCCAGCCTGGATGTGGTTTTTAGGCAGTTTTCCACATGCCAATAGGGTGATATCGGGCTGGTCCCCACGTCCTGCCTCAGTTCCACAGCTCGCAGACATCTGAACTGATTCACAGTGTTCCATGGATTACACTAGACGCAGACAGTTGGGGTACACTAATTCCGTCCCGGGCGGTACGGGGTGACGGCAGGAAGGGCATTCGGCCACCCCTTAAATTAACCTTACCACATTCGATTAACCATGCCCACTCTGCGTCTCTGCGGGAACAAGGCACAAAAAAAAATGGCTCTGAGCACTATGGGACTTATCATCTGAGGTCATCAGTCCCGTAGAACTTAGAACTACTTAAACCTAACTAACCTAAGAACATCACACACATCCATGCCCGAGGCAGGATTCGAACAACAAGGCACAAGCAAAAGAAAAAGAAAGAAAAGAGAGTTACTGTATAGCCTAATGCGCTGTGCATCTCTTCAAACATGTTACTAAAGGGAAAATAATATAAGATTCGATTCCATTTAAAATAAGATAGCTGACTATCATATCTCCTCCACTCTTCCACATAAGAAAAAGTGATGAACACCAAACTATGTCCCACATCAAGCTTTTGAATAAAAAGTTCTCGGGTTTCCAACGGTGTCAAGTGATTAAAATTACACGAGCTTTCGGTCAAGCACTCCTTGGCCATTGTCAAGAGGTATGGCTGCCAGTGGGCTGCTGTTGGACCCTTATATACACTAGCTGTCGGTTGTGACGTCACTGGTGTTCACGGTACCGCCATACGTCGACTCGTCGCTCGATGTGGCAGCTTCAACAGCCTAATCGTTGGATCCCAAGCCGTGCTTAGCTGCAGGCCACCGTCTCTATTTAGAATGTCATCGGTGAGTTTTATTTCAAACGGCACCCACTGTGGACCATCGCAGGAATGAGAGATTTATCGCCTCCACTACCCCGAGAAATCGGCTTTAGCCGAGCATGCTTTAGAAAACGGCCACCGGATAAAATTAGACGAAACTTCTGTCACAGTTCGCATTAACGGCTTCGAAACTTCTGTCATGGTTCGCGCTAACGGCTTCTGGGACAGTGTAATTAAAGAAGTCATAGAAAACAGATCACCGGAAAGACCTGGGACTGACGACCTCAGATGTTAAGTCCGATAGTGCTCAGAGCCATTTGAACCATTTGAAAGACACTATACAGAGAAGGTGGCCTGCAGCTCAGTATGGCGTGTGATCCAGCGATTGCACGGTTGATGCGGGAACATGGAACGCCGACCAACGTATGCCCATATATGGCGATGCAGCGAACACTAGTGACATCACTGCCGGAAGCTAGGGCGTACCAGCAGGCTACTGTCAGTCGAACCACTTGAAAATGGCCAAGGAGTGCTTTTCCGAAAACCCGTGTAATTTTTATCTCTTGACGCGGTTGGAAACCTGAGAACTTTTCATTTAATGTTACCGCTATGAGACTTTGGATTCTTACATAAGAAGCTTTTGTTCGAAAGAGTTTTTCTATGGCTAAAAATGGCTGAGTTATTCAGGTGGCATCTTTGGTGTCTCACCTTGTTTACCGCAGTCGATCTACGTTTCTGTTGAAAGACAAGCATACAAATTGTAAATTAATGTTACGCAGAAGCACGTCCTTACCTCCGTTTGTTGAAAGGGAAGCTAATTATAGCGCCGGGTACTGCTTACCTGAAAAATAAAAGATAATTGCATCACTAGGAATGACAGTGAAGGATTTCTATGCAGTACTACACTATACACATACCTGAAAATTTAGCAAAGTCCTATTAAATAAATAGCATGATTGTGTTATTGTTGCATCGACTACAACAGTTAAAACTTAACGCTCCAATCTCTTTATCACTGGACAAAAAGATGTGATTCAAAACCGCTGCTTGAACTAACGCTAGTCTGTACGACATATGGCGAATTCTTCGTCAGTGAGCATACCCGACTTGCTCATATGATAGCAGCAGTGATTTCTCATTTCCTAGCAGACGAAAAACAAAAAAAAACGTAGACACACGGCACATATCGCCCAGTATCGAAGCATGTTCCTGAAGGGGCAGAGTTTGTCGAGCTGACGACCAGCGAGAAGAGCTGTAAGTGTAGACGTAAGCACGCCGTGTCACAATATAAAGGCTGAATGGAATTTAAGACGATCAAATCTACCAACGTTAAGCACATCTATTAGTCCGCCTCGGTAGCTGCGCAGTCAGAGCTGCAGATTGCTAACCGAAGGACGCCGTGTTCGATTTCCAGCCGGACCAGAGATGTTTTCTGCTCAGGGACTGGGCGTTGTGTTGTCCTGACGTTCGTATTGTCGTAACTGACAAGGAAATCGTCTCCAGTACACTGTCGTGTCGTCTTTTCAGTACTGAGATGGTTGAATGGGAACGAACTGAAAGCGAATAAATTGAAATGAAAAGAAAGCATATCTATTTCGTGTGTTACTTCATTCAGAGAAATTATCTATCTTTTACTGCCGTCTGCTATGCAAAATACTTACTGAATTCCTAGTTTAAGAACTCAGGATATTTTTCATCCCACGTCTTGGAAATATACACCCCATCCTCTTCTTCCTTTCTATCGGCAATAATCGCCAGGCTTCGAACCAATCGATTCCGGGTAAACCGCTGTTAACCATTTAGGACCAACGAAATATACGGACCCTGCAACTAACTTGACATCATACTAGTCAGCTCGTCCGCCACACTTTGCCAACACTCAACTCCTTCAAGGGTCCACGGCAAATCAGTATTTAACAGAAAAGGTACTTAGTAAAGGTCTTAATTTTGTCGTCTGCTATCGAGAACTGTGATACATTTAAAAACGCAGTCAATAACTATTAGCCTCGTGTGAAATAATTACTCGTTCCCCACCGGAGACAGCCGCTGGCAGTCTTAAGAGGTGCACTATCACTTGCTCTGACGTACACGCCACGGCCTGTCTCTCTCATGCACTTCTTTAATTACCTCAACTACGGAGATGAGTTGCATACCTAAGGTCGATTATTTGGAGATAAATGACTTATCTTGGGTAAATTTGAAAAACAAGAGCTTATTTACGACTTAAAACGAAACACAAAAGCAGACAATACACAAGATAATGGAAGCGTAACTATAAAGGCCTTTATACTGTTAATTTTAGTAACGCAGAGACAGTGATGACACAGAATGATCCAATAAGTCATTGACTGACTGTCCTAACAGCTAAAATGCTAAAGTTTGAATAAACATGCATTCCATCCGTATGTCATACAAATCCAGGAGGAGATACGGTGAAGAGCCAAAGACACTAGTACACCTGCCTAATATCGTGCAGGGCCTCCGCGAGCGCGCGTAAGTGCCGCAACACGACGTGCCATGCACTCGTCTAATGTGTGAAGTAGTGCTGGAGGGAACTGACACCATCAATCCTAGAGCGCTGTCCATAAATCCGTAAGAGTACGAGGGGGTGGTGATCTCTTCTGAACAGCACGTTGCGAGGCATTCCAGATATGTTCAAACAGTATTGATGTCTGGGGAGTTCGATGGGCAGCGGAAGTGTTTAAACTCAGAAGAGTGTTCCTGGAGCCACTCTGTAGCAATTCTGTATGTTTGGGGTGTCGCATTGTCCTGCTGGAATTGCCCAAGTCCGTTGGAACGCCCAGTGGACATGAATGGATGCTTTAGTACGTATCACCTGTCAGAGTCGTATCTGGGCGTATCAGGGGTCCCAGTCACTCCAACTGCACACGCTCCACACCATTACGGAGCCTCCACCAGCTTGAACAGTCCCCTGATGACATGTATCTGCAGGCTCACGAAATAATATCGCTTTCTGTGCAATGTTCCCTTACGCTAAAAACGTCTAAAAAAAAGCAAATTCACTGGATTTACTTCTTTACTAATGCTCTTTTGTGACCATCATAAGCTGGCGTACCCTAAACTAAAATCCTACAAACAAGAATCAAGACCTACGAATTTTATTTGCTCTAACAATTTTTGTTTCGTCTGTCATCTCATCAGCGAATCTACTGAAAGCAGGTAACATTATTTTTACTTCCACGGAAAATTATTTCAGAAAACTCTACAAGTGCAGATGCGCCTGCAGCTCTAAATACAAAGCATTATATTCCATTCCCCCAACACAAATGGTGATCGCTTCTTAGTCATGAATTATTTGTTCAGTATGCGCCATACGATAGCAGAATTAGACACGCCTACTATGGATGACGAAAGTTATGTAAAAACTGCATCAGAGAGCTGTTACCACAAGCTGCTTAGCGGATCGAGCATAAACAATACCAGAAAGCGATAAAACGAGAACGATTCAACAAAGTTGCCGTTTCCTAAGACCGTGATAACTGGCAATGTCCCAAGTAGGAACATGGTCCTTCAAAGATTCTGATAGCTGCCGTTATCGCGTAATGACGACATATCGTTCACTCCACATCGGACATTACATTTTGTATGGCTAAATTCAGAAACTTGCAGTATAGAGGGAAACAGCGCATTGGACCTGTCCTTCGCGATCATCACATTCTAATTTTCTTGAGTTTAACGTCCACTGGACGGAAGGACCATCAGATGAGTGATAACATTTCGAACGGGGAAAGTCTGGGTAAGAAATTGCCTATGTATATTCATTCCTGCATTCTATTTAAGTGATACCAGAAAATCAGGGACAAGATAAAAAAAAGTGTAGACCCGGCCACCTGCTTAGCGAAATCTCTGCATCATCTCGTTCGATTTTAAACGGGAGAATATGGACTATAATCTTTACCGGTCGATGCACTGTTACTCATCTGACGATCTTTCCGTCTAGTGGACGTTAACCTCATATGAAGTGGAATATGAATGCGTTTTGGACACAAAATGAAAAGATAGAGGAAATGAGACACGCATCCGCGTATCCATCTTATCGCCTACTAGAAGGATACTGATGGTGAATGTTATTATTTGGTAAGACAGTCGATGCACTATGGATAAGTGTCATTTCCTGAAAAAATACGACCGTATAGGAAATTAAAGTTAAGATAGAACTTCTTTTTCATGAAACTCGATCCATGACGACAAACATGGCCAACAAAATACGCGAAGTTCCAAATGGTTCAAATGGCTCTAAGCACTATGGGACTTAACATCTGATGTCATCAGTCCCCTAGACTTAGAACTACTTAAACCTAAATGACCTAAGGACATTACACACATCCATGCCCGAGGCAGGATTCGAACCTGTTCCAGACTGAAGCGCCTAGAACTGCTCGGCGAAGTTTCAAATAACATTTTGTTTCAATAAATAAATAAAATCTGCGATCTAAAAACGTTAAGTATGAAAGTTGTAGGGTTTAAAAAGATCAATCGATTGCTTTCCAACACATCGAGATGTATCGGAAAAAAACGTTTAAATCTGATTTTCTGTAACTCGTTAACACTCACATTGCTATTTACTCTAAGCACAGTCCGCGATAAGTCAACATAGTACTTATTCAAAAATTAAACAATATTTTCCTCGTGATATATCGATAATTGGTTAGATTTTATCAGGGGATAGGACTACAGTAACGGTTTTAGGCTTATTATTTTCGCAAAGAGTTGTAAGGACTGTCACAAATAAATACACACACAAATAAATACACACACAACAGAGCCGGCCGGTGTGGCCGAGCGGTTCTAGGCGCTTCAGTCTGGAACCGCGCGACCGCTGCGGTCGCAGGTTCGAATCCTGCCTCGGGCATGGATGTGTGTGATGTCCTTAGGTTAGTTAGATTTAAGTAGTTCTAAGTTCTAGGGGCTGATGACTTCAAATGTTGAGTCCCATAGTGCTCAGAGCCACACTCACACGCACGCACGCACGCACGCACACACACACACACACACACACACACACACACACAAACGCAACTCACACACACGAGACTGCAGTCGTGTGGTTGAGTTGCGTCTTTGTGTGTGTGTGTGTGTGTGTGTGTGTGTGTGTGTGTCTACGTCTATTGCTGACAAAGGCCTTAATGGTCGCAAGCTTTATTTAATTGTGACAGTCTTTTTGTTGTGTCTATCTGCGATTCAACGTCCCGGAGGTAACTCTTCCTCTTTTAAAACAAAGCTTGTAGACGCAGTTAACATTTTACAGCGATCCATCTGTTGCAGGGTGAAACTGAATAATTATGTTTCGAAGAAAATAGGATTAGGATATGTTTCATTAATTTTTAGTGTTAGTAACTGCCGACCGGATGACACCTCTTCACGATGTCAGGAATCGTCTCGAAGCGCTCGTGGCGCTAAGGAAACATGATTATTCAGTGAACCGTGTACTGTGACAACTTTACAAAGGGTGGTGCACTGTTGGCTGTAGTTGAGTTGCCTCCTGCCCTGGTCACGGACAGACTCCCGGAATCGGATGCTGCGCCAGTCCTTGCGCCTGCATCCTAGCGAGAAGTCGTTCCCCTTGCATCGATGCGGATGCTCAGCCCAGCCACACCATGTGTAGCTGCTACCGGCTGAGGGCGTGTATCGATCTCACTCCATGCCTCTTCTTCCCTGGACCACCCCACCGCGGTGTGGTGTAGGCGCCATGTTTTGAAGCCAGTACTGCCGGCCTGGTAGGCCTCGCACCCGGATGCGCTTAGGGGTACGGGACGGTGGACCGCCAGGAACTTTGGTCGTCGTCTTCCGTCCCACACTCAGGGAGTACAGCACCTGGTACCAGACTGCTGCTGGCAGTTCATCAGATCTCCCATTAGCAGCGGTTGGTGTGACACAGCGTAAAGTTCGTCAGTGGAGTTCAGCTCTGCGGCACTGGCTGGATCTGCGCTGGTTGATCTGAGACAAGACTTACTAAAACAACATGGTGGTGGAATGGTATGTCGTCGACACGGACTCCACCGTTCCCATTGACTTGTACCGTTCTCTTTACTTGAAGCTGGGGCTCGGGCATTTAAAGAGCCCTCCGTTGTTCTGCGACGTGCGGTTTACTAGCGATGACCGCATGTGGCCTCGTTATTCTGCTACCCTTCCTTTAATTCTCTCTAAGCAGCTAGTTAAATTTGTCTATGAGTGTTTTCCCTAGTAGTGGTTATTGCTTCTTGTGGCATTCCGCCGCGCGAACGAGCGTGTGTGATATTTTGCTTAGTCGCTGTACTTCTCTGTTTTCCCGCTGCGTGTTATCTCTCCCACTCAGCTACTGCAGAGTTGCAGACTGTGCTCCCCGCCTGTCTTGCATCACCGTGCTTCCTTGTCCGCCGCTAATCGTGCGGTAACCACGTCAAGGTGGTTGAACTCCGTTAAAAATTTTATAACTTAGAGCCCGTGTTACTCTGTGCCGTAACAGTAAACACGCAGTTTGTTCACATGGTAAAAAGGGGTTTAGAAGAAATTTTTTGCTGTCTACATGACATGAATCCAAAAATCTAGTGTACCATGGACATGAAAAATGACAGTGCACTACCTTTCTTGGATGGTTTGATTACAAGACAGACTGATGGAAGGTTGAAACATAGGGTCTTACGGAAAGTCAGTCATACAGACAGCTCTTTCCGTAAGAACTCCAATAATCATGCACAAAAAAAGAGAGGTGTCATTAAAAGTGTTTTTGACAGCGTCAAAAGAATTTTCATGCCGCAACACCTGGATTCCATGTTAAAACAAGTGAAGCAAGCTTTCGAGAAAAATGGCAAATAGGTAAAGGACAAATAAGTAAATAGTGCTCCGTAAGCAAATAATACTAGGCCACAGAACAACGATAAGACATAGAAATGGAAGAACACGGTTTCTCTCACCCATCAAAAAAATAACTCATTAGATCGGGAGGATTTTACAGACCAGGTTTTAGACCAACTAAGAAAATATGTCAAGCACTCCGATCTGTACCGAGTGTGGTAGTGCAGTGATTAGCACACTGAACTCGCATTCGGGAGGTCGACGGTTCAAACCCGCTTCCGGCCATCCAGACTCAGATTTACCGTGATTTCCCTAAATCGCTTCAGGCAAATTCCGGGATGGCTCCTTTGAAATGGAACGGCCGACTTCCTTCCCCAGCCTTCCCTAATCCAGGGTTATTTGGTAAGCGTGATAGCGTTACGGAGATGTTCAGCAAACTCAAGTGGCTGACTCTACAAGAGAGGCGCTCTACATCGCGGTGTAGCTTGCTGTCCAGGTTTTGAGAGGGTGCGTTTCTGGATGAGGTATCGAATATATTACTTCCCCCTACTTGTACCTCCAGAGGAGACCACGAATGTAAAATTAGAGAGATTCGAGCGCGCACGGAGGCTTTCTGGGAGTCGTTCTCCCCGCAAACCATACGCGACTGGAACAGGAAAGGGAGGTAATGACAGTGGCACGTCAGGTGCCCTCTGCCACACACCGTTGGGTGGCTTGCGGAGTATAAATGTAGATGTAGAACCCGATGGGACCCACGACCTCGCCGTTTGGTCCTCTGGCCCAAATCAACCAACCAACCACTTCGATCTGTAAAGGACAGACGGCCTCATCCGCCGACATGTGGGGCATGTAAGACTCTATTTACTTGTGGAAAACTCTGCACTGGCACTACCAAGGAAGTGTGAACACAAGACTGAAAGATCATAACTGTCTCTGTATACTAGGGAAAGAAGACAACTGTAGCAGAAAATGCTCTTCAGTCGGGAAATTATGTAGTGAAGTTTTCTGAAACCAGAACTATATCTACAATGAGAAGCCATCGAAATTTAATTTTTAATAGGCAAGAAGAAGCCTAAACACTGAGTAATATACGGAGAGTGGCTCTGCAGAATTCATAGCGAAATGTTTGCCCTTGACAGGCAACAGTCGATGGTTAAGTCTTATCTCTGATAATGACAGATAAACTCGACTACACCCTTTTCCGTTCATGTTGCACTCTGTTAGTCGGCAAGACTTAATTTCGCCAGTAGCACCACCAAAGATGTCCAGCGCAGCTGCGGACCGAACGACAGGAACGAAAGTTTCGTGGACCACAGCTGAACAACCCGGAAGACTCATCAGCAACTAGGACATCCGGTCGTGAAAGTACACTACTGGCCATTAAAATTGCTACACCACGAGTATGACGTGCTACAGACGCGAAATTTAACGGACATGAAGATGATGCTGTGATATGCAAATGACTAGCTTTTCAGAGCATTCACACAAGGTTGGTGCCGGTGGCGACACCTACAACGTGCTGACATGAGGAAAGTTTCCAACCGATTTCTCATACAAAAACAGCAATTGACCGGCGCTGCCTAGTGAAACGTTGTTGTGATGCCTCGTGTAAGGAGGAGAAATGCGTATCATCACGTTTCGGTCTTTGATAAAGATCGGATTGTAGCCTATCGCGATTGCGGTTTATCGTATCGCGACATTGCTGCTCTCGTTGGTCGAGATCCAATGACTGTTAGCAGAATATGGAATCGGTGGGTTCAGGAGGGTAATACGGAACGCCGTGCTGGATCCCAACGGCCTCGTATCACTAGCAGTCGAGATGACAGACATCTTATCCGCATGGCTGTAACGGATCGTGCAACCACGTCTCGATCCCTGAGTCTACAGATGCGGACGTTTGCAAGACAACAACCATCTGCACGAACAGTTTGCAGTAGCATGGACTATCAGCTCGGAGACCATGGCTGCGGTTACCATTGACGCTGAATCAGAGACAGGAGCGCCTGTGATGGTATACTCAACGACGAACCTGAGTGCACGAATGGCAAAACGTCATTATTTCGGATGAATCCAGGTTCTGTTTACAGCATCATGATGGTCGCATCCGTGTTTGGCGACATCGCGGTGAATGCGCATTGGAAGCGTGTATTCGTCATCGCCATACTGGCGTATCACCCGGCGTGATGGTACGGGGTGCCATTGGTTACACGTCTCTGTCACCTCTTGTTCGCATTGACGGCACTTTGAACAGTGGACGTTACATTTCATTTCAGATGTGTTACGACCCGTGGCTCCACCCTTCAGGCCGGCCGGAGTGGCCGTGCGGTTCTAGGCGCTGCAGTCTCGAACCGAGCGACTGCTACGGTCGCAGGTTCGAATCCTGCCTCGGGCATGGATGTGTGTCATGTCCTTAGGTTAATTAGGTTTAATTAGTTCTAAGTTGTAGGCGACTGATGACCTCAGAAGTTAAGTCGTATAGTGCTCAGAGCCATTTGAACCATTTTCTACCCTTCATTCGATCCTTGCGAAACCCTACATTTCAGTAGGATAATGCACGACCGCATGTTGCAGGTCCTGTACGGGCCTTTCTGGATACAGAAAATGTTCGACTGCTTCGCTGGCCAGCACATTCTCCAGATCTCTCACCAACTGAAAAAGTCTGGTCAATGGTGGCCGAGCAACTGGCTAGTGACAATACGCCAGTCACTACTCTTGATGAACTGTGGTATCGTGTTGAAGCTGCATGGGCAGCTATACTTGTACACGCCATCCAAACTCTGTTTGACTCAGTGCCCAGACGTATCAAGGCTGTTATTACGGCCAGAGGTGATTGTTCTGGGTACTGCTTCCTCAGGATCTATGCACCCAAATTGCGTGAAAATGTAATCACATGTCAGTTCTAGTAATGTCCAATGAATGTATTTGTCCAATGAATACCCGTTTATCATCTGCATTTCTCCTTGGTGTAGCAATTTTAATGGCCAGTAGTGGATGATCAAATGCACGTGGGTTAGTGAATCTCGCACCGAAGTCGGATGAGCATCATTTCTAGGCTACAGGTCTTTATTTTTGTAACGAGCGACGAATAAGGAGGAGAAAAATTCTGTCATTGCCCTTGGCGTGCGGCTGCATATTGAGGTGTTATTTGGACACCCTGCCGACCGCAGCGGCAGTGTTGTTCACGCGGGCCGAAGAGTGCGTGGCACAGGCGTGTCGGGTTGTGGGCAAGGGATAGGGAGCAGGGAGGGCCGTCGCTCTCAGATGGACGTGGAAGCGCTCTCGCACGTGACGCGGACTCCCACGCACGGTGAGCTGCATTTATAGCTGCCACCGGGTAGGGGGCGGACGCACGTGTGGCCCACAGCCAGAGCCGGCGGCCGGCGGGCGTGGCCTTGGCGGACACCCCGTCCCCAAACAGGAAGCGAATTATGTCGCCGCTGCCGGCGGCAGCCCGGGCGCGAGCCCGCCACCGCTAGCTGCTGACTGCTTGCTGGTCCCATTACCTGCCCTTTGTCTGTGGGCAGACTCACTACCATGCGTGCGCGGCCAAGCCTCTTCGTTCGACGAGGACAAAGTGAAAAGCTCTGTGTTTCCTATGTCAAAAATACGCTCATTTTTCCGCTTACAGCTCTCCTGGGTCAACGCATTTCTGTCCAATTTTTTCTTTCAAGTTGGTAGAGTACTTAATCGTTAATATTTGCTGTGCTATTCCCTGAGGGCATTAGTCAGCATATCACAGTGCAAAATGGCTCTGAGCACTATGGGACTTAACATCTGTGGTTATCAGTCCCCTAGAACTTAGAACTACCTAAACCTAACTAACCTAAGGACAGCACACAACACCCAGCCATTACGAAGCAGAGAAAATCCCTGACCCCGCCGGGAATCGAACCCGGGAACCCGGGCGTGAGAAGCGAGAACGGTACCGCACGACCACGAGATGCGGGCTCCTCATGGTCTCTTTGCGAGATATACGTAGGAGGGAGCAATATACTGCTTGACTCCTCGGTGAAGGTATGTTCTCGAAACTTCAACAAAAGCACGTACCGAGTTACTGAGCGTCTCTCCTGCAGAGTCTTCCACTGGAGTTTATCTATCATCTCCGTAACGCTTTCGCCATCACTAAATGATCCTGTAACGAAGCGCGCTGCTCTCCGTTGGATCTTCTCTATCTCTTCTATCAACCCTATCTAGTACGGACCCCACACTGCTGAGCAGTATTCAAGCAGCGGGCGAACAAGCGTACTGTAACCTACTTCCTCTCTTTTCGGATTGCATTTCCTTAGGATTCTTCCAATGAATCTCAGTCTGGCATCTGCTTTACCAGAGATCAACTTTATATGATCATTCCATTTTAAATCAGTCCTAATGCGTACTCCCAGATAATTTATGGTATTAACTGCTTCCAGTTGCTGACCTGCTATGGGATCTATCTTTCTATGCATTCGCAGCACATTACACTTGTCTACATTGAGATTCAATTGCCATTCCCTGCACCACGCGTCAATTCGCTGCAGATCCTCCTGCATTTCAGTACATTTTTACATTGTTACAACCTCTCGATGTACCACAGCATCATCCGCAAAAAGGCTCAGTGAACTTCCGATGTCTCACTTGTTCGGTTTTAGGAAAATAAACAACACTTTTGGCGATACTGTCTTTTGCAGGCCTATTGAATTTGCGAGCTCTACAGCCTCATGACTAATTTCAAAGCTAATTAACTCGGAAACGGCGCACTTTATCGAATTTTTCCTTCATAAATGTTTTTCAGCACAACCTACCCTACAACATACATACAAGTTTTTCAGCCTGTTTCTTATCACCCTTTATAAACGGCAGCCAATTGAAACCGAGCCAGTTGGAAAAAACTGAGTAAACTGTTTAATATTTCGAAAGTAATCGCCCTAACAGTTAAAGCATCTACCTCACTGCGGTTGCCGACAGAATCACGATCGTAACCAGGCATACACCTCTTCGTCACAGCATTCAACGTACGTTGTTGAACAGGGGCTCTGCTGCCGAAGACTCGTACGTGTTAGCATGTTGTCTCAAAGACATCACTGTTGTTGCGCAATGAAGTGCGCTCGGGATCATCCAGATTCGACTATTGATCAATATGAACGTGTCGTCTGATCGGTTGAATCACTTTCTTTTCCGTGACTGTGGTCACGTTTTTATAGGCTTTCACCCATATGAAACTGCAGCTGGGGAGGGGGTGGCGGAGGCGCTATGCTATGGGAAGCATTCACCTTCTCTTCCATGGGATTTTTGGTAGGGTGGTAACCGAAGGCAGCATCACAGCTGTAGGCTACGTCAACATTTGCTGCGGATCATCTCTGTCTCTCCATTCTTGATGTGTTTGTCGATGGCGATGGCATCTTCCAAAAGAAATACTTTACATGTCACAAGTCCAGAATCGTGCTACAATGGTTTGAGGGCATAATAGTAATCCCACGATGATGTCTTGTTAAGCAAATCCGCATGACCTGAATCCGATAGATGACATTTGGTAAGCTATCCGGTGCCAAATCCGCGACCATATATCACCGGACCGTAGTTAACGATTATTGCGTAACACGTGCGCAGACATCTGCTACGACATGCCTACGACAAGACTTGTAGAATCTATCCCACGCTGGATCGCTGCTGTATTGCGTTCCACAGGTGGACCAACGCTCCGTTAAGGGGGGTAGGACGTCAAACGGGCCGATTGGAGAGGGAGAGGCATCACAGGACATTTTAATTTCCAGTGTCTATACTTTTACAAATAAATTCATAAAACTTTGTCAGCATCACCAGGAAGGATTCAGGATTCACACTCATTGCAGTGGAAGTTCGAAAACATAACAAAATGATTATTTTTACCTGCGAAATTTCATCATTTTATAACTTGCTAATGGATGAATTTGTTGCTATAGGTACACATTTCTTCATAAGTTAGAGAGATTCTTCGATGAATGTTGCACAGCATACATACCATACTCACAGGTGTATGAAACTCTAGAATTTATTTAATTTATGAAAAAACGAATGAACTGTTGTATTTTAAACTTCATGTTTAGAAAAAACACAAATTTTATAGTTAACTACCTCAATTTTTATCACAGTTTTTGATAGATTTGGAAAATTCTAGAGTTTCATACACCTTTAAGTATGGTTTGTATGCTGTGCGAAATTCATCGAAGAATCTCTCTTAGTTATGAAGAAAAGTGTACCTATAGCAACAAATACTGCCATTAGTAAGTGAAAACAATGATGAAATTTCACATGTAAAAAAAAAAAAAAAAATCATTTCGTTATGTTTTCGGACTTCCACTACTATGAGTGTGAATTCTGAATCCTTCTTGGTCATTCTGACAAAGTTTTATGAATTTATATGTAAAAGTATAGACAGTGGAAATTAAAATGTCCTGTGGTGCCTCTCCTGCTCCAAGTCGGCCCGTTTGACGTCCTACCCCCCTTAAGTAAGTAGTCATAACATTTTGACGCATCAGTGTACAATGTTGAAAATGAAATGAACTTACCTGCCACGCCCAAAATTAAGAAGTAATAAAAAAAACCAACGAGGAAACGAAGCTTCGAGGTTGTCAACTGACTGAACAGCGTACACAGCCCGCATTGTCCAATTGGAGAGACAAGAGCTCTGCTGAATTGCACTGACAAAGCAGTTCCTTTTTTAGCTCTATTATAATTACAGGTGTCTGGTTGGACGTAGCGATTTCCTGTGGTCAAAAGCGTGTCGAGAAAGGAGTTTCCAGTTAGAAAAATACAATATATTCCAGTCGTGTAGATGGTGCCAAACTTATTTAAGCAGTTAAGTGAGATGCAATTGGCAAGTTGGTATAGCTGGCAGGTTGGAACGCCAGCGTTATTTTGATGCGGCGTAACATAATATCTCGCGAGCTAGAAGCAGGAGTTTCATGCATAGTTGTTGGCAGTGAACGTGACGTATCGGAGCTATCAGGCGCGACTGCTATATGTGGCCGCAGCCATTAATTACGAGATCAGGTGGTAACCAGTTCCGCCCAGAGCTGCAGGATTTGCATGCAGATAAGTTGGCCTGATTAAGTCGTAATTAATTCTGGCGGCATCGATTTACGGTACTGACCGACACTAGGGTGGGGGTACACCTAGCTTATTGCCTATCATGGAGAGGGAGTTGATCATATTGCTTAAGGTCGTAGGGCAACACATACATACGACAAACAGTACTGATTAGTATGACATCCATTTTCGCAGACTACATTTACATATATACTCCGCAAGCCCCGTTAATATGTACGGTAGTGGAAACTTTTCGTATTATCATCATCATCCTTGTTCCATTTTTGAATGATGCGTTTGACAAACGCCTGTCTGTTAACTTTCGTATGAGCTATGATCTCTGGAACTTTCTCGTCGTGGTCACTTCACGAGACGCATGTGGGAAGAAGTAATATGTTGGCCGACTCTTCTTCGAACATACGCTCTTTGAATTTCAAGAGTAACCTTCTACATGAGACACAATGCCTCTAGTGTAGCTAGGCCACTGGAGTTTGTGGAGAATTTCCGTAAAGCCATCGGTGTTACTAAACGATTTCGTGAGGAAACTTGCCAACTTAAGTTGGATCTTCTCCGTCATTCGTACTTGGTAAGTATCACAGACTGATAAACAGTACTCAAGAACCAGCCGACAAAGTGTTTTGTAAGCAACTTCCTCCGTGGACGAATTGCATTTCTTTAAGTTTCTTCCAATGAATTTCAGCCTTGCTACAATTTGTTTCATGTCGTCATTCCACTTTAGGTCGCTCCGTATGGTTTCTCCTGGGTATTTTACTGATGTTATGTGAGGGTAGACAATTTCTGCTGTGTTAAATTCGGGCTTTTTTTTTGCCATAAAATTCAGATGTGCGAAATTCTCTGTACCCTCGTCATTTATAAACCACTACGTGAGTTGTTAATTACTGTTATATTAGAAAGTACGTTTTAAATAATAAGTAGGTCCGTGTTATTACATACGGTTTTGTGTGCTAGTACAGATGTTTGTTTGTGTCTGATTATTATTTCAGATACTATTTGGGCGGCGTGCAACGGTTGGAAATCGCCAACAGACGTCTTTACGTCACAGGAAGTATGGCAAGGAGCTTACCACTCGACATGGACTGTCCACGTAGAGTATCAGAAAGTAGGCGATGTCGAGAATCGCTAATGAAGAAAACACTTCAGAATGTATACAACTAACATCTCGTAGAAAAGCTGGCACTTTGTTTCAGTATTAAAAGTGCTTCCACAATAAAGCATGTCTATACTTAGTGATATAATAAACGTTCATGGTTACATAAACTGATTGAAAACAGTTTCAGTAGTACGAATGGAAGTACGTCTACATTTCCATACATACTTCGCCAACTACTGGCGGAGGATACTCTGTATCATTAATAGTCGTTTCCCTTCCTGTTCCAGTCGCAGTTAGAGCGAGGGAAAGACGATTCTCTATATGCCTCCAGCTCAGCCCTATTTCCTGATTATTATCCTTCCTGATTATTATTCATCCTAGTCCTCACGGAAAAATATGATGGCGGCAATGAGATCGTTCTGCAGTGAACTTCAAACGCAAGTAAGGTATCTAACAGTCCGCTTCTCAATTGCTTCTATGTCTTCCTTTAATACGACCTACTGCTGATCCGAAACACTCTAGCACTACTCAATAATAGGTCGCCCTAGCGACCTACATGCGGACTTCTTAACATATGAACCACATTTACCGAAAATTCTCTAAATACATTGAAATTAACCATTCGTCCTCACTACCACAATCCTCAGAAGCACATTTCATTTTGCAGCGTTAACGACCAGATATTTAAACGACGTAACAGTGTCAAGCAGGATACTGCTAATGCTGTATCCGAACGTTACGGTTTTGTTTTATCTACTCCTCGGAATTAAGTTACATTATTATAAGTCTAGAGCTAGCTGCTGTTCACCAGACTAACTTGAAATCTTGTGTAAGTCATCTTGTATCATGCTGCAGTCACTCATCTTCGGCACCTTCCCATACGCCACAGCACCTTCAGATAAGAACTGCTCCTCACCCTGTCCGCCAGATGATGTATATGTACAGAAAATATATGTACTCTCATGACTAGCCCTATATGTTCTAAACAGTTTTCGACCAGTAACACTCCATTCGAGCGCTACAGAAATTACCTATATATCCATAGATTTCATCTGGTTTAGAAAAAAAGGTCTAGAACGTCCTGAATCCAGTCACAAATCTGACTATGTGCCGGTTAAGCTCGTATTTTTGCTCGTTAGACGTTAGTGTTCTGCCAGCTCTTCCAGAGAATGACACAGTTCCAAAAGATTTAATTACAAGTACAGTAGCCCTCTATCAAAACTACGGTTCAGTCATTTTGACGCAGCATATAAATGACGTAGTAAATGGGTTGATTACCGACAGTATTGGTATCATTGGTAGGGAAAGAAACAAACGAATCTGTGAGAGAGGAAACGGGAGCCGACGACGTCTCTTTGTTTTTTGTTTGTTTTGCACATAATTAGGATTACACATCGTTCAGCGTTAGTCCACTAAGTATTTGATATCTTTCGAAAATATAAATTACATTTTATAAGTAAAAAGAAGTCATAATAAGGCCCCTGGAGTAGACGAAATTCCGTCCGACCTACTTATAGCCTTGGGAGAGCCAGCCCCGACAAAACCCTTCCGACTGGTGTGCAACATACATACTGAAGAGCCAAAGAAAGTGGTACACCTGCCTAACATCGTGTAACGACCCCACGAGCACGCAGAAGTGTCGCAACACGACGTGGCATGGACTCGACTAATATCTGAAGTTGTGCTGGGGAGAATTGACACTGGTAATCCTGCAGGAGTGTCTATAAATCCGTAAGAGTACGAGGGGGTGAAGATCTCTTCTGAACAGCACGTTGCAAGGCATTCCAGACGTGCTCAACAATGATCGTGTCTGGAGAGGTTGGTGGCCAGCGGAAGTGTTTAAACTGAGAAGAGTGTTACTGCAGCCACTCTGTAGAAATTCAGGACATGTGGATGTCGCATTGTCCTGCTAGAATTCCCCAAGTCCGCCAGAAAGCACAAGGGACACGAATCGATACAGGTGATCAAACGGGATGCAGCTGTCAGAGTCGTATCTAGACGTATCAGGGTTTCCATATCACTGCAACTGCACAAGCTCCACACTTACAGCGCTTCTACCAGCTTGAAAAGTCTCCTGCTGACTTGCAGGGTCCATGGGTGCATGAGGTTGTCTCCATACTCGTACACGCGCATCCGCTCGATATAACTTGAAATGAGACTCGTTCGACCAGGTAACATGTTTCCAATCATCAACAGTCCGACGTCGGTGTTGACGGGCCCATTTGAGGCGTAAAGCTTTGTGTCGTTCAGTTATCAAGTGTACGTGAGTGGGCCTTCGTCTCCGAAAGATCATATCGATGATGTTTCGTTGAATGGTTCAGACGCTCACACTTGTTGATGGCTCAGCACTGAAATCTGCAGCAATTTGCGGAAGGGTTGTACTTGTGTCACGTTGAACGATTCTCTTCAGTCATCGTTGGTCCCGTTCTTGCAGCATCTTCTTAGGGTCGCAGCGATGTCGGAGGTTTGATATTTCACCGGATTCCTGACATTCACGGCACACTTGCGAAATGGTCGTACGGGAAAATCCCCACTTCGTCGCTACCTCGGAGATGCTGTGTCCCATCGCTCGTGTGTCGACTGTAAGACCACGTTCAAACTCATTTAAATCTTGATAAGGTACCGTTGTAGCAGCAGTAACAAATCCAAGAACTGCCCTAGACACTTGTTGTCTTACATAGGCATTGCCGAACGCAGCACCATATACTGCCTGTTTACATATCTTTGTATTTGAATATGCATAATTATACCAGTATCTCTGGCGCATAAGTGTATAAGACAGGTGAAATGCCCTCCGAAGAATGTAGTAATTCCAATTCCAAAGAAAGCAGGTGCTCACAGGTGTGAAAATTACCGAAGTTTAATAAGCCACAGTTGGTAAACACTAATACGAATGCTGTGCAGAAGAATTGAGAAAATGGTAGACGCTGACCTCGAGGAAGTTCAGTTTGGATTCCGGAGAAATGTTGGCACACTGATCCTACACTTATCCTAGAAGATAGGTTAAGGAAAGGCAAACCCACGTTTATAGCATTTATAAACTTAGAGAAATCTTTTGACAGTGTTGACTGGAATACTTTAGGTAAAATACAGCGTTGTAGTGTATCCCAGACGTTATCCAGCTCACCATATGGTGAGCAAGATGTATGAGACGGGCGAAATACCCTCAGACTTCAAGAAGAATATAATGATTCCAATCCGAAAGAAAGCAAGCGTTGACATATGTGAAAATACCGAACTATCAGTTTAATAAGTTCAAAAATTGTTCAAATGGCTCTGAGCACTATGGGACTTAACATCTGAGGTCGTCACCTAGAACTTAGAACTACTTAAACCTAACTAACCTAAGGACATCACACACATCCATGCCCGAGGTAGGATTCGAACCTGCGACCGTAGCGGTCGTGCGGTCCCACATCGGCCGGCAGTTTAGTAAGTCACAGCTGCAAAATACTAAAGCGGATTCTTTACAGAAGAATGGAAAAACTGGTGGAAGCCGATCTCGGGGAAGATCAGTTCGGATTCCGTAGAAATGTTGGAACACGTGAGCCAACTCTGATCTTACGACTTATCTTAGAAAATAGATTAAGGAAAGGCAACACTACGTCTCTAGCATTTGTAGACTTAGATAAAGCTTTTGACAATGTTGACTGGAATACTCTGTTTCAAATTCTGAAGGTTGCAGGGGTAAAATACAGGGAGCGAAAGGCGATTTACAATTTGTACAGAAACCAGATGGCAGTTGTAAGAGTCGAGGGACATGAAAGGGAAGCAGTGTTTTGGAAGGGAGTAAGACAGGGTTGTAGCCTCTCCCCGATGTTATTCAATCTGTATACTGAGCAAGCAGTAAAGGATACGAAAGAAAAATTTGGAGATGGAATAAAAGTTCAGGGAGAATAAACAAAAACTTTGATGTTTGCCGATGACACTGCAATTCTGTACAGGACTTGGAAGAGCAGTTGAACGAAATGGATACTGTCTTGAAAGGTGGATAGAAGATGAACATCAACAGAACCAAACAGGCATAATGGACTGTAGTCTAAATAAATCAGGGACTTATATTACAAAACGAGGTGAGTTTTGCTATTCGGGCAGTGAAGTAATCGATAATGACCGAAGTAAAGAGGATATAAAATTTAGCCTGGCAATTGCAAGAAAAGCATTTGTGAAGAAGAGAAATTTATTAACATCGAATACAGAGTTAAGTGTTAGGAAATATTTTCTGAAAGTATTTCTATGGAGTGTAGCCGTGTATGGAAGGGAAACGTGGAGGGTAAACAGTTTACACAAAAAAGGAATTGAAGCGTTTGAAATGTGGCACTACAGATGAATGCTGAAGATTAGAGAGTCGATCATAGAACTAATGAGGAGATACTGATTAGAACTGTGAAGAAAAATAATTTGTGGCACAAACTGACTAGAAGAAGGGATTGGTTGACAGGACACATTCAGAGACATCAATGGATAACTAACGTAGTACTGGAGGGGTAAGTGGGCGGCTAAAGATTGTAGAGGGAGAGCAAGAGATGAATACATAAGCAGATGCAGAAGGCTATAGTTTGCGGTAGTTATTCAGATATGGAGAAGCTTACACAGGATACACTAGTATGGAGAGCTGCAACAAACCAGTCTTCGGACTGAAGATCACAGCAACAACAACAAGAACAGAATTAGCTGGTCGTGTAACTTCTGCGCTTTCATGTAAACAAAACAATTATTTTTGATGCAAAGACAGTTTCTATGCACAAACACAAAAACATACGTATATTTATTGTCACTTTGTACTCAATAGAACGTTATTCATAATTATCAAAGGCGAAAGTGTCATGTTACGATTTATAAGTGCGAAAGTTGTTTAGCAATAACAGAAACATATTTTATAAAATCTCAGTGAAGTATTAAAACGATGTTTGATAGGTTTTGGTTTCCCTTTTTTCCGAAGAAACTGCGTTTTCTGGTGCTATGTGATCAATTTTTTTATTATTTTTACTACAGCGTCCCTCTGTTTCACGTAACAAATCAACAATTTTCGAATAAATAATTTTGCTGTAACTACTGTTTACTTTTTGCATAAAAGAACTGGAGGATAACTATGTGTAACAAAATTGTTCCATAGGTTACACGACTCTTTAAATATCCACATTCACTTTACTCTGATCACACATGCGAACAAAGCGATAGAAATGATGCAACGCCCAGTAGGCATGCAACACACCTAATGTACAAGTAACACGTTATGATCTTAACTGACCAAAGCTACTAGGAAAACAACAGTTGTCTACACGTACTTACGGTAGCCTACGGTAGTTCTACAACTCTCGTTACGAGTTGTCAGCCCAATCATTGACCGCGAGAAAGTAAACACCCTATGAAATAACGATAACAAGACTCATGTAAGTTTACACCCATACTGAGCAAACCACTGTCAATGCAAGTACTTCTCGTTTGTAACACATTATGGTTTCTTCCCATCCCATTGACCTATGCAACTGAGGAAGAATTGCTGCTTAGAAGCCTCTGTGGGTGTTGTGATTTGTCCAGTCTTGTCACCGTGGTTCCTGGGGTATACTTCGAGGTTCCTCACTTAAACCTGGTTCTTGAAACTTTGCATGTAGTTGTTCGCAGGATAATTGGCGTCTGCTGTCTAGAGTGCACTAATTTAAGGATTTCCGTAATGCTTTGCCATATTGCAAACAAACCTATGACTATTCATGCTGCTCTTGTTTGTACACCATGTTAGACCTATTTGCTATGAGTCCCACACGCTTCAGCGATGTTCTGTGATATGCTGCACGTGTGATCTGTAAGCCATTTCATCGGTAGACTGACTGTTTTTCCAGTATTCTGTCATTGTATCTTACTATGCCATCTTCTTGAAACTTCGTGATCATTTCATTTCGTGTCACCAAAAATAGTTACTCCCTGATATTTGTGTGAGTTGACTGATTCCAGTTGTTCAAAAATGGCTCCGAACACTATGGGACTTAACATCTGAAGTCGTCAGTCCCCTAGAACTTAGAACTACTTAAACCTAACTATCCTATGACATCACGCACATCCATGACCGAGGCAGGATTCGAACCTGCGACCGTAGCGGTCGCGCGGTTCCGAACTGAAGCGCCTAGAACCGCTCGGCCACAGCTGCCGGCAATTCCAGTTGTAACCCCCTGACACGGTAATCACAGAATTCTACGTTTTGTGAAGCAAATTCCTAGTCTCAGCAGATCTTTCAAATCTTATGAAAGTCTCATTGGATATTTGTGCTGCTCTGTTCATACAGAACTTGTTTATAAATATATCTATCATCTACAAAAAACACTCAGTTATCTAACTGTGCGTGTCCTCGTTTCCAAGCAGCGGCTACAGTGCATGCAAGGGACGAGATAAAGCGCAATAGCGCGTGTCCAAGCTACTTAGCTGGAACAGCCACAGCTCCTGATTTGATTACGGTGTAATATCGGACTAAAACATCATTCATGGTATATGCGCGCAATAAATTTGTTGTATTAACTTCCAAAAAAGCAATTTAGGGTGGTCTACAACATATTATAAAGTAACTTGACTATATTCTACCACAAAATAAATAATTGTGCAGTGTGTAAGAGCTCTAAACCTTGTAATTCAAGTGATCATAGATTATTAAGATTTATAGTAAAAAAATTGATACAGAGCTGGAAAGAAACAAACACAACAGACAGGAAATCACAAATGCTGACTGCGGGAATTGATATGACAAGTAGACGTCCCTATGATCGCATTTTCGAAAAAAATTGAGGTCGACAGATGAGACGCAAGGTACGTTTCGGTCCACGTAGAATCGTTACAACCTTCGAAAGCAAGGGTTTTCCATTTGCATATCAAACCGATAGCTTCAGAGAACTCGAACGAAAAAATGATTTAAAGTTGTAGCAGATGCTCATGAAGATGGAGGGCACGTTAACGGAGGCGAAGTGGTACAATGAGTGCTTTCTGATCTAGATAAGTTCGTAACACACTTTTTGCGGTAAGATCGACGGCCTTGCACGTAATCACTTGCCAGTCTCATATTTCACATAATGTTATCGTAAGCTTGGTATACGTTTCAATTAACCACCAAGACAGAGCACTATCAACGGAAACTGAATTTCCGTTCAATATTTACTGGGCAGGAAATATTTGCGCGCAGGAAATGATGTTCCTATTAAATGATTTAGGGAAACCGCGGAGGGCTTTTTAACTCCTTTTCTCCAAAATGTGGGTCCATTGTCCTAATCAGCTCGCCACCTCTTCATTGGTGTGGGCGAAATTTTGGTGTGCCCCAATCTCAGTTATCAGTCTAATTTATTACCATGCCTCCATAATAACAAACTCAATGTCTCGGAGAAAAACGCGTATCTCTGGTCGTGTGAATTCATAAGCAAATTCTTCAATGATTAGTGTTCTGAAGCTAACTTCCGTGAAACAGAACGTATGTAATTGTAACGGTTTCTGGAAATTCTGGTTTCTTTTCGACAAATGCAATTACACCGCTTAAATGAAGTGTAATCCAGTTCGTGCTCCGTATTTTGTAATCTTCACCGATGTTCGTTACCTATGACAGCATCTGTGAGATAAGCTATGTATGCAAGCGATAGAGTAACAGTCCGCAGCTCGTGGTCGTGCGGTAGCGTTCTCGCTTCCCACGCCCGGGTTCCCGGGTTTGATTCCCGAGGGGTCAGGGATTTTCTCTGCCTCGTGATGACTGGGTGTTGTGTGACGTCCTTAGGTTAGTTAAGTTTAAGTAGTTCTAAGTTCTAGGGGACTGATGACCATAGATGTTAAGTCCCATAGTGCTCAGAGCCATTTTGATAGAGTAACAAAAATATTCTCCGTAAGGCTCGCACTATGGTTCGCTGAAGCTCTGTATTGTGCACTGTTCGTACCTGAGTTATCATTGATTAGTGTTTACCGTGTCAAAGGTAAACATATTTAACAATACAGAAAGCATGTAACGGAACTAATGAGACGTGCGTCGTGAAATACGTCTTTGTCTGGCAGTAAAATAGTGCACAGGATTGTGTGTGTATTACCTCTTTGTCAAACTCCGTAGTAAGCAGTGTATGCTCGTCATTCGTACGGAAATTCCGGTGATTCCTGGTCTACTGAATTTCCTTGAGGGTTTTTCTTCCGTTTGTAAGTTTCATGCAATGGCGGGCGACAGTCAAGCTGATATCCGAACGCTTTCTGAGGCGTCACCAGATATGTTTTCGCTGATCATCGGGGCTCAGTTCGAAGCAGGACTCATCACTGAAAACAATTCTACTCCAGTCAATGAGATTCCAGGTCTCGATGACCAGCGAGACGCCATGGACAGCAGTGGGATCTCAGTTTCACTGACAACTGGCATACGGTTCGGCAGCTACGAGTGATGGTCTGTCGTGGCACTTTTTTTTATAGCAGGACCCTTTTGGTTTTTATCCGCAGCATCCCTACAGCACAGCGGTACGTCGACATTATTCTACGCCCCGTTTCGTTGCCCTTTATGACAAGCCATCCTGGGCTTACATTTCAGCAAGACAATACCCGACTGCACACGACGAGAGTTTCTACTGCTTTACTTCGTGCTTACCAAACCCTACCTTGATCAGCAAGGTCGCCGAATCTCTCCCCGAATGAGAACGTTTGGCATTTGGATTATTATAGGCAGGGCCATCCAACCAGGTCAGGATTTGGACGATCCAGCGCAACAACTGGACAGAATCTGGCACGACATCCCACTGGAGGTCATACAATAACTCTGTCAATCAACGCCAAGCCGAAAACCACTTGCATTAGGGCAGAAGTTGACCAACGCGTTACTGACCTGCACAATTTGTGAAGCTCTTTCTCTTGAATACATCATCCGATTTTTCTGAAATTGTATTATTTGTTTGTCTGTACACGTATATCACAACTACCGATTTCCACCCCGTTCGGATAATTCCTTCGTGGAGCGTCGTTTTTCTTTCTTAACCTTAGAGTGTTTTTTCGAGATATTTCTTGGGATATCGTTGCCAGATATTGTTGAACTGGATGCATATTACTAATCAGCTAACAACTACCTCGAAATTATCTGCCCATATCACGACAATACCTACCAGTGTCTTCGGTTCTTCCTCATCATTTAAAATTTCGCTTTTGCTTGTAACAAAATTGTTACATTTCTATTTGTAGTTGACCCTGTTACTATGACAATAACTCGATGAAATTCTTTCGCACTAGGGAATGAAAAAGGGTCGTAAACGTAAATATATCACGAATATATCATCCTTTACAATGTGTGTAATTTATAAAATCTCTCTTTTTCTGCTTTTTGCTAAGACGTACAATAATTTAATCCTGAGACGAGAGACTGGAGACTTAATGAAAAGCTGCTGTGGGCGGTCTTAAACGAGTTTGTTTTCCAATCTAGCAGAAAAAGCAAACAGCACAGCTTGGGGGGGATTTAAGAGGCAGCACGACCTTGGACAAAACATGCAGATGACATCTTCGTCGGAAGTGCAATAATGCCATTTAAATTATATGAAAGTGTTACGTTGTCACAAATTATTTGCGCGCTAGCACTCGTACTGAAGACAGGCAACACTGTCTCAGCTTTCTTTGTTTTTCTCAGATCTTTCATTCCCTATTCTTGAGAGTTGGGCAGGCTGTTTTAGAACAGGACTGGGGGAGGAAGGGAGGGGGGAAGGGAGGGGGGGAAGGGAGGGGGGGAAGGGAGGGGGGGGGGGGAAGAGCGGCTACCAATAAAATGGGACTACACTATCTGATTACAAGAATCCAGTCACCAATCAGGAGACATTAATACGAGGTGTGACCACCCTTCGCCTTAGTGACAGCTTGAACTCTGCTGGTGACTCTTTCAGTGAGGCGTCTGAGAGACTGTGGAGGAATGGCAGACCATTCTTCCTCAAGAGCCGCAACCAGAGAAGGTAGTGACGTTGGACGCTGGGGTCTGGAGAGAAGTCCATTGGGTTCATATCGGGACTCTGGGCAGGCCAGTCCATTGCAGCAATGTTACTGTCCACAAACCATCGTCTCACAGATGCTGCTAATAACAGGATGTACTGACATACTGATACAATCATCGTCCCCGAAATGTCCCTCTCCTGTGTTGTGAAATGTGTTCGTAAGCTTCTGCTTGTATCATTTTCTTAAGGGCAATAAGGGGACGACACCCCAACCACTAAAAACACCCCTGTACTGTAACACTACCTCCTCCGTACAGGACTGTTGTTGTTACACTTGATGGCAAGTAACGTTGTCGAGTCATTCGCCAAACGCAAACGCTTCCATCAGTTTTCCAAAAGGTATAGCATAATCCATCACTCCAAATCACTTGTTTCCAATCAACCACTGTTCAGTAGTGTCACTATTTACATCAAAAGTGTCGCTTGGCAGAAAAGTGTGGCTTAAGAGGAGCAGCAATACCACTGTATCCCATTCATTTCTTTTAACACACCGCTGGTCCCGACGGAGGTTCGAGTCCTCCCTCGGGCATGGGTGTGTGTGTTTGTCCTTAGGATAATTTAGGTTAAGTAGTGTGTAAGCTTAGGGACTGTTGACCTTAGCAGTTAAGTCTCATAAGATTTCACACACATTTGAGCATTTTTTTCTTTTAACACACTACGCACAGTTATTGACAGCTGGACTGATGGCCGCTTTGGATCCCATGAGTGAATCGTTCCTTATTTCCTGTGAGGTTTTATAAATGCCCTCTGCAATGCTCGAGGGCCTTTGTTAGTCAGTACTGGTCTTGGTTTCGCTGTGGTTGTTCCTTCACGTTTCCAGGTCACAGATACGTCCCCAATAGTCGACTTGGGCTGCTTTAGAGGGTTTGATATGTCCGTGATGTATCTGCTACTCAGGTGACATCCAATGACTAGCCGTGTTCGAATTCACTAAGTGCTCTCATTGACCCATTCTTCTGTTGTTTCTTCTTTACTACAGCTCAGTAACCACCACCTCCCCTTCTTCTAGCGAGTCCACCTCTTGAGGGATCTAATGATTCCGCATTTCTTGATCAAATAGTGTAGCCTTACCAACAATGAAGGAAGGTGAATGTCCAGATTCCAGTATTGCGAACTGACGGTGGGAAAGTTGATGATTCTCACGCTGTAGGGGACACCAGAACAGAGTGTCATACTGTCGATCGCCGCTCCTGCTTTCATTCAACATGGAGCTATTGACACTGCTGAGGGCCATAATTTATTTTTATGTCTACGTCCGTCTGAAGTTTGTTAGTCCGTAACTCCTGTTGTTTAATCCCTTGTTTATTCTGGTCAGTTTAGGGTTCCGAGACCCTGTGTTATAATGGATCATACATCTTTAAGATGAGTACACACACACATTTCTAGCTAAAGACTGTTAAAGGTGTATAATGTAAGAATTATATTACTGGTATATATTAATCGTTTAACAAAATCAAGGAGGAGAGACAAGAGAGTAGAAAAAAACGTAGGAAATAACAAGACAGTTGAGAGTTAAAATGTGTGAACTACTGGGTAATAACACTGACACTAAAGAATATTCTGTATATATATCAGTGAGATATATAGGTATGGAAACCATTACACCAGGAGATAAGCCATTGGTTTTTATTAAAATTTGAGAACCTTGTAGCTTCTCTGATGCTGAAGTGCCAACATTCCCCTAGTTAAGTATAAACAAACGTTGTATTAGACCTGTGGCATGGGGGGAGCGAAGTACTAGAACTAATTTAGAATGTAAGGATTTCCTGTTGACATGAGAATGATATAATCACGGACAGATATTTGGGGTAGTGAATAAGGAAGTGTTTATACAGGAAACCAAAAGTATGGCAATGGCGCCTTTGGACCGTGCGTAACCAGTGAGACATATCTCTACAAAGAGGCAGTATTATCATACACACAACGCTGTGTCATTAATGTATGTGACACGGAATTTAGGATGTTATGGTGCTGCGAACTGGTAGCGTTTTGACGTTGTTGCAGCACGTCACAATAATCGAAGATCGACTATAAATATCCCCTGAACTATTACTTTCCATCTGTCTATGGAAAATTTTGCTTTGCTTTTGTGAAATACGGAGTAATGTAAATACCTTCTAGCACTCAGAGACTATATTTTCACTCCATTTTAAGTGCTCATACTGAATTACAATAAGCTCTCGAACCAAGGAAGAGGAAGGGAGTATTTACATGGTTTACAAACGACGTGTGAAAGCGTTTCATGCAGATATGGGCTGACGTGTCTGATGCAGCGCGGCAGCTGCTTGTGATTTAGTAAGGTTCATCTTTAGTAATATATTGTTGACTGAGTCACAAACAGCTTGCAGATTTTTGTTAACAAGCATTACAACTGCCGTCACATTTTCTGCCCTGCCTATCGCATGCAACTTAAGATCGTTTGGATACAGATGACAGAGAGTTGGAGATATGAGGGTAGTTGTTAATAAAGAAGGAAAATAGTAGTGGAACTAACATTGATCCTTGAGAGACATCTGATATTTTGTCTTTCCATTGAGGCTTTTACAGTCTCTTTACTAAACGCTGCCGGCGCTCTCTAACTCTTCCAGAAAATACTGGTTTTCCGTTTTTTCAATTAGTCTTTCGAAGTCGATCATGCCGAAGAAGCTGCAGAAATTGAGAACGATTAATGTACTAGCCCGTCGACGAGTCATAGCTAAAATAAATGTGGTTTGATAATGGTAATGGTGCTACTGCGTCGTTCCCGAATACCCGCAAGTGGGATCTAGGATGTGGTCCACTCACTGGACACTGTGTAGTAGGGACGGCGGTCAACGCTAAAACAACCTGTTTTCGGTCACATATTCTTTTTCCACCTCATTTTAACCTCACTGTTAAAACCTCTCAAAATAACCGGTTTCTGAAACAACTGACTAAGTTTTTTGTTCTGGTCGTTTCCTGTAATAAACGTGGACAGAAAAATTTTGACTCCCTCAGTTTCAAAATACTTCAAATGAAAATATTAAATTAAATAAGAAAATAAAGAAAAAGTTAATCTGTCCACAGTTCGCTGTTTTTCTCTAAAAGTGATTGAATATTGAAAGAATCACGGTATTCTCCTACTGACTCTAATTTTCTGAAATTCTGCTCAAAAATTCTATTGTGAACTGGGATCATATTACTATTTGAGCACTACGAGAAGCCAGAGCGAAAGGTGAAAAGTGTGGTTGAAGAACTCTATTTCTCTCGTATTTAAACACAAGGGTCGGTGCCGTTCCGATATAAATCTACGTCTACATTCATACTCCGCAAACCACCCAACGGTGTGTGGCGGAGGGCACTTTACGTGCCACTGTCATTACCTCCCTTTCCTGTTCCAGTCGCGTATGGTCCGCGGGAAGAACGACTGCCGGAAAGCCTCTGCGCGCGCTCGAATCTCTCTAATTTTACATTCGTGATCTCCTCGGGAGGTATAAGTAGAGGGAAGCAATATATTCGATACTTCATCCAGAAACGCACCCTCTCGAAACCTGGACAGCAAGCTACACCGCGATGCAGAGCGCCTCTCTTGCAGAGTCTGCCACTTGAGTTTGCTAAACACCTCCGATACTCGATCACGCTTACCAAATAACCCAGTGACGAAACGCGCTGCTCTTCTTTGAATCTTCTCTATCTCATCTGTCAAGACGACCTGGTACTGATCCCACACTGATGAGCAATACGCAAGTATAGGTCGAACGAGTGTTTTGTAAGTCACCTCCTTTGTTGATGAACTACATTTTCTAAGGACTCTCCCAATGAATCTCAACCTGGCACCCGCCTTACCACCAACAAATTTTTTATGATCATTCCACTTCAAATCGTTCCGTACGCATGCTCCCAGATATTTTAGAGAAGTAACTGCTACCAGTGTTTGCTCCGCTATCGTATTATCATACAATAAAGGATCCTTCTTTCTATGTATTCGCAATACATTACATTTATCTATGTTAAGGGTCAGCTGCCACTCCCTGCACCAAGTGCCTATACGCTGCAGATCTTCCTGCATTTCGCTGCAATTTTCTAATGCTGCAACTTCTCTTATACTACAGCAACAACGGATGTTCGGCGACGACAGTGACAAACTACCATACAGACTACGACGTGAAGTGTTGCACACTGCATGTGCACCCGTACTATCCAATAGGCCGGACTACATGGTAACAGGTATATTACTGTCTCAACAGTGATGTATCAGTTCTTATACCATGCGTTTGCTGCTCGTTTCTGTCGGCACTGTTATTAAAATAGCACTTGTCGCTTTTCTCTTTTTCTTAAGTGCAATATTTGAAATCAATGGAGATTTTAAATAAATAATCTGTTTTTTTTAAAGGTTTATTTAAAAACGAAAAAAATTAGCACTGCTGATACGGCTAACTGATATTTGCGTTTATTATTCCATTATTAGTAACGAAATAGTAAACATCTTTTGTAATTGAGCACAAATGATGCAAAATACCGATTGTTGTTGTTGTTGTGGTCTTCAGTCCTGAGACTGGTTTGATGCAGCTCTCCATTCTACCCTATTCTGTGCAAGCGTCTTCATCACCCAGTACTTACTGCAACCCACATTCTTCTGAATCTGCTTAGTGTGTTCATCTCTTGGTCTCCCTCTGCGATTTTTACCCTCCACGCTGCCCTCCAATACTAAATTGGTGATACCTTGATGCCTCAGAACATGTCCTACCAACCGATCCCTTCTTCTGGTCAAGTTGTGCCACAAATTTCTCTTCTCCCCAATCCTATTCAATACTTCCTCATTAGTCATGCAATCTACCCATCTAATCTTCAGCATTCTTCTGTAGCACCACATTTCGAAAGCTTCTATTCTCTTCTTGTCCAAACTATTTATCGTCCATGTTTCACATCCATACATGGCTACACACCATACAAATACTTTCAGAAGCGACTTCCTGACACTTAAATCTATACTCGATGTTAACAAATTTCTCTTCTTCAGAAACGCTTTCCTTGCCATTGCCTGTCTACATTTTATATCTCCTCTACTTCGACAATCATCAGTTATTTTGCTCACCAAATAGCAAAACTCCTTTACTACTATAAATGTCTCATTTCCTAATCTAATTCCCTCAGCATCACCCGACTTAATTCGACTACATTCCATTATCCTCGTTTTGCTTTTGTTGATGTTCATCTTATATCCTCCTTTCAAGACACTGCCCATTCCGTTCAACTGCTCTTCCAAGTCCTTTGCTGTCTCTGATAGAATTACAATGTCTTCGGCAAACCTCAACGTTTTTATTTCTTCTCCATGGATTTTAATACCTACTAAGAATTTTTCTTTTGTTTCCTTTACTGCTTGCTCAATATACAGATTGAATATCATCGGGGAGAGGCTACAACTCTGTCTCACTCCCTTCCCAACCACTGCTTCCCTTCCATGCCCCTCGGCTCTTATAACTGCCATCTGGTTTCTGTACAAATTGTAAATAGCCATTCGTTCCCTGTACTTTACCCCTGCCACCTTTAGAATTTGAAAGAGAGTATTCCAGTCAACATTGTCAAAAGCTTTCTCTAAGTCTACAAATGCTAGAAACGTAGGTTTGCCTTTCCTTAATCTTTCTTGTAAGATAAGTCGTAAGGTCAGTATTGCCTCACGTGTTCCAATATTTCTACGGAATCCAAACTGATCTTCCCCAAGGTCGGCTTCTACTAGTTTTTCCATTCGCCTCTAAAGAATTCGTGTTAGTATTTTGCAGCTGTGAGTTATTAAACTGATAGTTCGGTAATTTTCACATCTGTCAACACCTGCTTTCTTTGGGATTGGAATTATTATATTCTTCTTGAAGTCTGAGGGTATTTCGCCTGTCTCATACATCTTGCGCACCAGATGGTAGAGTTTTGTCAGGACTGGCTCTCCCAAGGCCTTCAGTAGTTCTAATGGAATGTTGTCTACTCCCGGAGCCTTGTTTCGACTCAGGTCTTTAGTGCTCTGTCAAACTCTTCACGTACTATCGTATCTCCCGTTTCATCTTCATCTACATCCTCTTCCATTTCCATAATATTGTCCTCAAGTACATCGCCCTTGTACAGACCCTCTATACCAATTATTCGGACTAAAATACCGGTATCGGTTTTTCCCACCCGTGCGGTGTATCGAGCCCCTGTGACAGCGTGGCTCTGGAGCGTGGCTGGCTAGAGTCCCGGGCTAGCTAGCGCCCTGCGGCCGTGGGTGGCAGCCACGCTCCTCCTTTCTTCCCTCCTCCTCGGGTCAGGGAACCGGTCGGGCGGCCAGCGGGGCAATTATAATCGAATCAGGTCGGCACATCCGAGCCCCGGGCGCTGCCGGCAACAAAACGACCATCCTTACCGCCTGGCCTGTCTCTGTCAGGCGGCCGGGAGGAAACAACTTTGCCGCACCTACACAGCGGATCAGGCGAGAGCGCAGACACTTGCAAGACACGCTGCCGCAACTAAGCGCGGAGAAAGCACCTGTTCCTGAGCGAAATTCAGTTGTGGGGCAGCGACAGCAACAGTGAACACGCTGTTAAGGACTTTCTTTTTTAATGCGAGACAAACAAATGTTTGGTGTCGAACAGATTCTGCTGTGAACGCGTGCCACAAGGAAGTATGCACACATACAGGGTAAACGGACTCACTCTGCTACATTAACAACCGGTGTCCGCCCCCGGTAGATGAGTGGTTAGCGCGACAGAATGTCAAAAATGGCTCTGAGCAGTATGGGGCTTAACATCTGAGGTCATCAGTCCCCTAGAACTCAGAACTACTTAAACCTAACTAACCTAAGGACATCACAGACATCCACGCCCGAGGCAGGATTCGAACCTGCGACCGCAGCGGTAGCGCGATTCCAGACTGTAGCGCCCAGAACCGCTCGGCCACCCCGGCCGGCTTTCTGTAAGGTTGATTACATGTCTAGTGTATATTCCAATACGGTCTGGCTTTTAAGGCGGAACGTAAAATGTTTCCCATTTTTCGTTTCCAACACAAGATTTAATAAGAAACTAGTTAAAATACAACATTAATTTAAAATGCATAGAAAACATCCACAACTCAAAATATATTAAACAAGTAATAATAACCCAACTAGTAATAAGTAAGAAACTCCTTAAAATACCTTTCATCTACCAATTGTCCTGTGTAAATAACTAGATCTTGCAATCAATGGTTTCTTCCAAATACCTTCTACCACATGTACAAATGTAGTGTATCAAAAATCAAAACTCAGAAAACGCTAAACTGAAATAATAAACAGGTTCAGGAACTACTAACGAACACAGTCTGACAGACACCCGGAAAAAAAAACCACCAAATGAAATAATTACCTGGACAATAATAGTAATATAAAAGGACAGAAAGGATTGTTTCATCGGAACAAGTAAAATGAAAATTGTATCTGTAAAACGAAAATTGTTATTTTGTAAATAAAAGTTTATAAACGTTAAAGAAAGGGGCCCAGGTTCGATTCCCGGCTGGGTCAGAGATTTTCTCCGCTCAGAGACTGGGTGTTGCGTAGTCCTAATCATCATCGTTTCATTCCCATCGACGCGCAAGTCGCCGAAGTGGTAGATCGAAAGACTTCCACCCGGCGAACGGTCTACCCGACGGAAGGCCCTAGTCACACGACATGTATTTATTTTTATTTATTGGTTCAAATGGCTCTAAGCACTATGGGACTCAACTGCTGAGGGCATCAGTCCCCTAGAACTTAGAACTACTTAAACCTAACTAACCTAAGGACATCACACACATCCATGCCCGAGGCAGGATTCGAAGCTGCGACCGTAGCGGTCGCACGGTTCTAGACTGTAAAGCCTAGAACCGCTCGGCTACCCCGGCCGGCCTTTATTTATTAACAACCGGTGTAACCACCAGAATGTTGAATGCAAGCATGCAAACGTACATGCGTTGTGTTGTGCAGGTGCCAGCTGTTAGTTTGGGGATATAGCTCAATGTCTGTTGCACTTGGTTGTTCACGACAGCGACGGTTGATGCTGTTTCTAGACGACGTTGGAGTCGTCGTCGTATGATGTTCCATATACGCTGGATCTGGCGATAGAGCAGCCAAGGCAATATGCCGACACACTGCAGAACATGTTGGCTTACAAGAGCGGTACGCGGACGAGCGTTGTCCTGCTGGAAAACACCCCTCAGCTATTCATGAACGGCAGCACAACATGTCGAATCATCAGACTGACGTAAAAATTAGCAATCAGTTGGGATAACGACGAGAGTGCTCCTTTGTCACACGAAATCGCATCCCTGACCATAGCACCAGGTGTAGGTTCATTGCGTGTAGCACGCAGACTGGTTGGTTGCAGGCCCTCAACTGGCCTCCTTTTAGGCGACATAACGGCCACCGCTGGCACCGAGGCAGATCCAGTTTTCATCAGAGTACATAACAGGCCTCTACCCAGTCCTCCACTGAGATCGCGCTTGATACCAATGAAGTCTCAGATGGTGGTGGCTTGGTTAGTGGAATGCGCGCTACAGGGCGCCTGGCTCACAGCTGTCCATAAGTAACATATTTGTAACAGTTCGTTGTGTCACTGTGGTGCAACCTGCCGCTCACATTACTACTGAAAATGCAGTACGATGCGCCAGAGCCATTTGCCGGACACGATAGTCTTCACTCTCGGTCGAACCACGTGGTCATCCAGAGCCCAGTCTACTTGCGACCGTACATTTTTATTACTACCGCTGCCAGCAATCATGTACAGTGGCTACGTTCCCGCCAAGTCTTTCCGCAGTATCGCAGAAGGAACACCCAGCTTCACCTAGCCCTATTACATGATCTCGTTCAAGCTGAGTAGGGTGTCGATAATAGCGTCTTCGTAGGATTAAAGACATCCTTGACTAACATCACCTCACCACGTCCAGTGTCCGCAGCATGTAGCGTAGTGGCTAGTGTTGCTGCCTCGGGGTCACGCGGTCCCGGGTTCGATTCCCGGCCGGGTTGGGGATTTTCTCTGCCCAGAGACTGGGTGTTTGTGTTGTCCTCATCACGTAATCATTCGTGACATTGGCTAGACTGGATTGAGAAAAAATTGGACCGTTTAAAAATTGGAACTTCGTACGGGCGCTGATGACCGCACGGTTGAGCACTCCACAAACCAAACATCAACCACGTCCAGTATCAAAGGTAAATAACGCTCACGACCGTTACAATGTGTATCTGACCAAACCTGATTTGCAAAAAAAATGGTTCAAGTGGCTCTGAGCACTATGGGACTTAACATCTGTGGTCATCAGTCCCCTAGAGCTTAGAACTACTTAAATCTAACTAACCTAAGGACATCACACACATACATGCCCGAGGCAGGATTCGAACCTGCGACCGTAGGAGTCGCGCGGTCCTGATTTGCATCTTCATGGTGATGTTACTAGCGCCATTCTTATGCAACAGCCGCAAATTTTGAACAGACATCATGTTTCAGCTACATAAATACGAATAACCAATTGTCATTTGTGTCGCAAAACTCCTTCATGGTGCTGCGATTTTTTCCTGTCAGTTTATCTTATGCCACAATATTCAGTAATATAGTTAATCACTCATTTTGATCCAGAAACGTTTCCATTATTCAAGAATACATATTTTCAGTAGGTTGTCGGCAACTATGAAAGTTTAGTTACTCAGAGGATCGTAAAGGATTTATTACTGGTAAACTACTACTACTTCGCTAAATAAATTTCGTAGCACGATCATTCCATATACGTATGGGAATACGAATCGGCCCGTTACGCAAACATTTTGTGACGTCAGTGGGTATTTTTATTCGGTTCTAGAAAAGGCAAGCTAGATTTTAGTAATAATTACCGAGACGAAAAATAGGTCTTAAACATTTTTTTGTCGATTATGATCATCACTTTTGTCTCCAGAAAGTTATATCTATAGGACGTCCATTACACTACTAGCTTGTCATCAGCAATGAAATAATGTTAGTCTGATGTGGGTGGACAAGCTAATGCATCACCTTGTCTGTCAACGCAGTTTTGTTGCATGAAAATGTTTCACGATAATATTTTGCAGTTACGTACGGTTATTTTCGTGTCTCCTGCCGTCATTAGCACTCTTGTCTGTTATAGAGGTACACGTGGAAACCCGATACAGCATTTTAGTGAACCACACTCGGGGATTTAAACTTTGAACTTCGTAGGTCACAGTGTTTACAGTTACGTTCAGGTTGACGCTTAGCTGTTTTTATGTTCGTTGTAGAGGCTGTGGCTGAAATTTTTCATATTTTGAAATCAGTATATACTTTAGGTGGGTGGTGATTGTGAGCTGTTACGTGTTCAGCAAATGTGTCAACTAAACTATTATTTTTCTAAGACTCTGGGGCGTTTAGACTAGGTATTTTTGCAATTTCTGCCTATGTGTCCTACGTATACTGAGTGAAATGTGTTTTTTGTGTCGTATTGTCTATTCTGTATCCCATTTCCAGCCGATGTTGAAATTTTGCCTGTTATGTGGACCATTTTATTATTACTATTATTGTTGTTATCATAATAGGAGTGCCATTTTGTTTTTTGGGGGTATTCTTGTTCTGTTGTCCGCTACGTGTTGTGTGTTGTCATTGTCTGTGTTACGGTCCTCTGTGGTGTTTAGGATGGTCTCGTGAGTGTGTGTGTTTTTTGCTTTGTTCTGTTTTTAGGGTGCACAAACAATTAAAGTCATATGCGTCCATGTCAGAAACGTAGATCATGAAGATAAAAAAGGAGTTAAAAACGACTACACATCAGGCCCAATCTACGGAAGGAAAGACAGCTGAAAACAGGGACGCGGAGAAAAGTCCATAAAATACGCCGGTGAGAAACGGAGGTCCTGAACTGAAGATTAAATGTCCTTCGCCATATTGCTACGACGGATAAAAAGTAAAACGACGTCGACAGGCCGCGTGTCGTTCGCTGAAACGATAACTAAGACGGCAAACATAAATGAGAACGTAAATAGTTAAAAAAAAGGTCATTCCGCCAGGGAATGGTAAACCGTCAAAGGTTGAGGACAATGAGCACAAAGTGGTGGGGAAGCACCACTTAAACGTATGGCGATGGCTAGAAAGACAGTGCCCAATACGCAACCTAGCTAAAATGATCTCCACACGTCGAGAGGACGAGAGGAAGTTGTCGAAGCCGCTGCGAGAGGTTTATTCCCCGGAGTGTGCTCCCATGAAGGAGGAGCAGTGGTGATGCCACAGTGACACCACCTGCTGACAGACGGCAACACAGAGATCATCGGAGGCAACGGAAGAACTAGTGGGCCGAGGCACTAGAACTGCAGGCTTAGCAGCAGCATCAGCGGCCTCGTTTCCCGTCAGACCCACGTTATCAGGACCACATAAACATCACAGTGGCTCCATGAAGACTGAGCAAGTGACTCGTGAATCCGCTGCACTAAGGGATGGACGGTGTACAGCACACTGAGGCTCTGAAGGGCAATGAGAGTGTCGGAGCAATTGAAAAGCATGTGTTGCCGGATGTACTGCGTTGCCTGATACAGGGCGAAGAGCTTTGCTGTAAATACTGATCAGTGTTGCGGAAGCTGATACCGAAAACCGTTGGTGTCAATGACGAGGGCACACCCGACACCACCGTCAGTCCAAGAGCCATCAATGTACACAAAGGCACTATCGTGAAGTTCCGTACGATGATCGAGAAACTTACAGCAATAGAGCAAGGCTGGAATATTGTCCTTAAAAAGGAAATGAAGGCCAGGGAGAATACGCGCCGCCGCACGAAGCCAACTTGGTGTAGGGTCATACCCACTGGGGAAGTGGCAGGTAGTGTGAAGCTGAGTTGCTGGAGCAACAGCCGTAATCGAGCTCCAGGGGGTAATAGACAAGAGGGATGCGCCACATACTGGCGATCAAAGGAGGAAGTATAGGATGGGTGGCCTAGCAAGGCAGACAAACGGCATGCATATCTGCTGAGGAGAAAATCATGGCGGTATGACAGCGGCAGTTCTGCAGCTTCTGCATTTAGACTCTCACCGGGCTAGTTTAAAAGACGCCAGAGGCCAAAGGTATGCCGCTATGGTGGGTAGTACTGAGACGGGGAAGAGGGACGGACGAGCGGATGCAGAAACGAAACACTCATAGTCTAGTTTCGAATGGACACAGTGGAAAAGCGAAAGCCAATGTCGATGGTTCATGAGTAAAGACGATCGAGACAATTCTGAAGACGCTGCTCAACTAGACAAGACTGCAGAGAACAGCAATAGTTGGCAAAATCGTCAATGAAAAGGGAGCTGAAGATGGCTGGCGGGAAACAGACCATAATAGGGTTAATGGTGATAGCAAAGGGAACGATGCTCAGGACGGAACTCTGGGGCACACCGTTTTCCTGGATAAAGGTGTCCGACAAGGCAGAACCCACACGGACCTTGAAAACTTGGCCTTTTAAAAACTTCTAAAGTACACGGGGCATGCAGCCACAGAATCGCCACGCGTAGAGAGTACAGAGGATGCCGGTCCTCCAGCAGGTATCGTAAGCTTTTTCCAAATCGAGAAACAGGGCCACATCCTGGTATTCCTGCAGAAAACCATTCATCACAAGGGTTGCATAGTGACGAGATGGTCACCCGCAGAACGGCGCGCTCCATATTCATACTGTGCAATGGTTAGTTAATTGCGAGAATCGAGCCACCATACCTCCCGGGCATGAATAAGATGGTCCATCACCTTGCAAACACAGCTGGTGACAGAAATGGGGCAATAACTAGAAGGAAGGAGTTTAAATTTCCTTTGCATCTATAGTTACAAAATTTTTTGGCATCAGACTATCGGTTTCGGTGTATAATGACTATCTTCAGATCTGTTTTATAAAAACATGTCCTACCGTACTGCAGCCATACCTCACGTCACACCTCCGGAAGATCTGACAGAGTGAGCGCTCGGCAATTTGCGAAGGTAGCAGCTCAGGCTATCACCCCTGCCTGGGCCTGGCCTGTACCACCGGGTACGTGCGACCCCTACCTGTCGTCCCGGGCTGGGAATTACGCGTTACCCAGTCACCTGCTACGTGTCAGACGCGTACTCCGGCCTTCAGGAGTGCACAGGGAGGAAGAAGAAAATGAGGAGCCTGAAACGCATAAGAGGAGGAAGAATAGGAGGAGGGGAACAAAGAAAGAAAAGAGGAGCGAAAAACAGTGGAGAGACCGTTCTGATGTCGGCTACTGAAAATGCAGAAGACATTCCCAAAAACATACCACACATGTTCCCCAAGGGAGGAGAAAAAGAACAGCAAGAGGATGAGCATGCAGTAAGGAAGGGACGTCCGCCCCGGTAGCTGAGTGATGCCGGCACCATAGCTCAGCGTGTTCGGTCAGAGGGTAACGTACCCTCTGTAATAAAAAAACTGAGTCAACAGATGAACAACGAACTTAAATGGATGTCTTAAGACGTCCATCCCGAGCAGCTACGGAAAAAAAAGTGGTCAGCAGGACAGACTGTCAATCCCAAGGGCCCGGGTTCGATTCCCGGCTGGGCCGGAGATTTTTCACCGCTTAGGGACTGCCTGTTGTGTTGTCTTCATCATCATCTTTTCGTCCCCATCGACGCGCAAGTCGCGGAAGTGGCGTCAAATCGAAAGACTTGCAACTTGCACCAGGCGAACGGTCTAAGCGACGGGAGGTCATAGTCACACGACGTTATTGTTATTATTATTATTATTATTGTTATTATTATTATTTTAGGAAGGGAAAAGATACTACAAAGGCTGAGGCCCTGGGGCAGCCAAGCACGAACCCACCAAAGAGCGGCGAGCCCCCTGTGTATGTATGTGTGTGTGTGTGTGTGTGTGTGTGTGTGTGTGTGTGTGTTTTGAGTCTTCCTCCCCTGTTGGTATTATATTTTGTGGCTTAGTTTCTTTGTCATTATTTCCAGCAGTGAGATGGCGCTGTTGTTTACCTACTGGACTTGCATTGCCGAGGTAGACCGTTTAAATCCGCGTCCGATCATCCAGTTTTAGATTTTCACCAATTTCCCTAAATAGCTCTAGCCAAATCCCGGGATGATTCCTTTGAAAGAAGATGGCCGATTTCCTATCCCATCCTTAAACAATCCGAGATGGTACTCCGCCATCAAAAACCTTATTGCCAAGGGGACATTAAACGCTATAGGGCTTTCCGCATGACGTGCGGGACCAGCACTCCTGGAAGAAATTTTATTGCAAATATTTGACTTGGCCACCGCCTAGGGCATTATTGCTATAATGAATTTTTATTCTGCAGCGGAGTGTTCACCGATTTGAAACGTTCTGAAAATAGGAGATGAGGTACTGTCGGAAGTAGAGGTGTGAGGGTGGGGCTCGTGAATAGTGTTTGGGTAACTTGTACGGCATTATAGTTTATCATAGTCAGTCGTGGGACTGGCCATGCTATACGATAAAAAAAAAAAAAATTGTGTCGGTTGCCTTGCCGCAGTGGATGCACCGGTTCCCGTGAGATCACCGAAGTTAAGCGCTGTCGGACGTGGTCGGCACTTGGATGGGTGATCATCCAGGCCGCCATGCGCTGTTGCCATTTTTCGGGGTGCACTCGGCCTGATGATGCTAATTGAGGAGCTACTCGACGGAGTAGTAGCGGCTTCGGTCAAGAATACCATCTTACGACCGGGAGAGCGGTGTGCTGACCCCACGCCCCTCCTACCCGCATCCTCCTCTGAGGATGACACGACGGTCGGATGGTCCCGGTAGGCCACTCGTGGCCTGAAGACGGAGTGGTACTTACGAGGTGTCACGTGTCAGTCGCACACAACTGATGCGAAAACTGGCGAAGAAACAGCCAGATAGAGCAATAAATACAAGACAGTGCAGTCGTTGTGTGCGAAAGGCAGGATCGAATCCCAATCCAATAGACAGTTTTAATATGGCATCAAGTTTCAAATTCAGCGCACAATGCGCAGAAGCGTGACAGTTCATTTCGGAAGCTGTGATAAAGGCAGGGTACTGCATCATACGATAGCTGAAATTATTTTTATTTTGACATATTTTGGTCACAATCTGACCATCCTCGGAACGTAAACGAAGTATTTAACTCTGCATCTGACAATTCCGGTGATTAAATGGTTCAAATGGTGTAAGATGTGTATATTTCTATTGTCTATTTTCAAACCACAATTTATGAAAGACGTTTATCTTTCATTATTAGGATTAAGTAGGAATAATTAATATTTGTGATGTTGTAAATAATTGTGGTAGTAGGGAATGTCTGCACGAAAGTATTGTTGACAAGAGAGACCACAAATTGATATAATTTTAAAAAGGGCGGGAGAAACCGCGTATGGATACATTTTAAGAAAAGAGCGGGAAAGACCGCGCATTGATACATTTTTGTAATAGTAGCAGGGATTGTCTGCACCAGAAAGCATTGTTGGCAAAAGCATTGTTGGCAGGAGAGACCGCACTTTAGCGTTCGTAGGAAGTCAGTAGTAAGCGAGAAGTGAAGCGAGTCGGTAGCAGGTCTGAAGTGAGAGGTTGAGAGGAGCGGTGTGCCTGCCAGCCACTAGCTATGATTTACAAGAGATTATAAACAGATGTACAGAGACATCAACTAACTATTATCATAAGAGGAACTAATATTATTGAATTATTTTCTTTGCGAAACTCAAGACTACTGAAGGTATGTTTGCGCAATGCTAGTTGTAAGATTATTGTAAATTAGTAAGCCCCATTTGAACGTTTGTAAAATCATTTGATTCAGAATATAATTAACTTTTGCCAGCAATATTGCATTTCTAATTATAATCCATCCCAAAAACCATCAACGTAAAACTTTGCAAAATTTTATTTTTGTCAAGAAAAAGTTTAACTATGAATTACGTAACCTCAGTCAAATTAATTAAAGAATAACGCCAGCTTTGGTAATAAATACAGCCACTTATTATGAAAGCCCACCAGCAGCTAATAGAGTATAGTAAAACAGAGTAAGTGTATTCATGTCGCAGTTCGATGTAGCAGTCAGATGGCGATCCAGTAACAGTAAAAAGGGTAAGGAACAGTTTTGGGTTATTGCAGGTAACGACTGAGAGCCACACGACGACGACGACGACACATTCTATGTTTCGTCGAAATAATCCGAAAATCACTTTTAAAAAGCAGCAATTAAATTTGTATGCTAAGATTGAGAAAGAGAATAAATTTCAAAGGGAAGATCTCATTTGTTATTATTAAACAAGAGATAGAAATCCTAAGGAAAGGTTACATAGGCTATTGTAAAAGGGAAGGTTATCAATAACAAAAGAGGTATAGAGGAGACGGGAAGGTTTCAGTGGCTCTGAGCACTATGGGACTTAACATCTGAGGTCATCAGTCCCCTAGAACTTAGAACTAAGCTAAGGACATCACACACATCCATGACCGAGGTAGGATTCGAACCTGCGACCGTAGGAGCACCGCGGTTCGAGGCTGAAGCGCCTAGAACCGCTCGGCCACTCCGGCCGGCCCGGTGATTAAGCCCAATTTTTAAATGCTCCATTTTATTATAACTCGCGACGCAACTGAGCACGTACGTCTGCCCTCCAATCTAAACTGTCAAATACTTTTGGGACAAACCGAGTGTTGAAACATTTTCAGCAGCTCCTGCACCGAATTACAGTACGGGGAGCCCGCAGTGATAATTTCGCTAAAGCTGAGCTTGAGCCGGCGAAATCCGCGCCTGGACAGGCACGCCCCTGCACTAGCATGCAGCCCGCTTACTACTGACCTCGTGCCCTGCCAGGGTGGCGACGCCCGCCGCCTGCGGCTTCTCCACCAACAGCCGAGGAAAAGCCAACTGCCGACGTGACCCACTGTTCTCCTCCCTGGGAACCCGTTTCTAACGTCAGTGCGTGTTAGGCAGCTACCCGTAAAGTGAGGTCATTCTGTATATGCGATTGTAGCATTCATAACACCACAGTGCTAATTTCATTTTGCCCTCATATCCTTTAGTTTATCTACACATAATCCTGAGAGTTTGAAGCAGATATTCTTCCGGCCAGTGCTATCTTAACGTCACTAGGTTCAAGTTTGTAGATTAATCTAAGTCCACTGTTCTGGTCCACTGTGCCCCATGACGGACGCAGGTTTAGGGTTGGGTTCTGATGTGGACGTGGGAGGGGCAGGGGGGGGGGGGGAGGATAGTGGGGCTGGTACGTCTCTCACTTTTTACTGGCTGTAACTTCCCAACTGCCCGTCTTCCTCTCCCCCCTCTCGCCACTCTTCATCAGTTACAACTACTTACCATCACCACGACTTTTAATCTACTACAGGTGTCTTATCTTCGAGATAACTGAATTCTTATATTCAAAGACAGAAACCGAGAGCAATACGGTAAAAACAACAAAATCGTATACTTGAAAAGCTCAGAGAATTAATCTAACCAACAGATCTTGAAAAAAATCTCACAGTAAAATCGTCTCCAAAAAATTGAAAAAGAAAGCATCAGAGTTAACCCAAATCCTCTACAACAAAAAATCTATGTCAAGACAGACAAAAATTCGGCACTGCAACACAGTCATGAAACCAACAGTTCTCTACGCAAGCGAACCACTGACATTTAACAGAAAACATGAACTTGAAGAAATCAGAAACGAAGAGAAATTAGGAAAATTTTGGGAGCACGACATACCCAAGTTTGGAACTGACTACAATCAGTCAAAAGAACAGAGAAGTTCTCAAACATCGAAACTGACGTTACCAAAAGGTGAATGAAATTATTTCGTCATCTCAACAGACTACCAGAAAAGTGACTGAGCCGGCCGCTGGTGGCCGAGCGTTTCTAGGCGCTACAGTGTGGAACCGCGCGAGCGCTACGGTCGCAGGTTCGAATCCTGCCTCGGGCATGGATGTGTGTGATGTCCTTAGGTTAGTTAGGTTTAAGTAGTTCTAAGTTCTAGGGGACTTATGACCTCAGCAGTTGAGTCCCATAGTGCTCAGAGCCATTTGAACCAAAAGTGACTGATAGAAATGCTAATCGACTATATTACATCACGTAAGGACTGAACACCTTGGCTGATCGAAATTCGACATGACCTCAAAAACGCAAACATAAGACCAACTGTCTACACTGTAGACAAATTGAAAGTTACATCAGTGCAACAAAAACAGTACAGACAAAAGTGGTCGGAAAAATATAAACAAGCCTTCTGAAAAAGAATGAAAGGCTATTGGAAAGACAAGAAGAACCTAAACAAAAACTGATTGAGTTACGTTTCCATTTAATGGTAGAATTCGCTAATAATAATAATAATAATACAGTAATAATAAATCTGAAGAACAGAAAAAAATCTCAGAGCAATGGAAAGTTTCGCTAATACATCCACTCACAAAAAAGTAATAAACAGGTTGCGAACAACTACAGAGGAATCTCTTTACTGCCAATAGCGTATGAAGTATTTTCCAACACTTTATTAAGCGGCATAGAAGTAACACTGGACAGTCATTTAGGTGAATATCAAAAATATTCAAATGTGTGTGAAATCATATGGGACTTAACTGCTAAGGTCATCAGTCCCAAAGCTTACACGCTACTTAACCTAAATTATCCTAATTACAAACACACACACCCATGTCCGAGGGACGACTCGAACCTCCGCTGGGACCAGCCGCGAAGTCCACGACTGGATCGCCTCAGACCGCTCGGCTAATCCCGCGCGGCGGTGAATATGAGTGTTTTTAGGAATGGAAGGTGATGCTCAAAACTAATATTTAATTTCAAGTCAGTAATTCGCCACAGATTACTTAATGTAAAGAACATTGTAGTTTGTGGATTTCAGAAAGGCTTTTGATTCCGTTGACAGAGAAACTATAGATAAAATAATTCGACAATTTGGCCTAAGTCTAAACTGGCAAACTTAGTCCGTCAATCACTTACAGATACAGTCTGGAAAGTAAAATTGATAAGAGAAATTTCAGAGCCTTTCAAAATAAAAGCTGTTGTACGACAAGGTGATGACCTATCCCCGATTCTTTTTAATAGTGTATTAGAGAAAACAAGAAGAATATGGGACGAACAACTTATTGAACACTACATCTCGCCTGTAAGGTCAGGAAGAGGAGGCAAAAACATCGAAATAATCTGTCTTGGATTTGCAGATGATTGTGCTACACTTTCCGAAAATGTGGCATCTGCTGTAGCGCAAATAAATCTGTAAGAAGTAGCTAACTGAACTGGCTTAACACTTTCTGCAGAAAAAATAAAATTTGTAACAAACGGTTAGGATGCTTCAAAATTCCTGGAAACAGATATTGGCCAAGTAGAGAGGGTAAAAAAAAATTCAAATATCTAAGAGAGAGAATCCAAGAAAATGCTTTGGAAAAACTGCAATAGAGGAAAGGTTGTATAAAATTGGGACAGCACATGGTATCATGGAAGACGTCTACCATAAAAAATGCCAATGCAAAATGAAGCATTACAAAACAGTACTGAAGCTAGAGCGCCTATATGCAAGTGAATACCTTACATTAAACTATAATTTAGATGAATTAGAAGTACTAGAAAGGCCAATTATAAGGAAAATATTAGAATCACGAAACACAGCAGAATGATGGGAATTACGAAGTAATGCTGAAATATACCAAAATATAGAAAATATTTCAAACGCAATGAGAAAAAGAAGACACGTTTCTTAGACATTTATTTCGAATGTAAAACAGTACATTAACAAGTAAGAGTTTCAAGTATTTGTGGTGTGGGAAGTCCTGAACAAGGTGGGTCAACGTAATAAAAAATGATTTAGAAAGAAACAATATAAAAACAGAAGGTATAATCAACAGACAAGCATTTCGGGAAAAAGTATTGAGAATGGAAGATTCCAAGTGGGTAGTTAAAAAGACTGGTTCAAAATGGTCTGAAGACAGAAAGAAGAAACATTGTGAACAGATGAAAGTATATTGGAAGAAAAGAAAAGAACAAAGAAGAACTGAAACTGGAACGTGGTCGTCAGATTAACTATCCGCATTAAATAATAATAATAACATTAATAATAATAATTTCTTTACATTGCTGCCACTTAATGTCCAAGAAACTGAGAACTCAGTGAAATAACTGTCTGATAAATATCGAGGCACCCATGAGTGGACATTAGTATGTTGTTTGTACTCCCTTCGCCTTTATGACGGCTTGAACTCTACCGGGGATACTTTCAGTGAGATGGATGAATGTCTCTGAAGAAATGGCCGCGTGGTCTGGGGCGCCTTGTCACGGTTCGTGCGGCTCCCCCTGTCGGAGGTTCGAGTCCTCCCTCGGGCATGGGTTTGTGTCTTGTCCTAAAGTTAGTTTAGGTTAGAGTAAGTAGTGTGTAAGTCTAGGGACCGATGACCTCAGCAGTTTGGTTCCATACAAGCTTACCACAAATTTTACTAAGAAATGGCAACCCTTTGTTCCTGAAGAGCTGACATCAGAGATAGTGATGTCGGATGCTGGGGTCTGGAGCGAAACAGATGTTCTAACACATCTTCTCTTGCCATCAGGACGGGACTCTGGGCCGGACAGCCCATTTCAGGAATGTAACTGTCATCAGAACATTGCCTCGCAAATGCTGTACGACAAGGTGCATTCTCATACAAACAACCATCGTCTCCAAGCTGTTAAGTGTTCAGCTGTACAGTGCGCAGAACAATACGCTGTAAAATGTGTTCATATCATTCCGCATTTATAGTTTTCCGTCGCTTAAACTGGCCGCTGTGGCCAAGCGGTTCTAGGCACTTCAGTCTGGAACCGCGCTGCTGTTCGAATCCTGCCTCGGGCGTGGATGTGTGTTATGTCCTTAGGTTAGTTAGGTTTAAGTAATTCAAAGTCTAGGCGACTGATGACGTCATATGTTAAGTCCCATAGTGCTTAGAGCCAACTGAACCATTTGAACCGTTGCTAATTTACCACGTCAAGAGTCGCTTACCATTGACTACACAAATATGTCGCGTATAAGGAGCTGCTCGAGCACTGCACCACGTTTTTTTTTTTAAATTTTATTTTACTTCTTACGCACGATCATTGTGCTAGCTGGACTGCTGGCAGCACTTTGGAACTCACGAGTGATTCCTTTTGCTGATTTCATGCGATTTTTTGCAACCACCATCCACAACGCTCCACAGTTCTTTTCTGTCAGCACATGAGAACAGCCTGGTCGTGGTTTAGCTGTGGCAGTTCCTTCGCGTTTCTACTTCACAGTCGTATCACCAAAAGCCCACTGGGGTACATTTAGAAGGGTTAAAATGTCACTGATAGATTCGTTACACAGATGACATCGGCAACGAGTTCAAAGGACCTAAGAAAAAATCTAGGGACCTAAGGAAAAACTATAGCTCAAACTGCTCCGCCGCTCTCTGGCTACAGAAGGCCCAATCGTAAAAACCAACCTACGCCTTTTTCTAAAGTTAGTGAGCTGGATTTTAGGCGGTTTCCCACATCCCACTAGGTGAATATAGGACTTGTACCAAAGTCCCGCCTCAGTTACACGATTCGCAAACTTTTGGAAAACTATCGGTCACTTTCATATCTATAAAACTACACGCAGACAGTTGAGTTATACATCTTCGACCTGGAAGGGGGTTGGAGGGGAGGGGGGTCTTAACAGGGTGGTGACAGGAAGGACATATGGTCACCCTTTAAATTTATCATGCTAAACTTGTTCGTAACAATGTCGCCCCTGCGCGAACGTGGGACAACGGCACAAGAAAATTGCGGTGTCTTAGTTTGCCATTCCAAGAGAGGCACTGTTTCTTATAACACTTTAATTATTATTATCATAGGCATAAAATTCCGTCCGAACAGGTCTTGGAAGGCCTAGCGGTACCGACCGACCACCGTGTCATCCTCAGACGACGGGGGTCACTGAATGCGGATATGTAGCGACATGTGGACAGCATACGCTCTTACGGCCGTTGCCAGGTGTCATATCCGGAGCCGCTACATCTCAGTCAGGTAGCTCCTCAATTTATCTCACAAGGGCTGAGTGCATCCCACTCGCCAACAGCACTCGGCAGACCCAGACGCTCATCCACTGGAGTGCTAGCCAAGTATAACAGCGCTTAACTTCGGTGATCTGACAAGAACCGGTGCTACGACTGTGGCAAGACGTTAGCATCATAGTCGTAAGTGGCACATTAAATGTGGAACTGACGGCAAGCTGGCAAGCTGAATTTAGTGTTGATTGGTGGGGAGGGAAGGGGGGGGGGGGGAGACGGGGGGGAAAGAATGAAATAAACTGTCACCCTTCCGCACACAAATCCTAGATCCGCACCTGAAATACCTGCACTCAAAAGACACGTAACTCTCACACATCACAAAAAAATGACAGCTGTTTGAGGAGGAAGAAAACACTGCCTGATCAGGCGGCTAAACGTATCCCCCGTGATCGTCCAACGAACACTGGCATTTGACTCTTTCTTTTCTTTGCGAATGAGTGACGGAGCTTGCACCACTTTGAGCTGTCCTTATGGCAGTTGGTTATGTCACGAGATCCCCGCCGGGATAGGCGTCCGTTACCATGGAAACGAGCCAGGTGGCGGCTGCAAATGGCGAGGCCACGCAGCGCCGCGTTATGCTAATGCGGAACGTGAGATGCCCTGGCCTGCGGTTGCGACAGCCGCGGGCGGAGGCGTCCAGACGAGCGGCGCGGTTCAAGGGCCCCGAGCGGCCCCACACCCCCCACCCACTTGCAAACAGCGCGAGCTTATCACGCAGCGCTTTTGTTTACTAACAGCAGTCGGCGTGCGACTGAACACTGCCCGATACTGTGTCCGATCACCGGCGGCGCAGCTTCTAGCGATCGAGTGTCGGGTCTATATTTAGCCAAACACCGCACCGCGTTTGGCCTCCCTGTCGGAAGCGGAGAGACCGCGTCCGCATGCCTGTCATACGGCGGAAGCACTGGAGTCGCGATTGGGTGACGTGTGCTTAGACAGCCGAGAAATGTAGCACAGTTTACAAGTCAGTCTTGTGGGCAGACCCCAAGCCCATATGGCGGCTGACCGGGCAGTTTACGAGGAATTTATGTTCCGCAAAAAAAAAAAAAAAAAATTAAAAAATACTGCTGTTACCGTCAGTGGCTCAGAAAGAAGTTCAATATGCATTGACGATCAGATGGTTTGCCAGCATTCTCAAAAATTTTTAAAAAGTAATGTAGAGGTAGCTTCTAAACCATCTGACTACAAGTAACATATTATCAAGAACACAGTTTGGATTTCTGAAGGGTTCTGATATCGAGAAGGCTATTTACACCTATAGTGAAAATGTACGTAATTCATTAAATAAAAAATTACAAGCAGCAGGTATTTTCTGTGATTCGTCAAAGGCATTTGATTGTGTGAACCACAACATCCTTTTTAAATAAATTAGAATTCTATGGTTTCACGGGCAGTCCTGCAAAATGGTTCAAGTGGTACCTCGCTAACAGGAAACAAAAGGTGTCAGTGGAAGGGACTAGTGAATTAAGTCATCAGTCATCGTCAGAATGGGAAGAAATTACATGTCGTGTCCCACAAGGATCCGTCTTAGGGCCATTGCTTTTTCTTGTGTACATTAATGATCTCTCATCAGTTACACTGCCAGAAGCGGAGTTCGTTTTGTTTGCAGATGACCCAAGTATTGCAATAAATAGTATGTCGAGAGTAGTTCTAGAAAGATCTGCTAATGATATTTTCATGGATATTAATAAAGGGTTTAAAGCCAACTCACTGACGTTAAATTTCGAAAAGACTGACTACATGCAATCAGAACCTGTAAGAGGTTTCCACCCAGCATATACATAAAGTATAAAGAAGAGCAGATAGAAGAAGTTCACAGTCTTAAATTGCTGGGATTACAACTTGTTAATAAATTCAGTTGGGAGGAGCACACCACAGAACTGCAGAAACGCCTTAACAAACCTGTATTTGCAATTCGGCTGTGAGCTGACATAGGCGACATAAAAATGAAAAAGCTTGCATACTTTCATTCCATAATGTCATATGGTATATTTTGGGGTAACTCTTCAAGTCAAACAAAAGTTCTCAGTGTCCAAAAGCGTGTAATACGTATTATTTGTGGAGTAAATTCACGGACGTCCTGTAGAAACCTCTTCAAAGAACTGGATATACTAACTACTGACTCTCAGTATCTTTACTCCTTAATGAAATTTGTCCTAAGTAATATACCTCTTTTTCGAACAAACAGCTCAGTTCATACATACAATACCAGGAACAAAAGTGATCTGCACAAGGACTTAAAAGCACTTACTTTAGTTCCAAAAAGGGGTCCACTACTCAAGAACACTCATCTTCAGTAATTTGCCAGCAAACATAAAAAAATTAGTAACTAATAAAGATCAGTTTAAAAGGAGCCTGAAAGACTTACTAGTGGCGAACTCCTTCTACTCCATTGACGAATTTTTTAGTAGAAACAAATGATGTATTGTATATATTCATACTATTAGTATTGTTATTTCAGCTTAAAAAATTATTGACATGTTCCACATGCACGAGGATCTCCTCGGCACGGATCTATGGAACGGAAAACTAATCTAATCTAAATTATGTGTCCAGTAACACAAAACGTCGGACGGATAGTAGAGCAAATTTTGAATCTAACGTAAAATAATTTCTTCTCGACAACTTCTTGTATAACAGACCAATATTAGTTACTAATGGGTAGACTGACAATAAAATAAATAAAAGTAATATTTTTTAAGTGCAGTTTCAGGAGTATGACTGTAAAATACCGTGTACGCTAATGTTAGTTTAGGTCTTTGTCCCATTAAGGAACTTCGAAGCAATCACGTAATACTTGACCGTTGCCTTATAACTGTGACGTTAAGAAGTACCTGCAAGTTTGTAATTATATCGCCGGGTGCCCGCGAGATTGGCGGTTACATTTTTATGCATAATATTATCAACCCAGACATTGGCGCTCGATCTCGGTACCACATGTAAAAGTAACACCAATCCTCGCCAACGGCTGTGGAACCCACTCTCTGAGAAGAATCCTTAAAATAAAACGGGAAGAGTGGAGTACCAAAAAAACGGTTCAAATGGCTCTGTGCACTGTGGGACTTAACATTTGAGGTCATCAGTCCCCTAGAAGTTAAAACTACTTGAGCCTAACTAACCTAAGGACATCCATGTCCGAGGCAGGATTCGAAACTGCGACCGTAGCGGTCGCACGGTTCCAGACTGAAGCGCCTAGAACCGCTCGGCCACATAGGCCGGCGGAGTACCAACACTACTGTTCTCGAAGAAGAGAATGTCAGTAGCAATGAGGCGACAATAATCAAACGTCAACTTCGGTGGAGTGGTCATGTGGTCGCTACAGTGTCTTAATTTGGCAGATCCTCAGTCGGTAGAAGTCGGTTAAACGAGAAATATTTAGGCCTGTAGTCATTTCTTTCTGGCTGCAGCTAACGTTACCTTCCAGAAAGCACTGTGTTAAGGTAGGTAGCCACTGCTATCTGCTGTGTCACTTTGTTGCACTTCAATTAGTTTAGTACTGAAAAATGATCGTATGGCATTGTTGGCCGGGAGGTCCCATGCGGGGAGGGGGGGGGGGGGGGGGGTTCGGCTGCCGTATTGCAAGTTCTTTTTAGTTGACGCCACTTCGGCGACTTGCGTGTCAATGATGATGTGAAAATAATGATGGACACACAACACCCAGTCCCCTGCCGGGAATCGAATCCGGGCCGCCTGCGTGGTAGGCGGAAAACGCTACAGCTACGCTACAGAGGCGGACAGTTTAGTACTGTTTAGTTTTCTTGCGACAAGCACAAGCAATTGTTGCAGTTAGGATCTTTATTAAATACGATTTCTGTTTCGTTTACGAACAACATGTCAGCGATTTCTACTTCCGTTGCTGAGGTGCAATTCACGGTGGGAGCACTGCAGGAAGCAGGCGTGGCTTGTTCCCCGTACTGCTTCTCACCCCGTGGCGACCAATGGGGCGCTGGGCTTGGTTACTCTGTTACCCATACCCCCTTCTTAAACTGGGCGAATTTAAGTTTACACACTGCTTGTCAGATGCTCTCGTGTCTTAAGAAAAGTTATGTACATATCTTAACGGATGTACTAAGTATATGCAAAACTGGGAAGCTACAACACCTGAATGACAAGTATGGAGTTGGCCTCTTTGACCTGTTCATGAAGGCCCACAACAATTGGATTATTATGTGTGTAAGCCAAGGCAAAGATGGAACAAATGACAGCCGAGAAAATAATACTCAGAAAACTGTGATTGATGTAAACGTTTGTCATAATTGTGGACGAGTTTATACCTATAGACTTGATCTATACAGCCATCAGAGAAAGCTCAACTACTGAGTTCCTGCGGTCCAACAAGAAGAAACTATATTCGTTAACGAGTTTTAGTTAGTGATGACCAGGCTTGCTCTATCATCTTGCGGCCATATCTCAAACATCACGAGCAGTACTTGGGAAAAACTACACCTGTAGCTGAAACTTCGTGGGTGAAAATGGAATACGTAGCTGGGCATATCATATGAAGATACGTTACGTACCGATCACATTGGGAAACCATATCAAGAGAACCTCGAATTGTGTGACCTTCCCGCCAACCTAGCCGTAAATCAAATTTTGGGGGCGTGGGAAACAGACTCGTGATGTGAGGAATTGCGACCAACTGTCGCAAATTGCAGTGGGTGATAGACGGGTCACAGTTCCGCAAATTATTTGTAAGTTTACTGCTGGGCAATAGGTGAACAGCCGTGGCATCAAAAAAATATAAAGAATCACCTACTTGCTGCAGCAAACATATGATACAACTATTCCTTCCTTACCCCGACAACCAGGTGTATTCACCATACGACACAGGGAATACCTAGGGGACTGATGACCTTAGATGTTAAGTCCCATAGTGCTCAGAGCCATTTTGAACCAATACCTGGAGAGTTGCAGGCCATGATTGTACAAGGAAATGCCAAGGTAAGAGAGCACACTATATAACATCGCATGCACCTGCGCAGATGACGCCACAGACGATGGGACAAATGGTATTGGGGAGGGGGGGCGGCGGGTTGTTCCTTGTGAATGGCCACCACGTTTCAGAGGTGCTGAAGTTCAAGAACTAAAACCTACGCGCAAACGCATATCTCGCATAACTTGTAAGCAATAGCTACCGAGTCTGCAAACGATCGTATTAACGGTTTATGTCATCAAAACCAATAACTCGAAAATATAAAAGTTCAAAGCCAATAGGTTCCCACTGGAGTTCCAGAAAAAGAAATAGTGTGTAAGCAGCTTACTACGATACTGAAAATGTGAAGTAAATAACGTGCGTCACATGGAAACTGTCAGCTCTGGCAAGCTTTTTATCAACATTACGCTGCTCGCCAAAATAAAATAAAGCATCTAGAAGGGGACGAGCAAACGAAATGAAACTTCATGTGTTCGGGTGTTGTAATGCTACTGTATTTCAGTGATTAGAAAATCGTGTCAAATTTACAGGGAACTCGGCAGTATGAGACTTCTGATCAGTATGACGTTGTACACCCTCTAGCCAGGCAGCACGCACCGATTCGGTTGGGAAGGGTGGCACAAAGCCGTTGTACCATGTCGGGAGGCAAGCTAGCCCATGACTGTTATAGCTGGTACGCGATATCCTAGACACTTGCAGTGGGACAGAGTTGAAATCCAAGGGGTCAGATCCGGAGATCTTGCTGCTCACAGGAGTACCTCAATATCAAGCAGAAAGTCGGAAGAGACACGAGACAGGTGTGAAGGAACACTGTCCTGTTGAAAAATGGCACCACAATGCGGTGGCCTGAGAGACATCACACGAGGACGCAGGATGTCCGTTATCCACCGCTACAGCGTCACTATTAGCTGTGACCTGAAGTCATACCCGATGACTCCCCATTCCATGCCTCTGGGAGCAACACCGCTGTGCTGTCGAAAACACTGGGAATGTGATACCTCCCCCCCCCAAGTCACTTCTTTAATAGCGGAAAATGGTCATTTGTAGCGGTGCAAAAACGCGATTCGTCACTGACCACAATGCGGTGCCATTCTCCAGCAGTCACGGCACCACTCTAGTTGCAGCCGTTGTGTTGTGGTGTTAACGTTGGCCTTTGCAAGAAACGGTAACTTTCGAGTCCGGTTGCTGCTAGTCTCCTACCACCGATGCAGAAAATGTTGCAGGGAGTCCATTATCGGTTCTCAGAAAAGAGACGCAGATGAGAAGGGGGTAATTATGAGCTTAGTGCACAATACGGCGGTCCTAGCTTCTTGTGATTAGATGTGTTCGACCAGTTCCTTCATCGTGAGTAAACCTACCGCCACGATCTCATGCAGTTTTACAAGAGACCACTGTCAGGTCTGAATACTCCACCAATCTGAATGAAACGTGATTCGACCAGCTGGCCATTACAGATCCACAATGAGGCCCCTTACGAACTCTGTACAGCGCAGATAACGCTATCTCACACGCATACGTGGCGTCTCTGTATTCTTCGAGGTGCTCACTCAACATCTGACGTTGTATGTGGATCTTATATACGCTAACAGACTTGGTAACAATAATAAACACGAACAACACTAATGCACTCTAGCGGCCGTTGTAACTTTCACAGAGAACTGAAACTCTAATTACACTCCTGGAAATTGAAATAAGAACACCGTGAATTCATGGTCCCAGGGAGGGGAAACTTTATTGACACATTCCTGGGGTCAAATACATCACATGATCACACTGACAGAACCACAGGCACATAGACACAGGCAACAGAGCATGCACAATGTCGGCACTAGTACAGTGTATATCCACCTTTCGCAGCAATGCAGGCTGCTATTCTCCCATGGAGACGATCGTAGAGATGCTGGATGTAGTCCTGTGGAACGGCTTGCCATGCCATTTCCACCTGGCGCCTCAGTTGGACCAGCGTTCGTGCTGGACGTGCAGACCGCGTGAGACGACGCTTCATCCAGTCCCAAACATGCTCAATGGGGGACAGATCCGGAGATCTTGCTGGCCAGGGTAGTTGACTTACACCTTCTAGAGCACGTTGGGTGGCACGGGATACATGCGGACGTGCATTGTCCTGTTGGAACAGCAAGTTCCCTTGCCGGTCTAGGAATGGTAGAACGATGGGTCCGATGACGGTTTGGATGTACCGTGCACTATTCAGTGTCCCCTCGACGATCACCAGTGGTGTACGGCCAGTGTAGGAGATCGCTCCCCACACCATGATGCCGGGTGTTGGCCCTGTGTGCCTCGGTCGTATGCAGTCCGGATTGTGGCGCTCACCTGCACGGCGCCAAACACGCATACGACCATCATTGGCACCAAGGCAGAAGCGACTCTCATCGCTGAAGACGACACGTCTCCATTCGTCCCTCCATTCACGCCTGTCGCGACACCACTGGAGGCGGGCTGCACGATGTTGGGGCGTGAGCGGAAGACGGCCTAACGGTGTGCGGGACCGTAGCCCAGCTTCATGGAGACGGTTGCGAATGGTCCTCGCCGATACCCCAGGAGCAACAGTGTCCCTAATTTGCTGGGAAGTGGCGGTGCGGTCCCCTACGGCACTGCGTAGGATCCTACGGTCTTGGCGTGCATCCGTGCGTCGCTGCGGTCCGGTCCCAGGTCGACGGGCACGTGCACCTTCCGCCGACCACTGGCGACAACATCGATGTACTGTGGAGACCTCACGCCCCACGTGTTGAGCAATTCGGCGGTACGTCCACCCGGTCTCCCGCATGCCCACTATACGCCCTCGCTCAAAGTCCGTCAACTGCACATACGGTTCACGTCCACACTGTCGCGGCATGCTACCAGTGTTAAAGACTGCGATGGAGCTCCGTATGCCACGGCAAACTGGCTGACACTGACGGCGGCGGTGCACAAATGCTGCGCAGCTAGCGCCATTCGACGGCCAACACCGCGGTTCCTGGTGTGTCCGCTGTGCCGTGAGTGTGATCATTGCTTGTACAGCCCTCTCGCAGTGTCCAGAGCAAGTATGGTGGGTCTGACACACCGGTGTCAATGTGTTCTTTTTTCCATTTCCAGGAGTGTATATACATACCCGCCGATGACGTACACATGTACAAAGTCAGGTTAACATCTACATCTACATCTACATTGATACTCCGCAAGCCACCCAACGGTGTGTGGCGGAGGGCACTTTACGTGCCACTGTCATTACCTCCCTTTCCTGTTCCAGTCGCGTATGGTTCGCGGGAAGAACGACTGTCTGAAAGCCTCCGTGCGCGCTCTAATCTCTCTAATTTTACATTCGTGATCTCCTCGGGAAGTATAAGTAGGGGGAAGCAATATATTCGATACCTCATCCAGAAACGCACCCTCTCGAAACCTGGCGAGCAAGCTACACCGCGATGCAGAGCGCCTCTCTTGCAGAGTCTGCCACTTGAGTTTATTAAACATCTCCGTAACGCTATCACGGTTACCAAATAACCCGGTGACGAAACGCGCCGCTCTTCTTTGGATCTTCTCTATCTCCTCCGTCAACCCGACCTGGTACGGATCCCACACTGATGAGCAATACTCAAGTATAGGTCGAACGAGTGTTTTGTAAGCCACCTCCTTTGTTGATGGACTGCATTTTCTAAGCACTCTCCCAATGAATCTCAACCTGGTACCCGCCTTACCAACAATTAATTTTATATGATCATTCCACTTCAAATCGTTCCGTACACACACTCCCAGATATTTTACAGAAGTAACTGCTACCAGTGTTTGTTCCGCTATCATATAATCATACAATAAAGGATCCTTCTTTCTATGTATTCGCAATACATTACATTTGTCTATGTTAAGGGTCAGTTGCCACTCCCTGCACCAAGTGCCTATCCGCTGCAGATCTTCCTGTATTTCGCTACAATTTTCTAATGCAGCAACTTCTCTGTATACTACAGCATCATCCGCGAAAAGCCGCATGGAACTTCCGACACTATCTACTAAGTCATTTATATATATTGTGAAAAGCAATGGTCCCATAACACTCCCCTGTGGCACGCCAGAGGTTACTTTAACGTCTGTAGACGTCTCTCCATTGATAACAACATGCTGTGTTCTGTTTGCTAAAAACTCTTCAATCCAGCCACACAGCTGGTCTGATATTCCGTAGGCTCTTACTTTGTTTATCAGGCGACAGTGCGGAACTGTATCGAACGCCTTCCGGAAGTCAAGAAAAATAGCATCTACCTGGGAGCCTGTATCTAATATTTTCTGGGTCTCATGAACAAATAAGGCGAGTTGGGTCTCACACGATCGCTGTTTCCGGAATCCATGTTGATTCCTACATAGTAGATTCTGGGTTTCCAGAAATGACATGATACGTGAGCAAAAAACATGTTCTAAAATTCTACAAGAGATCGACGTAAGAGATATAGGTCTATAGTTTTGCGCATCTGCTCGACGACCCTTCTTGAAGACTGGGACTATCTGTGCTCTTTTCCAATCATTTGGATCTCTCCGTTCCTCTAGAGACTTGCGGTACACGGCTGTTAGAAGGGGGGCAAGTTCTTTCGCGTACTCTGTGTAGAATCGAATTGGTATCGCGTCAGGTCCAGTGGACTTTCCTCTATTGAGTGATTCCAGTTGCTTTTCTATTCCTTGGACACTTATTTCGATGTCAGCCATTTTTTCGTTTGTGCGAGGATTTAGAGAAGGAACTGCAGTGCGGTCTTCCTCTGTGAAACAGCTTTGGAAAAAGGTGTTTAGTATTTCAGCTTTGCGCGTGTCATCCTCTGTTTCAATGCCATCATCATCCCGTAGTGTCTGGATATGCTGTTCCGAGCCACTTACTGATTTAACGTAAGACCAGAACTTCCTAGGATTTTCTGTCAAGTCGGTACATAGAATTTTACTTTCGAATTCAATGAACGCTTCACGCATAGCCCTCCTTACGCTAACTTTGACATCTTTTAGCTTCTCTTTGTCTGAGAGGTTTTGGCTGCGTTTGCTCTTGGAATGAAGCTCTCTTTGCTTTCGCAGTAGTTTCCTAACTTTGTTGTTGTACCACGGTGGGTTTTTCCCGTCCCTCACAGTTTTACTCGGCACGTACCTGTCTAAAACGCATTTTACGATTGCCTTGAACTTATTCCATAAACACTCAACATTGTCAGTGTCGGAACAGAAATTTTCGTTTTGATCTGTTAGGTAGTCTGAAATCTGCCTTCTATTACTCTTGCTAAACAGATAAACCTTCCTCCCTTTTTTTATATTCCTATTAACTTCCATATTCAGGGATGCTGCAACGGCCTTATGATCACTGATTCCCTGTTCTGTACATACAGAGTCGAAAAGTTCGGGTCTGTTTGTTATCAGTAGGTCCAATATGTTATCTCCACGAGTCGGTTCTCTGTTTAATTGCTCGAGGTAATTTTCGGATAGTGCTCTCAGTATAATGTCACTCGATGCTCTGTCCCTACCACCCGTCCTAAACATCTGAGTGTCCCAGTCTATATCTGGTAAATTGAAATCTCCACCTAAGACTATAACATGCTGAGAAAATTTATGTGAAATGTATTCCAAATTTTCTCTCAGTTGTTCTGCCACTAATGCTGCTGAGTCGGGAGGTCGGTAAAAGGAGACAATTATTAACCTAGATCGGTTGTTAAGTGTAACCTCCACCCATAATAATTCACAGGAAGTATCCACTTCTACTTCACTACAGGACAAACTACTACTAACAGCGATGAACACTCCACCACCGGTTGCATGCAATCTATCCTTTCTAAACACCGTCTGTACCTTTGTAAAAATTTCGGCAGAATTTATCTCTATCTTCTGAATATTTCATCTAATTTTGTCAGGCAGTGTAAAATATTCTTCTCTGTTTTCTCCATATTTCCAGAAGTACTGAAGCCTCCAGAACTACTTGTAACCATGTTTTCTCTTTCCTCCTTTACTCTTTTCTACTTTGTGACTAGAATGGCTAGTGGTTCCTGGAACATTCTCGAGCATAAATATTATTGAGAATTTTGCTTTCTCGTTTGTCTCTTCCGACAAATTCAGTAGCATTGCTTATAATAACACGTGCCTGATTATAGAGAATTGTCGCTCCAACTAGGATGTGGTGAGACTGGGCTATCATGCGTCGCACTGAAGAGAGAGCAGCGAGAACGCTGGAAGTGCGCAGGTTGGCTAGAATAACCAATGGTTCCAATGGCTCTAAGCACTATGGGACTTAGCATCTGAAGTCATCAGTCCCCTAAACTTAGAACTACTTAAATCTAACTAACCTAAGGACATCATATACATCCATGCCCGAGGCAGGATTCGAACCTGCGACCGTAGCAGCCGCGTGGTTCCCGACTGAAGTACCTAGAACCGCTCAACCACAGCGACCGGCTGCTAGAATAACCCGTCTCAGTCGACCGCTGCTACAGAAGATGGGGATGGACTCGTCCAGTTCTCAGAATGCGATTGTGCACCGGGGCCATTTTATTTTGCGAAAGCCTTGCTAGTACGTTGAAAAACAAGTGATGTGATGCAACCCACTTGCAACATTCCACCCTTCACCCTTCAGGCAGGTAGTAATTGTATTCTTAGGCAGCGAATGTTTGCGTAAGATGAAATGGGAGCTCTGATACGCCTGTTATTGCCTCGTATCTGTGAACGATACAGGGCTTCCTACGGGTGCATGAGATGTCAGCTCACGGTTCACCAATGACCACAGTGGTTAAGGAACTGGACTAGCGTAGAGCAAAGCCGTGATTTGAGTCCCCGAGCAACCATAGAAATTTCGGTGTTCGTAGTTTACCTAAATCGGTTAAAGCAAATGTCAGGATGGTCTCCTGAAAGGACACAGCTAATTTCCTTCGTCAGCTTTCCCTTAATTGAACTGATGTCTGTGTCTGATGACATCGTCGACAACGGAATGTTGAATCATAACATATGCTTCTACTTCTACATCTACATGGATACTCTGCAAATCACACTTAAGTGCCTGGCAGAGGGTTCATGGAATCAGGTTCACAATAATTCTGTATTATTCCACTCTCAAATAGCGCGTGGAGAAAACCGAACACCTATATCTTTTCGTACGATCTCTTGTTTTCCTTATTTTATTATGATGATCGTTTGCTCCATATGTAAATCAGCGTCAACAAAATATTTTCGCATTCGGAGGGCCTGCCGTTGTGACCGACTGGTTCTAGGCGCTTCAGTACGGTACCAGGCGGCTGCTACGGTCCCAGGTTCGAATCCAGCCTCGGGCATGGATGTGTGTGATGTCCTTAGTTAGGTTTAAGTAGTTCTAAGTTCTAGGGGGACTGATGACCTCAGATGTTATGTCCCGTAGTGCTTAGAGCCATTTGAACCATTTGAGCATTCGGAGGAGAAACTTGACGACTGAAATTTCGTGAGAAGATTCCGCCGTAATGAAAAATGCCTTTGATTTAATGATGTCATCTTAAATCATTTATCATGTGCCTGCCACTCTTTCCCCTACTTCTCGATAGTAAAAAGCGTGTTGCTCTTCTTTGAACTTCCCTATCTGGTAAGGATCCCACACCGCGCAGCAGTATTTCAGAAAAGAAGACGGACACCCGTATTGGAGGCAGCCTCTTTAGTAGATCTGTTACATCTTGTAAATGTTCTGCTAGTAAGTCGCAATCTTTGGTTAGTCTTCTCCACCCAATTTTCTATATATTCTTTAAAATTTAATTTGCACGTGATTGAAATTCCTTGGTATTTAGTTGAATTTAGCACCTTCAGATTCGATTGATTTGTCGCGTAACCGAAGTTTAACGATTCCTTTTAGGATTAATGTGGATGGCCTCATACTTTTCATTATGCAGGGTCAATTGTCAATTTTCGCACCATACAGATAGCTAAATTGTTTTGCATTTGTTTTGATCTTCTGATGATTTTACTAAACGGTAAACGACGGTATCAACAGAAAACAACGTAAGAGTGCTGCTCAGATTTATATTTTTATTTATACAGATAAACAGAAGAGAGCCTTGGGGAACGCCAAAAATCACTTCCGTTTCACTCGATGACTTTCCGTCAATTACTACGAGCCGTAATTCTCTGACAGGAAATAACGAATCCAGTCTCATAACTGCGACGATATTCCATAACAACGCAATACAATTACATGCCGCTTGCGAGATACGGTGTCAAAAGCCTTAATCTCCATTTTTTTTACAACCGCGTACTCTTGTAGATTGGCATGTTCATGAGGTAGGGGAGTTTTTCACATCACTTAGAAGCGTTCGCAGCACTGCGAGATTATTCCTTTTAACTGACAGGGTGTTTCTTAGTTGACCGACGGGTGTAAGTGGCCAAAATGAAAAGTGTCTCGAAAGTACACGCCTGTATTAAGTTATATAAATTAAGTTACATGCATTTGCTGCCCCAGAGCAGGGACTATCCCTCTGAAGAAGCACTACGTTAATCCTGATACTGTAATGGAACAACTTGTTTATTCTGAAGGCTAATAAAATTAATAAAATATTTAAAAAACGGAAAAACTTTTTATTCAGTGATTACGTGACTTTTAAATCATAACTTAGAATATAGAAGTCATAATACTGTATAATTAAGAAAATATAAAAATAATGTGGAAAAATGTCATGTAATAACTGTTTTTCGTGGAGCACTTACTCATTTCACGCAGAACACCATGACCGGCGCACAGTTAGGGAAACTCTGTCCTATAGTAGTAGAGACGGGCTATGGTTAATGGCAGTGCAGTAGTGTCAAGCAGGAAGGCCTCTTTGCACGCCGGCCGCGGTGGTCTAGTGGTTCTAGGCGCGCAGTCCGGAACCGCGGGACTGCTACGGTCGCAGGTTCGAATCCTGCCTCGGGCATGGATGTGTGTGATGTCCTTAGGTTAGTTAGATTTAAGTAGTTCTAAGTTCTAGGGGACTGATGACCACAGAAGTTAAGTCCCATAGTGCTCAGAGCCATTTGAACCTCTTTGCACGGGACGGCACCGAACACTGTTAGCAGACATGCGAGACCTTCGCCCGTGTTGAAGTGATGCCCACTTACAGCCGATTCCTTGAACGATTCGTGAGAGTGATACTGTACACAGAACTCAGCTAACCACAGGCATAACATCCGCGTGTATATTCCATCGATTTGTCCCAGTCTGGGAGGAGGATACACCATGAAATGTGCGGCTTCAGAAATCAGTCACTTGATTTCAATTCAGTTCAAAGGGAGGAGGCCCAGAATGCTCTAGGAGGAGATGTCAATGTTCTGATGTTCTGGGTGCACAATAGTGGAATCATGGTGCCTTTTTTTTTTAACCTGTGCAAGATAGTTACGGCCTCTGAGTGCCTTTATCTCTCTGACATCGAATTCTAGCTCCCCATCACAATTAAATTTACCTTTCCCTTAGTTATTTAAATAATTTATTTTACCTCTTCGTACATTGTATCAATTTCTTCATCATCTGCCGAGCTTTTTGGCATGTAAAATTGTACTACTGTGACGGGTGATGGCTTCCTGTCTTTCTAGGCTAGGATAATGCTTTCACTATGCTGTTCGTAGTAGCTTATCTACTTTCCCGTTTTCTTATTACTAGACCTACTCTTGCATTTTCCCCATTTGGTGGAAGGTCGGTACACAGCAAAATCTCAACCATACGGAACAGGCTCCGTGTACGAAACATTGACTATGGTGAATCTGTTAACAGGACAGCTACATCTACATCATGTATATTACACAAGCCACCTTACTGTGTGTGGCAGAAGATACTTTGTGTACCACTGCGACTTCCCCCTTTTCCAGCTCCAGCCGCGAAGGGCTGCTGGTAAGTCTCCGCATGGCCTCAAATGTCTGATTTTATCTTCAAGGCATTTTTTGCAAGATATACATAGAAGGAAGCAATATATTGGTTGGCTCTTCCAGGAACGAAGGATCTGGGAATTTTAACAGTGACGCACACCATGATGCAGAACGCCTCTCTTGCAACGTCTACTGCTGGAGTTGCCTCAGCACCTGCGTGATGCTTTCACGCTCAGTAAATGAAATTATAAAGAAACGTGCCGCCCTTTTCGGATCTTCTCAATTTCCTCTATAAATCTTATATGGTACACATCTTATTCGGACGAGCAATATTCAACTATTGGTCGAACAAGTGCTTTGTCAGCTACTTCCTTTGTTGATGGACTGCATTTCCTGAGGATTCCTCCAATGAATCTCAGGCTGGCATCTGCATTACCCGCGATACATTTTATGTTGTCTTTCCATTTCAAACCGCATGCTCGTAGCTACTTTATGGATGTAACTGCCTCCATGACTGCTGTTCTGCATCTAATCATACATTAATCGGGCTTTCTGTCTATGTATTCGCAATACGTTACATTTACTAATGTTGAGGATCAATCGCCACTCCCTACAGGAAGTGTCGAAACACAGAACGTGGAGAGTAATGGTCCACTGACTGATCATGTCGTTTTATGTTGCTCCGTTTCCGTCTACAGTCGCATTGTAGGTAAATAATGTTGATTTGTAAACAACTATAAAACATCAAAATTTATAGGCCTGAGTAAATTCCATTAATATTTAAATAGCAGAAAAGCAACTACCCAAGTGCCGATCCTCTACAATTACAATGCTGGGCCATGAACAAGTGTCAGCGTGCGAACCATTCAACGAAATATCATCGATATGGGCGTTAGGAGCCCTTGATGACTGAACGACACAAGGCTGTACACTTCGCCTGGGCCTGTCAACACCGACATTCGACTGTTGATGATGGAAACATGTTGCCTGGTCGGACAAGTCTCGTTTCAAATTGTATCGAGTGGATGGACGCGTACTGGTATGGAGACAACCTCACGAATCCATGGACTCTGCATGTGAGCAGGGGACTACTCTTGCTTGTTCAAAATGTTCAAGTGTGTGTGAAATCTCATGGGACTTAACTACTAAAGTCATCAGTCCCTAAGCTTACACACTGCTTTAACCTAAATTATCCTAACACACAAACCCACGTCCGAGGGAGGACTCGAACCTACACCGGGACCAGCCGCACAGTCCATGACCGCAGCGCCCAAGACCGCTCGGCTAATCCCGCGCGGCTGTTCTTGCTTGTGAAGGCTCAGTAATGGCGTGGGGGGGAGGGGGGGGAGCGGGGGTGCAGTTGGAGTGATATGGGCCTTGATAGGTCTCTGACAGGTGACACGTATTTAAGCATCCTGTCTGATCACCTGCATCCATTCATGTCCATTGTGCACTCCGGCGGACTTGGGCAATTCCAGCAGGATAACGCGACAGCCCACACGTCCAGAATTTTTACAGAGTGGCTCCAGGAAGTCTCTTCTGTGTTTAAACACTTCCGCTGGCCACCAAACACCCCAGTATATCTAGGACGCCTTGCAATGTGCTGTTCAGAAGAGATCTCCACCCCCTCGTACTGTTACGGATTTATGAACAGCCCTGCAGGATTCATGGTGTCAATTCCCTCCAGCACTACTTCAGACGTTACTCGAGTCCATGCCACTTCGTGTTACCGCACTTCTGCGTGTTCGCGGGGACTCTACACGATATTAGGAAGGTGTACCACTTTCTTTGGCTCTTCAGTGTATTCTATCTATGTACGGCACAAGTTTCATGGAGCTGTGTTACTCGGCAGTGACATTTCATGTAAAAGTTCTTTTGTCCTTCATTTATACACACCAGTGTAGACTGGACATGTGTCACGACAATGCCGATTAGGTACAGCACGGAATTGAGTCGTTGCTTTATGCATTACACGGCACAATGAGAGACGCGCAAGTGAGCGAGCTGCAGCGCCGAGGCAGCGATGAGTGGCCGAGATGTGGGTTTAATATCCCACGACGCGGTGCGGCACGGAGCCGCGTAGTGTCAGGCTGACGCAAGAGGCGGGGATCCTCCGGTGCGGTGCGGTCGCCTTGACCCGCGGCTGGCTCTCCGGCTTTCTCTCGCGGCTGGGCCGGGCCGGCTGCTCTGTCGGACACGGCCCCCGGGCGTCCCCTTCCGGCAGCGCTGCAAGTACGGGCCTGTGTGCCCGCCTGCCTTTCCTGGCTGCCGACGTACCTGCCGCGACTCTCAACCAGTCGCCGAGCTGCCATCTCTCTTCGAGACGAGCCAGCGCAGCGCGCCGCTCCGAAAGCACGTTCTGCAGTTCCTAGTGCTACGGGACAGGCAAGCTGTAGACCCTTGACTACACAAGTAAAGTTGTATGGCACGAATGGCTGGGAGACCCCGAACAGCAGGTTCAGCCGAGTAATTGGAATACTATGCGCCCGTAGGCACCTTTCCTTCGGGAAATATGAGAGCTGTGTACGTAAGTGCATCGTTACGTGTAGATGACTGATGGGTGTGTGAGCAGTGAAATGTCATGTTCCTGTTGTAGAGGAGACACAGGTTGAAACCAGGTACCGCCACACAGCCTAGTCCTTTCGAAGAGCACTAATGAGGCTAACATTCCTACCCGACGAACGGAACACCATCAGCTGTGCCGCATGCCCCCACTTCACGAGATATTGCAGAGAGGTTTGGAACTGAATCCAGGATATTTGGCACAAGGAGTAGTGATCAGAGACTTAACGCCACCAACCCTACTGTCTCCTCCACCGTAAAGCAAAGGAGGACGATGTGAACAGTGCAGCCGTACTTGGACGGTCCCCATCCAAGTAATGGCCACGCTCGATGGTGCTCAACTTAGGTGGTCTGACAGGAATCACTGTATGCGAGTCGGCACGATCAAATGGTTCAAATGGCTCTGAGCACTATGGGACTCAACTGCTGAGGTCATCAGTGCCCTAGAACTCAGAACTACTTAAACATAACTAACCTAAGGACATCACACACATCCATGCCCGAGGCAGGATTCGAACCTGCGACCGTAGCGGTCTCGCGGTTCCAGACTGTAGCGCCTAGAACCACACGGCCACTCCGGCCGGCTCGGCACGATCGTTGACAGCTTTCTGAGAGAGAGAGAGAGAGAGAGAGAGAGAGAGAGAGAGAGAGAGAGAGCAAAGATCTTCTTTTTATCGGGTATGGTATAGGATATGGTAATCCACTGACACTGTGCTAAAATGTTGCTGCTTTTAAATGTGATTTAGAGCTGATGTGAGCTACCATTCACTGTGCCACGTACGAGCACTCCTGAACTGCGTATTTGGCTGGAACCAAATAAAACATAATTGCAGGAGCGGTGTTGTTAGACGTAAGTTTCTATTTCGCATTGACGGTAACGAAATAATATTCTATCTATAGATACGAGAACGGATGTATGTTTCTGTGTTTCAGCGTAGCTCTGAAAGTCCTGCAGTAGTGTCAGTCGATCTTGGTACAATACGATCTAAGGAAAAAGGAAACGGCCAACCACTGATATATGTAGAGGTAAGAGTATGAGAGGAAAGGGATGAGATGTAAGTCTATCTCTGGAACGCCCTGATCAATTTAAACAATACTTGCTACTTATGTGGCAGAATGTTGTTATTGCTGTGTCCGAAAACTCAAATTTCAAAGACGGCAGTTCAAATCTCCTTCCACTATCTAAAAGTCTCGTCTGTGATTTCTGAAAATCAGTTACAGCAAACCCTGGGATGCTTACGATGAAAGGGAATGGCCTTGTTTCGTCCCCATCTTTCTCCGATACTAGCTCGTGATCCGTCTCTAATGAAATAGTCATCGACGGGACGTTAAACCTTGATCTTCCTCCCTTTATATTTTTGATGCCGCTATCTACTATAGTCTGCCACTGAAAAACTTTTCATCCAAGCATATAGAGGTTTTCAGAAGAAGACTACATGAAAACCACAAAACATACAAAAAATGGCATGTATCAATGGATGAAGCGTCTATCCAAGTTCCGATTCGCGAACACGCCATTGTGAAGTTGCAGAGGGTACAACCACGATCGTGCGTAGCGGACTTCACAAATCAGCCGCTGCGCTTGGTCACACACCATTGGGTCGCGCCTGTACATAGGCAACCCGATGAACAGATACAAAGCGATCTGCTGCAGTTGTACCGGTACATCCCTGGGCGCCTTCCCAGTGATTTCAATTAACTCCACCCTCGTATTGACGTTAGCCGCGTCACAAACAGTACCCATATTGAGTGCTTATGATAATAGTTGAACTTTAAAAAAAAATGGCTCTGAGCACTATGGGACTTAACAGCTGTGGTCATCAGTCCCCTAGAACTAAGAACTACTTAAACCTAACTAACCTAAGGACATCACACACATCCATGCCCGAGGCAGGATTCGAACCTGCGACCGTAGCAGTCCCGCGGTTCCGGACTGCGGGCCTAGAACCGCTAGACCACCGCGGCCGGCGTTGAACTTTTACAGAGACGCTCCATTCATTGATACGTGTCTGTTTTCTGCATGTCTAGTCGTTTTGACACAGTCGGCATCTTAAACCACGGAGGTACTTACCGATAATCCTGAATATTGAACGCACGTCCACTTCAGATTAATTCTGTAGTCAAACCTTGGTGTCCCTCTACAAATTTCACCCGTATCCATTACCAAATAGATTATTTGTTGAAGCCTCAGGTTATGTCCTATCAACCGGTCTCTTCTTTTACATATGACTTAACTGCCTGAAAAACGCTGGAGGGAGACAATGGTATCAACCTTACGGATGGGGTTTAGATCCGAAAAAAATATCAGTGTAATACATCATGCTCATGTGTGAGGTGCAGGTATGACATGTAAAAGTAATTCTAAGCAAACGATGGCGGCGTCGAACCCACAGCTTATGGCTTCAGTTGGCAAAGTGGTGACAGTTCTAACGACATTTTGTCTCCAGGGGATGAGGCTGGCAGCGCCATGTAAGTAATCGATAAACGTGGAACGCTTGGAACATAAATCACAAAAATGTGATTTTACACTCGAGTAAAGTTACAGACCTAAATAACCACTCTTGATGTTGTTGTTGTTGTGGTCTTCAGTCCTGAGATTGGTTTGATGCAGCTCTCCATGCTACCCTATCCTGTGCAAGTTTCTTCATCTCCCAGTACCTACTGCAACCTACACCCTTCTGAATCTGCTTAGTGTATTCATCTCTTGGTCTTCCTCTACAATTTTTACCCTCCACGCTGCCCTCCAATGTAAATTTGTGATCCATTGATGCCTCAGAACATGTCCTACCAACCGGTCCCTTCTTCTCGTCAAGTTGTGCCACAAACTCCTCTTCTCCCCAATTCTATTCAATACCTCCTCATTAGTTATGTGATCTACCCATCTAATCTTCAGCATTCTTCTGTAGCATCACATTTCGAAAGCTTCTATTCTCTTCATGTCTGAATTATTTATCGTCCGTATTTCACTTCCATACTCCGTACCAATACTTTCAGAAACGACTTCCTGACACTTAAATCTAAACTCGATGTTAACAAATTTCTCTTCTTCAGAAAGGCTTTCCTTGCCATTGCCAGTATACATTTTATATCCTCTCTACTTCGTCCATCATCAGTTATTTTGCTCCCCAAATAGCAAAACTCCTTTACTACTTTAAGTGTCTCATTTCCTAATCTAATTCCTCAGCATCACCCGACTTAATTCGACTACATTCCATTATCCTCGTTTTACTTTTGTTGATGTTCATCTTATACCCTCCTTTCAAGACACTGTACATTCCGTTCAACTGCTCATCCAAGTCCTTTGCTGTCTCTGACAGAATTACAATGTCATCGGCGAACCTCAAAGTTTTTATTTCTTCTCCATGGATTTTAATACCTACTCCGAATTTTTCTTTTGTTTCCTTTACTGCTTGCTCAATATACAGATTGAATAACATCGGGGAGAGGCTACAACCCTGTCTCACTCCTTTCCCAACCACTGCTTCCCTTTCATGTCCCTCGACTCTTATAACTGCCATCTGGTTTCTGTACAAATTGTAACTAGCCATTCGTTCCCTGTATTTTACCCCTACCACCTTTAGAATTTGAAAGAGAGTATTCCAGTCAACACTGTCAAAAACATTCTCTAAGTCTACAAATGCTAGAAACGTAGGTTTCCTTTTCATTAATCTTTCTTCTAAGATAAGTCGTAAGGTAAGTATTGCCTCACGTGTTCCAATATTTCTACGGAATCCAAAGTGAACTTCCCCGAGGTCGGCTTCTACCAGTTTTTCCATTCGTCTGTAAACAATTCGTGTTTGTATTTTGCAGCAGTGACTTATTAAACTGATAGTTAGGTAACACAACACCTGCTTTCTTTGGGATTGGAATTATTATATTCTTCTTGAAGTGTGAGGGTATTTCGCCTGTCTCATAGATCTTGCTCAGCAGATGGTAGAGTTTTGTCAGGACTGGCTCTCCCAAGGCCTTCAGTAGTTCTAATGGAATGTTGTCTACTCCAAGGGCCTTGTTTCGACTCAGGTCTTTCAGTGCTCTGTCAAACTCTTCACGCAGTATCGTATCTCCCATTTCATCTTCATCTACATCCTCTTCCATTTCCATAATATTGTCCTCAAGTACATCTCCCTTGTATAGACCCTCTATATACTCCTTCCACCTTTTTGCTTTCCCTTCTTTGCTTAGAACTGGGTTTCCATCTGAGCTCTTGATATTCATGCAAGTGGTCCTCCTTTCTCCAAAGGTCTCTTTAATTTTCCTGTAGGCAGTATCTATCTTACCCCTAGTTAGATAAGCCTCCACATCCTTACATTTGTCCTCTAGCCATCCGTGCTTAGCCATTTTGCACTTCCTGTCGATCTCATTTTTGAGACGTTTGTATTCCATTTTGCCTGCTTCATTTACTGCATTTTTATATTTTCTCCTTTCATCAATTAAATTCAATATTTCTTCTGTTACCCAAGGGTTTCTACTAGCCCTCGTCTTTTTACCTACTTGCTCCTCTGCTGCCTTCACTACTTCATCCCTCAGAGTTACCCATTCTTCTTCTACTGTATTTATTTCCCCCATTGCTGTCAATTGGTTCCTTATGCTCTCCCTGAAACTCTGTACAACCTTTGGTTTAGTCAGTTTATCCAGGTCCCATCTCCTTAAATTCCCACCTTTTTGCAGTTTCTTTAGTTTCAATCTACAGTTCATAACTAATAGATTGTGGTCAGAGTCCACATCTGCCCCTGGAAATGTCTTACAATTTAATACCTGGTTCCTAAATCTCTGTCTTACCATTATATAATCTATCTGATACCTTCTAGTATCTCCACGCTTCTTCCACGTATACAACCTTCTTTTATGATTCTTGAATCAAGTGTTAACTATGATTAAGTTATGCTCTGTGCAAAATTCTACCAGACGGCTTTCTCTTTCATTTCTTACCCCCAATCCACATTCGCCTACTACGTTTCCTTCTCTTCCTTTTCCTGCTATCGAATTCCAGTCACGCATGACTATTCCAATTTCATCTCCCTTCACCATCTGAATAATTTCTTTTATTTCATCATACATTTCTTCAATTTCTTCGTCATCTGCAGAGCTAGTTGGCATATAAACTTGTACTACTGTAGTAGGCGTGGGCTTCGTGTCTATCTTGGCCACAATAAGGCATTCACTATACTGTTTGTAGTAGCTTACCCGCATTCCTATTTTTTCATTCATTATTAAACCTACTCCTGAATTACCCCTATCTGATTTTTTTATTTATACCCCTGTCTTCACCTGACCAAAAGTGTTGTTCCTCCTGCCACCGAACTTCGCTAATTCCCACTATATCTAACTTTAACCTACCCATTTCTCTTTTTAAATTTTCTAACCTACCTGCTCGATTAAGGGATCTGACATTCCACGCTCCGATCCGTAGAACACCAGTTTTCTTTCTCCTGGTAACGACGTCCTGCTGAGTACTCCCCGCCCGGAGATCCGAATGGGGGACTATTTTACCTCCGGAATATTTTACCCAAGAGGACGCCATCATCATTTAACCATACAGTAAAGCTGCATGCCCTCGGGAAAAATTACGGCTGTAGTTTCTCCTTGCTTTCAGCCGTTCGCAGTACCAGCACAGCAAGGCCGTTTTGGTTATTGTTACAGGGCCAGATCAGTCAATCATCCAGACTGTTGCCCCTGCAGCTACTGAAAAGGCTGCTGCCCCTCTTCAGGAACCACACGTTTGTCTGGCCTCTCAACAGATACCCCTCCGTTGTGGTTGCACCTACGGTACGGCTATCTGTATCGCTGAGGCACGCAAGCCTCCCCACCAACGTTAAGGTCCATGGTTCATGGGGAGGGACCACTCTTGATAGTTAACTTTAAACTCAGTTAAAGTTAATAAAACGTGTTGTTATGCACTACCTTAATTAAAATCCTTTCCTATCTAATATCGTCTTTAACTACCAGAGTGTCGATGAGACGTTAAACCCTTATCTTCATTCTTTCTTTCGTATCAAATGTAGCCCTGGCGTAAGACAGTCACCAGGCATCGTCGATCAACTAGCTAGTGTTGTATGATCAAGCAATAGTTTTGAAACTGATTCTCTCTGTTGTAAACAGTGTATCATGCAACACAGATACTCTGCACTTGCTAACGTATAGGGGGTAGCTACCGCTTTTCTGTTCAGTAGCGCATGACTCGGGAGGTATCCGGTTCGAATCCTGGTGAGGTTAGAAACTTTAAAGGGCCGTATTTGGAAGGAAGGCAATGTGTTGACGAAAAGTTTCTGATTCCACCGTTATGGGTTAGATTCCAAACCTCTCCGCTGCGTCTATTGGAACTAGGGCATACGACAATATCCACACGACGCGCCCGCTGGATCGTTACCTCAAATCGGAAGGTCGCTTGGTACTGTTTGAGAGTAGCCTATGAGCCAGCTCCGTTATACAATACGAACATAGTACCACGCCACACACACACACACACACACACACACACACACACACACACATGTTACAGTCAGTTACGTAAACAGATTCACTTAAGGAAACACAACACTTATACTTCGCGTGGAAAGGGAACATTGTGAGTGGAGCCACAGAATCTTTTCCAACTAGACGGCTGATAAACCACTCGGGTTCTCCCAGCTAGCAATCCTGCACGACTTTTTTTCCTTGTATTTTCAGTAGCGAGTGCGGTAGGTATTAGAATCATTATTGGGATTAGTGGCATCCACGTCCTATCGTTCGTGCTTTAGGAATTTAGGCGAAATGTAGAATGGTTTCTTCTATACAGCCTCAGCAGATTGTCTTACTGAATCTGTCGATAGATCACTGACAGTAATGACATCACGGTCACCAAGTCGTCGTGCTTACTTTAATGGACAGCAGTACCAGAAAGTATTACTTTGTCACTGTGTTATTGTGGTGCTCTTCAGTCCGAAGCACCTCTCCTTGCTGAAGCAACTTTTGCGAGCCTTTTCACCTCAGCAGAACTACTACAATCTGCATCCACTTGAACCTGCCTACTGTTATCAGTCCTTAGTCTCCCCCTGCAGTCCTTTGTTCTCACTTACCTCCATTATCGAACTAGTGCTTTCTTGATGTCTCAGAATGTGTCCTGTCAATAAATTTCGTCTTCATAGCGTTTGAGCAATGGCACACGGAACGTTGGACGCAGAAACGTGCCTTACACTTCAGTCTATAAAACAGCAGTCCTCAAAACGCTTACAGTCCTCCTGTGTAAATGACACTTCAGTTAGTAGGATACTGTATATCCTTATGTAAAACAATCACCATAGTAAATCTTGCAGCAACGAAGCTCTTCCTGTGAAGGGTTCTCGTGGCCCGTGGTTCCTATATCAGAGAAGGCTGCGAACCTGTTACCAATGTGAAAAAAATTTTCCAGTGTCCAATGGACCTAACGATTTTTGTTGACTTCAGTTATAATATAAAAAATAACTTTTGATGCAGATACAGCTAACGAACATAGTGCAAAAACAGTCAAAATGCGTCCCGATTAATGACAATAAGAACTCTGTTAAATAATGTATTTTATCAAGGAAACGCCTTTAGCAAGCAAGGAATTTATTATCAGCTGAAAGCCACGATCCATGTTTCGTCCCCATATTTCATCTAACTGTTCGCAGAACTCTCGCCAGGTGGTGCCACTTACATTGCAGTACTGCAGGATACTATAGCGAGATATTCACGAAATTCGTATGCCTCTGCTACAGTCGTTAGAACTGCCAGCACCAGAAACAGGAAAGAATCTTTAATATACTACTGGCCATTAAAATTGCTACTTTGATAAAGGTCGGATTGTAGCCAGTCGCGATTGCGGTTTATCGTACCGCGACAATGCTGCTCGCGTCGGTCGAGATCGAATGACTGTTAGCACAATACGGAATCGGTGGGTTCAGGAGGGTTATACGGAACGCCGTACTGGATCCCAACGGCCTCGTATCACTAGCAGTCGAGATGACAGGCATCTTATCTGCTTGGCTGTAACGGATCGTGCAGCCACGTCTCGATTCCTGAGTCAACAGATGGGGACGTTTGCAAGACGACAACCATCTGCACGAACAGTTCGACGACGTTTGCAGCAGCATGGACTGTCAGCTCGGAGACCATGGCTGCGGTTACCCTTGACGCTGCATCACAGACAGGAGCGCCTGCGATGGTGTACTCAACGACGAACCTGAGTGCACGAATGGCAAAACGTCATTTTTTCGGATGAATCCAGGTTCTGTTTACAGCATCATGATGGTCGCATCCGCGTTTGGCGACATCGCGGTAACGCACATTGGAAGCATGTATTCGTCATCGCCATACTAGCTTATCACGCGGCATGATGATATGGGGGTGCCATTGGTTACGCGTCTCGTTCACCTCTTGTTCCCATTGACGGCACTTTGAACAGTGGACGTTACATTTCAGATGTGTTACGAACCGTGGCTCTACCCTTCATTTGATCCCTGCGAAACGCTACATTTCAGCAGGATAATGCACGACCGCATGTTGCAGGTCATGTACGGGCCTTTCTGGATACAGAAAATGTTCGACTACTGCCCTAGCCAGTACATTCTCTAGGTCTCTCACCAACTGAAAACGTCTGGTCAATGGTGGCCGAGCAACTGGCTCGTCACATTACGCCAGTCACTACTCTTGATGAACTGTGATATCGTGTTGAAGCTGCATGGGCAGCTGTTCCTGTACGCGCCATCGAAGCTCTGTTTGACTTATTGCCCAGGCGTATCAAGGCCGTTATTACGGCCAGAGGTGGTTGTTGTGGGTACTGATTTCTCAGGATCTATGCACTGAAATTGTGTGAAAATGTAATCACATGTCAGTTCTAGTATAATATATTTGTCCAATGAATACCCGCTGATCACCTGCATTTCTTCTTGGTGTAGAAATTTTAATGGCCAGTAGTGTATTATCAAAATATTAATATTCAATGTCGGTTAACGACGTATCAAAGCCTAACAGTGGGAGACGGAGATATGTATTCGAGAATGAGTGTTCATCTACGCAGTTGATCCCCCTTGTTGTATGCAGTTAAAGTCTTGTGGACGTTGGTGGAGCTCTCTGAGGATCAGCTCGTTGAGCCTCCTGGAAGACCATGAGAGATGCACTCTGTAGAAGCCACGCTCGGAAACCTCTGCTACAATGGGAGAGACAATGGCTGGATCTTGCACATGTACTGCTGATTGGCTCACGTTGATGATGATATAAGAGAGACAGTTTAGGCGTCAAGCACGAATGATGTCTCTGCCGTCTTTGCATTCTGCACAACGCCCTGTGGCCCATCGTCAAAGTAATATTCAGCATGGATTTCGTAACAATGTGCTGAAACAGTTTCACAATTTTTCAGACTCGTGCGTCACACATTAAATGGTTCCACGATAGTTCTCGTAGCCATCAGACCATTATTTGTCGTAGAGATCTCCGTGATTCATTTGATTTGAAATGTTAAGCTTTTTTTCGTTCCGGAAGGAGGACAACGGTCGTGAGAGACTTCACATCACCAGTAATATGAGGTGCTATGCAAAGTAGAGAGTCTGAGATTAGACAGTGGAGCCTTCGCAGAAATGAAAGACCCAAAATGAAAAATTAACCACTTCCAAGTTTGGAAAGCATCGTGCTCCAAGAACTATTGAAGAGCATGGCTACAAAGGAGACTTCTTTCAAAGCAATCGTGTGTGCCACTTGAGATTATATGTCACACAGGTGGGACCCATGTGAAATAGAACTGACTGGGATACTAACGTAACCTTAGAACTTATAAAGGCACATTTGCATGCCGAGCGTGAGTTTCCTCGGAAACGCGAAATATTAATTAAATAAATAATCAGTGACAAATAAATAAAGCCTATGGCACACAACTGCAGCGCTGTGTCGCTGATAAAACAAAAGCACAATTACGTTACTCTTATGTTTGATTAAGAAAGAGAGAGCTCTGGTTGAAGTGGTGCGAGAAGCACGTATTTTATTTTATTGTCTGGCACACCGCCATATTTCATGTTATAGAAGAATACTGCGAGTTGCAACCACACTAGGCACTCGATTCTGTAAAGAATTTATATTTATAAAAGTAAGTAGGATTATGAACTGTAGGCTTATTCATTGAATATATCTGATTTAACTAACTGTGTAACTTTTTTTATGTTTAGTAGACAATCACCTCTGTACGACGTATTGGCATGGCTGGCAAATTATTGTAATATTGAGATTTAGATTATGAGTCCGCACCTACCGCAGCAGTCTTTGGAAACGATTTAATTACGAAGTCCGATTATTCAGTTTTATTTCACGGTCAACTACGAGTAACATTGCCTTTACGAAAAAGCCATTGTCAAGCGTCTGATACCGAATAATTAAACGTCCACGTTCCAGATAAGCAAATACAATTGCAATCACAATCACCATCATACAGATAGAATAATTAACATATTTAAAATAACATTTTTTATTTATTTTATAAACTGATTTATGCAGTACACCGCGGACTTCGTACCTCCACTGATGTGCGACTGAACAGTGAACCTCAGACCTTTGGATTAATAGTCAAGTATTTACTGAGTTTTATCTTCTTCTTTTCGGTTTTTTTACAGGATTTCCAACCACCCTCCATCCCTCCCTCCCTCTCTCTCTCTCTCTCTCTCTCTCTCTCTCTCTCTCTCTCTCTCTCTTCTCCCTTTTCAATGTTCTGTTAAGGCGTAATATGTAATTCTCCTATGCAACGTAACATAACAACTACACTTTCTCTTCTAAAGATCAAACAAGACAACTTTTTAAAACTCAAACATGTTGGGTCTTACAAAACAAAGAGGCCTCCTCTTCCGATGCAGATAAAACTTCTCTTCTAGAGCAAGTGAGATTCCTCTTCTCGAGCAGTAAGACTTCTCTTTTATAACAAAGACGACTTCTCTCCTAAAAATAAGCAACACTCTTCTTCTGAAACCAACAGTCGTCTTCATCTAACACAAATTGCTCTCTCCCAACAATTTTTACAGACGAAGCTGTTCTTCTCCTCTTCTAGAACAGCACGACTTCTCCTTCGGGACAACGCTATCTCTCTTCTAAAATAAACAAATCTCCTTTTAGGGAACAAATGTACTGACAACCTCCACTTCTTAGGCTAAAATTACTGCTTCTTCTAAAACAAACAAGGCACCACATCTGAGAAAAACAAGGCTTATCTTTATGAAAGAGTCTGCTGGCTGTCTCAAAACACTGTTGGCTCTGATCACTATGGAACTTAACATCTGAGGTCATCAGTTCCCAAGAACTTAGAACTACTTAAACCTAACTAACCTAAGGACATCACACAACACCCAGTCATCATGAGGCAGAGAAAATCCCTGACCCCGCCGGGAATCGAACCCGGGAACCCGGGCGCGGGAAGATATGTTATGTAGGCCTATGCAACACAGTATGTTGTGGCACTTTCTTCCAGTAAGGAGTGAAAACAAGATGCCGGTGCTACCACAAGAAGCTAACGATAGGTCTATCATTACTAACTGAAAGCTAAGCTGCGCATCTGAGCGACCTGAAGTGGGCGAGAGACTGTCAGATATTGTCGTAGATGTTTCAGCGTGAAAACAGTTAATGGAGGTGGAATTATAGCACATTAACCATTCTGGCATCAACTCTCTTCATATCCTTCGTCATTTAAAGACACTATTATTAACCGTCACTAGAGACAAAGTAAAACATTATTTTTTTTTTTTGTTTTTTTGCGTATTTAAGGGTGTTGATGAAATTATCTCAGTTAGGTGTACACTTCGCTTACTCTCCTGTCAAGCTATCGTTTTCAGTTTTCAAACGAAATACAATTATACGCACTCTATTTTTCATCCTTCCAGACTGCTTGTTATTGAATTTTTTGTGTTTTCTTTGTAAGATTAGCTCGTTATCGTACGCATTTCAGAATGTCCACATGACTGTTGTTGCAGATGACGTGTTACACCTGAATCCATACTCTAAAAACCACTGTGAAATGCATGGCAGAGAGTACTTACAACTCTACTAGTCATTGAGATTTTTCCCAGTCCATTCAAGTATGGATTGCGGGAAGAACGACTGTTTAAACGCCTCTGCGCACGCTATAATTAATCTAATTTTAATATCACGATCGCTGCAGGTGCGGTATGTAGAGAATTGTAGTATATTCCTAGGGTCATCTTTTTCAGCTAGTTATACAAAATTTCTAAGTAGTTTTCGTTGGATACTTTCCATCTATTTTCAGGTGTCTGGCAGTTCAGTTTTTTCAACATCTTTGTGACTCTCTCCCACGGGTCAAGCAAACCTGGAACATTCCTGCAGCTCTTGACTGTATCTGTTCAATGTCCCTTCTTAGTTTTATATGGTATGGGTACCACAAACTTAGGCAATATTCTAGGATGGGTTGCACATGTCCCGTTTGTAGACTGATGGCATTTCCCTAGTATTACGCCACTGAACCTACGATTGGTACGTGTGATCGTTCCATTTTGTGTCCCTACAAACTGTCACAGCCAGGTATCAGTATCAGTAGCCCGCTGGAATTGCAAATTGTTTATATTGAGAAGTACACAATTTTACATTTCTGAACATTGAAAGCAAGTTAGCACTTTTACTTCAAATTAAAATCTTATCGAGATTCGAATAAATATTTGTGCATCCGCGAAAATTCTGTTGTTACTTTTAATATCTGCTGTAACGTTATTAATATACAACATGAATAACTGTTATTGTTGTGGTCTTCAGTCCTGAGACTGGTTTGATGCAGCTCTCCATGCTACTCTATCCTGTGCAAGCTTCTTCATCTCCCAGTACCTACTGCAACCTACATCCTTCTGAATCTGCTTAGTGTATTCATCTCTTGGTCTCCCTCTACGATTTTTACCCTCCACGCTGCTCTCCAATACTAAACTGGTGATCCCTTGATGCCTCAGAACATGTCCTACCAACCGATCCCTTCTTCTAGTCAAGTTATGCCACAAACTTCTCTTCTCCCCAATCCTATTCAACACTTCCTCATTAGTTATGTGATCTACCCATCTAATCTTCAGCATTCTTCTGTAGCACCACATTTCGAAAGCTTCTATTCTCTTCTTGTCCAAACTAGTTATCGTCCATGTTTCACTTCCATACATGGCTACAATCCATACAAATACTTTCAGGAACGACTTCCTGAAACTTAAATCTGTACTCGATGTTAACAAATTTCTCATCTTCAGAAACGCTTTCCTTGCCATTGCCAGTCTACATTTTATATCCTCTCTACTTCGACCATCATCAGTTATTTTGCTCCCCAAATAGCAAAACTCCTTTACTACTTTAAGTGTCTAGCGTCCACTATAATTCCCCTTTCCTGTGGCGCACCTAAAGTTATTTCTACATATATCGATGGCTGTGCATCCATAACAACATGCTGCGTCCTTCCTAACAAGATATCCGCAATCCAGTCACAAATCTCGCTTCATACCCTGCCTAACCGTAGCTTCGGTAACACGCGTAGGTGTTATAGCGAGTCAAATGCTTTTCGGGAACCGAGAAACACTACATCTACGTAACTGTCTTCATCCAAGGCTTCCAGCATGTCATGTGAGAAAAGTGTTAGCTGGGTTTCACAAGCCCGATGTTTTCGGGCACGTACGAGGTCATTCTGTTCGAGATACGTCATCACGGTTTGAGCGCAGAATATTTTCTAAGAATTTACAACAAATAGATATTACGGATATGAGACGGTAGTTTCGTGGATCACTTATGTTACCCTTCTTTTAGATAGGTGTAACCTGTGTTTTCTTCCAGCCACGGGGCACGGTTTTCTATGCGAAGTATCTACAGCAGACTATAGGCAAAAGAGGTGCTAAGTCTATCCTGAACTCGGTTTAGAATCTAACCGGGATTCCATGAAGCCCTGAAGCTTTGTTCAGTTTTACGACTTCAGCTCTTTCTCAAGCTACTGCGCCTAGTATCTATATCACTCATCTTTACAATTGCGCGGGACTTGAATTAGGGCAATAATCCTCAATTTGCTTTTGTAAAGCGACATTTGAAAACTGAATTCAGCGTTTTGGTTTTTCCTTTCCTACCCTTACTTTCAATTCCTGACTCGTCCATCAGGTTCTGGACACTAACTTTAGTACTACTAACAGATTAACTTATGACCAGAGGTTCTTTGGGTTTCGTAACATGTCCTTCAACAATATTGTGCTAAGGTAGTGTTGAAATGCTTCGAGCATTGCCTTCTTGACAGTGAAACGCTTTGTTTTACATCTGCTTTGCAGCCCATCGAGTGCAAATCAAAGGATTTGACGGTCTGGGAATAAAAAATTTGGCTACCTTTACTGTGTCTGTATGTTCGTTGAATATTCTAACTCTAACAATAAAATGTGGCCATATATTGAAGGAAGACTTACTGTTCGAGTAAACAATTTTGGTACTACTAGATAACTGTCGGGAAGACAAAATACGAACTACATGGCTTCCATGGTTCTGGATTGTACTGTATATGGCATTCCAGTAAAATCGAGGAGCAGGTCGTAGGTAAGATAGGCAGAGTCGCGAAAGTTGGGAGACAGCTTGAGAAAGTCCTCGGAGTTTGCTAAGCACCTCACGCAGAAAGAGACCAGGTTCAAAGCTTTCCCCATGTCGTTACAGAGGCGTACAGTGCGATTTATGACCAGTACTAGACTTCATTTCACGCTCGAGAACCTCGCCTTCTTAAAATCTAAAATTGCATCAAAAAATGTAGATGGTGGTCTTCTGCTCGTTTCTATGCATAAAATTCGTTCGACAACGTAAAATGTCACAGGATGTTCGAAATTCTGACAAAAATAGGAGTAATCTGTAGGAAAAGACGGATAATATATAATATGTACAGGAACCAAGATTAACAATAACGAAGTGCTCGGATTAAAAAGGGTGTAAGACAGGGATGCAGTGTTTCATCCCTACTGTTCAATCTACACACTCAACAAGCAATGATGGAAATAAAGCAAAGATTCAAGAGTGGGATCAAAATTCAGGGAGAAAGAATGTCAATGATAAGATTCGCTGACAACATTGCTATCGTCAGTGCAAGTGAAGAAGAATTACGGTTCCTGACGAGTGGATGTAGCAGTCTAATGGGCACAGAATATGATTTGAGAGTAAACCAGGAAAGAGAAAACTAACGAGAAGTAGTGGAAATGAGAACAGAGAGAAACTTATCAAAACTGGAAACAACGATTGTGAAGTTAAGGAATTCTGCTACCTAGGCAGCAAAGTAACTCATGATGGACAAAGCAAGGAGAACATAAAAAGGTAACCAGCAAGGGCAAAATGGCATTCCTGGCTAAGAGAAGTCCACCGGTATCAAACATGGACCTTAATTCGAGAACGAAATTTCTGAGAACGTGCATTTCGAACATTGTAAGGTAGTGAATCAATGACTGTGGAAAGACTGGAACAGAAGAGAATCGAAGAGTTTGCGATGTAATGCTGCAGAAGGATGTTGAAAATTGGGTGTACTTATAAGAAAAGGAATGAGGCAGAATTGGTGAAGAAACCAAGATATGGGAAAATCTGACAAGAGGAACGACTGGATAGTGTTAAGACAGCAGAGAATAAGCTCCAAGGTACTAGAAGGAGCTGTAGAGTGTAATAACCGTAAGTGAAGACAGAGATTGGAATACATACAAGAAATAGCTCTATGAGTGGAAGACGTTGGTACAGGAGAAGAATTCGTGGCGGTCAGCATCCGACTTTTCTCAAATAGTAGAAAATACATTCGTGCTTTACAGTGAGTCCCTCATTAACACTAGAGAACATGTGACGTAGAGACAAGTGTGTGACACTTTGCTGTTTCATTCGATATGCGCATTTCTTCATTGGACAGCTAAGTCATAAATAAAATAACTCATTCACAACTTAAGCAAAATCGGTTTTTATCAGCTGTAAGCTACGGGACGATCACGTTATGTTTTGTCTTGCGTTATTAAGCCGGCCGTTGTGGCCGAGCGGTTCTAGGCGCTTCAGTCTGGAACCGCGCGACCGCTACGGTCGCAGGTCGAATCCTGCCTCGCGCATGGATGTGTGTGATGTCCTTAGGTTGGTTAGGTTTAAGTAGTTCTAAGTCTAGGGGACTGATGACCATAGCTGTTAAGTCCCATAGTGCTCAGAGCCATTTGAACCATTTTTTTGCGTTATTAATGTAGTTCTAGTCTGCTGTCTAATGCCGCTTTCCATACCGGTCTATTCTGAGAAGATTCTTCAACTGTGAGTATCTATTGCAACATTTATCTTTTTAAACCTTTTTACTGTAGTCAAGCGTTGGTGAGTGTTTACAATTGGTACCTCCCATTCTTCCTCCCATTACAAAACTGACGCGTCCTTGATGCCTCAGGGTATGTTCTATCAACCTATTCGTTATTTTGGTCAAGTTGTGCTACGAATTTTCGTTCTACCCAATTCGATTTAGTAACTCCTCATTGGTTACTGGGTCTACCCATCTAACCCTCAGTAATCTTCAGTAGCTCCAAATGTCAAAACCTTCTATTCTATTCGTGTGTGAAATGTTTCTCAAAAAGGTGTCACTTCCTTGCAAGGCTACATCCAGGCAAATACCTTCAGAAAATACTTCCTTGTTCTTCTTCTTTATCCTGTGCCTTTGTCCCACATCGAAGCAGAGTCGGCAACGGATGTGGCATGTTAGTTTTAGGGGTTGCCGGATACCTTTCCCGCCGCCAGCACGTTACCCCCTGGAACGGAATATGTGCACTCCAACTGTCGGCGAATCGTGTAACTGAGGCGGGACTTGAGTACCAGCCTGGTATTCACCTACTGCGTTGTTGAAAACCGCCTAAAATCCAAATACACGCTGGCCAGCACACAGACCCTCGTCTTCAATCAGACGGGCGGATTCGATGTGGGGCCGCAGCGCGTCCCAAAAGCGACGCTTCAACACTCGCTGCTATCCGAGCGGGTTTCAAAAGAGACACTGTAACATTTATGTTTATATTCGACATTGGCAAATTTCCCCCTCCCAAAAACGCTTTTCTTGCACTGTGTACTTCATGCATCGTCAGTTATTAAGCTTCGCACATAGCAAAAGTGATCTACTGATTTTAGTCTCTCGTTTCAAAATATATTTTCCTCAGTACCTTCAGATTTAATTCAACTAAATTTGATCTTTGTTGATACTCATTTTATATCTTATTTTCAAGGCATTACCCATTACATCCATCCGATCTTCCAAGTCCTTCCTTTTCCATCTCTGATAGAATTACAGTGTCATCTGCAAACCTAAAAATTTTCACTGTTCCCTTTGGACTTTAAATGCCTGTAAAAATTTCTCTTTGGTTTCCTCTAGAGCTTGATAACGTACATCATTGTATGTTCTTAACGCAGTAAATTTGTGCATGCTCATTGTTCTGTTGCCAGCCAGTGTGGCCGAGCGGTTCTAGGCGCTTCAGTCTGGAACCGCGCGACCGCTACGGTCGCAGGTTCGGATCTCGCCTCGGGCATGGATGTGTCTGATGTCCTTAGGTTAGTTAGGTTTAAGTAGTTCTACGTTCTACGGGACTGATGACCTCAGATGTTAAGTCTCATAGCGCTAGGAGCCATTGTTCTATTGTTTCATTCTGTACAAAAGTTTCGCTGTGTTTTTAAAACTGAAATACTTGTACATAAATAATGAAGCTTTAATGTGGTACTGTTGGAATACCATAATTTAAAACTAAAATGGTTTGGCAAAATAAGCCGGTTTGATTCAATTTTATGCCGATTACTACTTTTCTGTCGCTTCTGCTTGTCTTATACAAAACAGACACTACAACAAAATTAATAGTCAGAGAAGGTTATCATGTAGACTAAATTGCGTTGCAGTAGATGATATGTGATATGGTTTGTTAGTGGCCACTGCTCCAAAAGTGGAACCTGCCCATGATTCTCTTCGAAGATGAAATAGAAATGTAGCCACTTTTCATACAGATATCTCTCTTACACATTAAAATATCAACACTCTTTATAAGCAAAAAAGATTTCGTGGATAATTTTTGACATTTTTTACTCCCTACCGATAAGACTTGATGGCGATGTCTTTGACGTTTCGTCATTTTAACCAAATAAAGCAGAAGGCTGGCAGTTGGTCAGAAGGAGTCCCAATTTGGATCATTTGAGAGTGGAAGTTTAGAGCGAAATTTCTAGTTAACCATATTCACCTGGTAACCATGGGAAACCTTACGAAACCTTGGTCGGAAGCGAGGACTGCAACTATTTTAATGTGTGTGTGTGTGTGTGTGTGTGTGTGTGTGTGTGTGTGTGTGTGTGTGCGTGTGTGTGTGCATAAAGAATAACGAACGATGAACAGAAATCAGAAATATTTATTCACAAAGGCTCTTGCTTCGTGGAGGCGTCAATACGGAAATGAAGTTACCATCATCTGCCAGTTGTTCACTGTCATATAGCAATAATAATTTCGTGTGGCTCCAGGGCCTGGTTCAAGTGTTTCAAGTGGACGTGAAGTCGGCGACTTGAGTATCGCTAACCTACCGTAAAACGCTACCTGTAGAAGAGGACCTACAGCTTAACGTGGCATTAAAACCATGTGCCGTACATGGTGAAGAGGCGAAGGCTACGTTAAAGGCTTACTGAAACATCCAGTGGTCCGACCGGAGATCGATACCGCAACCTTCCGATTTCCAGGAACGTTCTTTGCTACTGAACCATCAGGTTCGACACTGTCGTCTGAAGACAATCAGTAACACGTTATCGAAGTGCTTTTAGTGTATCAAAGCTTTGCAACTACAAACAGTAACTTTAATTAACTGCTTTTCGTTAACTGCTTGGAATCGCGCTGATTTGTATAGCCACAGCGTAATTAAAATTAACACTCTTTTACTACTAACAGCAGTAACTGTCACGATGCACTGCACTGGACTGTACTGATTTCTGTTCAAAGTGTATTTACTTGACTAGTTTGATTGTAATATGAAGGTGCTAACTACTATTTCAGTTTCAGCAGTTTCGGTTTCTATTTGGGTTTGTTCAACACTACATTTGAAAAGCAGACTTTGTTCCCCAAAACGATTTATTTTCAGATAAAAATTACTGTTACTGGTAAAATGTGCGAACATGTTCTATTATTGGTAGTGACAGCGAAGTGCTACTAGCTTAAGGGAGATTTTGTTATTATATCTATATATTTCTACCTTCGATTTGAAAGATACGGGGTTACCTACCCTAGGTTAAAAAGCATACGCGTGGTCTATTCTACTTCGTTTGTAGAGTGTATTCGGCCTACTGTATTACGAGATTCAGCAGGAACAGTGCGATCCTAAACTCAAAATTGCTTTAGCATTCGCTTGTTCCAGCTAAAACACAGTATTTCATACTATCGCTATTCATGTTCGAGAATCGAGCTGTTCCCTTACAACTGTGTCGATATGTCTATGTATAAAAGGCAATATCCTGAGTGACTCATCATCGTACAGCCCAAACCGCTAAGAATAGAAACTTGAAGTTTGGAGAGGTCATGGATCTCAAACTGCAGGCATCGTTTAACAAGGAACTGTCCAAAATTCCACTCCGAAGGGATGAAATAGGGGATGAAAGCATTTTTTAATTTATGTCACTATTAAAAATGTTCAAATGTGTGTGAAATCTTATGGGACTTAACTGCTAAGGTCATCAGTCCCTAAGCTTACACACTATTTAACCTAAATTATCCTAAGGACACACACACACACACACACACACACACCCATGCCCGAGGGAGGACTCGAACCTCCGTCAGGACCAGCCGCACAGTCCGTGACTGCATGTCGCTATTAAGGGAATTTTGAAGCTAGGACTACGAAAACTGGTTTTTGGTTCCAAGTCAGAAAAAAATACGTGTTTCAGCAATTTTGGAAATAGTGGATGAAAGTGCCTTTGAAAATAAAAAAAATAATACAGAGCTACTAAATAATTTTTAAGGCTACATCTATAACAATTGGTATTTGAGTTCTCGGCTAGAGATAAAAAAAATACGTGTTTCACTGTTTTTGGAAATTCAACCCCTAAGGGATTGCAATAAGTGATGAACATTTTTAAGAAAATATTTCGTCACCTTTAGAAATTTTTAAACCTAAATTTATGAAAACTGGTATTTCACTTCTCGGTTAGATGTAAAGAGATATTTGTTAGGGGATGGAAGTTGCTATAGAAATATCTCCACGAGAACTCAAAAGATGTGATTAACAAAACCTTTGGATTCCAGCTACCAGAATCGCTTTTTGGTCAGAAGTACATTTGGAAAAGACCCTGCCTGTAAGGACTTGATTAGTCTGAAAAGCTTAGAAGGTGTTGCAATTCGCAAACATAAAAATCCGATTGAATAAAAACAAAAAAATCTCTGTAGGCCGTGTAGTCTAGGCGACCTCAGCAGCGGGCACTAAGCTTGTGGAGATATAAGACAATGATATCAAGTCTCGTATCAATGGCATTACAATTACACAAAACTAAACGAAGAGCATGCACAATGTACAACACTGTTGTTCTCTGGAGAGAATCGAAACGACATTGTAACCATGATATCTTCGGTGATAACTTTCTCAGCTACTGGCAAGTTTGGCCATAAAATAACCATCCGAAAGGGTGTTCGTGGAATAATGGAAGTATGAGGCTTTTTTTGAGTATGGCTATTTTACAGGGAGCCGAAAAGCGAGACGACAGCTTCTTTTAGAGCTGCAACCATATCCACTTCCTTTCTCCACGATTGCTAGCCCCCCATATAAATGAAACTCTTGGTTATTACATAAAAGATCACTTCCACTTGAACAGGCTCTATTGATTTTCTTCTTCTAATTACAGTTGAGCACAAAAGCATCGAAATGATAATTTAAGATGGCACTGTCACTCCAGACGCAAAACAGTCCTTTTCTAAAAGCACTGCGTACTAAAAAACTCTGAAAGTTGTCTCTTGCCTGTGCGTACTGTAATAGTAATAACCAGTTATTATACTACTGAACAGTCTTTGGTGAAACAGAGATACTCTGACTGGGTGAATATTTCTGAAACAGGAAACATTTTTCAGTCGAAATTTAAGCTACATTGTGAGAGCATTATCGTCGCAGAATTTCGATTAGTTGCCTTTGCGTACTAGGTACTAATCGGTAGTTCGTCACCTGTTCTGACACTCATATTCTTTGTTTGTGTTGTATTATGTTCATTCTTGCTTTTCAACGAATTTTTTGAACGTAATTATTGTAAAAGTTGGCGAGGGTTTCACTTTGGGTGACACATGGTCACGTATCGTGTGCTTTTAGTATTTATCCATGTGTCTGCTTATTTCATGATCGAATTTCGCGTTGTTTTGCTTGTTTTTGAGTCAATGTAGATTTAATCGAAATTATTGGCTCAAATGGCTCTAAGCACTATAGGACTTAACATCTGAGGTCATCAGTCCCCTAAACGTAGAACTATTTAAAGCTAACTTACCTAATGACATTACACACATCCATGCCCGAGACAGGATTCGAACCTGCGACCGTCGCAGCAGCGCGGTTCCGGACTGAAGCGCCTAGAACCACTCGGACACAGCGGCCGGCTCGAAATTATTGTTACTGATTTTACATATCCTCTGCATGATATTCCCCGATACTCGCTATGTTCCATTATACTCGTCTAATCTTCCCCAACGGCACAATCCTGCGATTTAGTAACAGAATGAGCCATGTATCTAAACGTTCTCTCCCAGCAATGGGCTAAGTTTGTCACTGCGTGGTTCTACGAGTTGCAGGACAATTACACAGCCCGAACCCGTTTCGCAAATTGGTATTGACTGACTGACAGTGCTGATTTTAATTCAGTAATGGTGTCAGTGAATGTTAGTTACGGTCTTTGCTTACTAATAGAGCTACGTTTATTTACAAGAAGATGGATTGCTAATTAACAGCAAGAAATTAAGCATAAAATCACGAAAGTTTCTATACTATTTGACCATCCTCACTATGCATTAAAAGATGTTCGCAATATCATTTAGAAAACGTGCTCAAATGAAAAGTATGTTGATATTGTACCTATGATGAAAATAACCTGTCTTCTTAATGGCTTATTAGTTTTGATAATGACAGTCCGTGACTCTACGCGTATTAAGTTAACATTGCTGATAACTTGATTGTTTGAGTTTAAGGTACGAGACAGGACTGTAGTCACTGAAGACCATTCATTCACTGCTTAGCAGAGAGTACAAGCAAGAGCGCCAAGTTTCTGCTTTGCACTGTATTACTGGAGGGGCCATAATTAATTCTGCGGAGTCCACAACATGAAGACTCGAACATAATTAAAGTTTTGATTACTTTTCTTCTGTCCGCCTACGCCTTCAGCACAAGTTCACGTCACCCTTCATTACTGAACTAAGGTCAAGAAACAGAGGTACTCTGACTGGGTGGATATTTATGAAACAGGAAACCAGCACCTGAAAAAACAGATGCAAGAAGATCGTGATCTATAATGAATAATTAAGATTTTTGATTCAGCCTAATTAACAGACGAATACCAAGGGACACCTACGGACACGATTAAACAGACTTTCGCCGTTTTCCACGAAGATTTGCTGCACAGCTTCAGACCGGGAGATTATACAACAGCGTCTCAAGAACATACTGGAGAAGTATTTGCCATCGACCGTGCTGATAATAACTACACAAACTAAATTGTAATTGTACTTAAAGGTTCGGATATGGTGTCGTTATTCACAGTTATGGTCAAGCAGAAATCGAAACGATCTTGTTTTATCATCAACATTCAGCTTGGAGCGTCAATATGTGGAGTTATACTCATTAAATGGCATGTAGTCACTTCCCCCTAAATGGAGTGTCAGTGGAATAACGGACATGCAGCTCCAAATCCACCTAACTGAATGCTGAAAATTTCCATAGTTTTCAGCTGCATACTGAGACACGAAAAAATTCATTTTAAGTGATTCAACGGCAGCACACAAAAGTTAAACCGTGCTGAATAATTGAACTTTGCATCTGATACCTGCAGAATTTGATAGCTTAACTACTGTTCCACCTATTTCCTTGAGCCAGAGACGGTCAAGATTAGTCCATGTGAAAGAGAAACGTGGAGGAAGGTGGCACAGAGGAATAATTAACAGGCAGAGAACATAGCAGAGAGAGAGAAGGTGAATAGTAGTTGGTGGCAAGGGGCGAAGTAATAAGCAGATTGGAAAAATAATAGTAAAAATAACTAATGTCGTGTGACTAGAGCCTCCCGTCGGGTGGACTGTTCGCCGGGTGCAAGTCTTTCTATTTGACGCCACTTCGGCGACTTGCTCGTCAATGGGGATGAAATGATGATGGTTAGGACAACAACACAACACCCAGTCCCTGAGCGGAGAAAATATCCGACGCAGCCGGGAATCGAACCTGGGCCCTTACGATTGACAGTCTGTCGCGCTGACCACTCAGCTACAGGGGGCGGACAAAATAATAGTGAAGAGGGTGGAGAGCGACAGTCAGAGGAGTAAGAAAAAAATGTAGAGAGAAATGACTAGGAAAAACTGGAAGAGTGGTGGATTCAGTATTCAGAGAGGGGCCCACAGAGCCAGATGGGAGAGCACATTTATCAAAGAGGGGAAGAATAAGCATAGAGATGAAAGGAATACTGAGAGAAATGGAAGTAGTAGGCAGAGGGGCAGGTCGAGGAGAACTAGGCGGTGAGAGAAAGGGAAGATAGGAATATGTTGAGGGAGGTTAAGGGGGGGGGGGGGTTGTGCGAGAGAGAGGGCAGTAAGCACTACACATCACAGAAGCTGATCGTTCACCCTGCAGCAGAGTTTATGCGGTGAGGGCTAATCTTCATCCGAGCCTGAATATGTCTGCTGGGAAGGGCGCTGACCGCCAAAGTAGGGACCCCTGGTTCGAATCACGTTCCGACAAGTTACCATCGGCTAGGAGATTACTAAACAGTGCATACTTCGCTCAAAAGTGAAATATTAACTCTGTAAATCCGTACCTTTCTCTGCTGGTATCCCAAGCAGTACTTCATTTGACAGAAAGTCACTGTTAGGACCTACAGGCGTTTTCACACTGTATCTTTCGATTTCTGTACTCAAACCTGTCCACTTCTAACAATATAGTATAACACAAAGAAACTGTACTGACTTCCAATGATGCGTACCGTGGAGTGACGTAGGTCTGAACGTAGCTGAATCTGTCCAGAAGGGATTTTTCGAAATAGCGACGGCGACGAAGACAACTTTCCCCAAACACTTATCGGTGACACGGGATAAACAAGCCACGTCCGCCAACAGAAACGCGAGGCGATTGCGGTCTCTCGCCTCCAGCCTGGAGACGCAAACCAGGCGCCAGGTCGCTTCCTGACGCTTTGTTTACGTTCGCCGGTGCCACAGGCACTCGTCCCGCTTTATTCTTCCTGCTGTCGCTATCCTCCTTTGGCGCCAGCTGATATGTCGGTAGCAACCCGGCAGCAGTCTCTTTTGGCTTTGCGGTCTCGTCGTTCTGTGTATATTATACAGGGCATCGACTTCAAGTAGTACCTATCTCGTGTTAATAAATAGGGTGTGCAACAAAAGCGGACTCATACACGCTCACCAACTGCTTCGAGCTAACGAAACAGAAAAAATGGTTCAAATGGCTCTGAGCACTATGGGACTCAACTTCTGAGGTCATCAGTCCCCTAGAACTTAGAACTACGTAAACCTAACTAACCTAAGGACATCACACACATCCATGCCCGAGGCAGGATTCGAACCTGCGACCGTAGCGGTCGTGCGGTTCCAGTCTGTAGCGCCTAGAACCGCTCGGCCACTCCGGCCGGCTCGAAACAGAAAGTTTTCACATATTGGAATATTTGAGTTTCGACCCTAAATGTTCCACTGCAATGCATAGCTGCTAATGAATGATAAGCAGGAACTCTGTGGTTTTGGTTTACGATAACACGTAACGACGGTGCTTAATACTTCATTCACCGGTGGCTTGTTATGGGAAAGGCAAGTATTTTATCTCTAAACGACAAAGAAGTTTGCTTTCGGTTGCGGTTGAATGCGGTCTATGGAAAACTATTTCTTTGATGCTCAGTCAGCCATGACAAAGAGAATCAAGAATCATTACTACGTGATGTTACTAGGACTTGTAGTAAAATGTAATTGAGTTGTATCTGAGTCTTCTCTGAAACAAGATCTTCCGTTGAAAACTGTTAGTTTTGTGTACAGGGTGTATAAACATGTCGGAAACTTCAGAGATTTATTCTTGGCATCAAAGCATTAGGAAAAATTCAAATGAACATTGGCCCGAAAATTTTTCGTTAGAGAAGAATGACAGTAACACCGCTTGGTGATTCCTGGTTGTATAATATATCTCAAATATGTATTTATTCTCACTTTTTTATAGTTTGTCGTGGTATTTGTTTTGTTTTATTTCTTCTGTTTTAAATTAACTTCCATGTACTTAGCGTCTTCACCAACACTTGCAAAAGAGAGAGAGAGAGAGAGAGAGAGAGAGAGAGAGAGAGAGAGAGAGAGAGAGAGAGAGAGAGAGGGGGGGGGAGGGGGGCGGACGTTATGCATGAAAATATTCTGTAGCGTATCAACTACAACGGGGGCATGGATCAAATGAGGCAGACTTTCAGCCAAGAATAACTTTCTTTCATAGCATGTTACGGTAGTGTCGTGTTTCTGCGGCCCTTCGCATTTGCCTTACTCATTGATGAGGCTGGCTTTTCACGTGAGGAGAACTTCAGTTACCATATCTAGGGTACGAATATTCTCATCAAGTGCAACAAGACAGAAACTAACACACGTTCCATCTCAACGTGTCGGGTGGAATCATTCGTAATCGCATCATTGGCATCTACATCTTTTTGTAACTTGTAACTCGACTACAGTTCCATCGGACATGAGTTTTTTCATGTACTTGGTGATGTATCTGTGGACGTCACACAACAAATGGGCCTTATGCACTACGGTGTTCCACATCGCTTTGTACGAATAGTTCGGCAGTACCTAGATTCCGAACAGGTCTCTTGTTCGACGGGGATCCGTTGCATGGCCTGCCTGATAGCCAGACTTTGATTTCTTTGCACTGAGGACATTTAAAATCCTTCGTCTATTCAACTCCCGGACCAAGTGTCGATGTTCTGAGGGAGTGTATCCAAAATGGATTTGAGAAAACACGGAACGCACGTACGGCAAAACATGGAACGCTGACTCAGGGGATGCATGAAAGCAGCTGGTCACTTCGAGAATTTCTGTAAATATAAATGTGTTTGGTAAATGTAACATATCTGTGTCGTGAATAATAAATCCTTTTATACCTGCCTAACTAAGGATATTCGGGCCCACGTTCACATGGAGTTTTTGTAATGCTGTGATGCCAGGAATGCATCCCGTAAGTTCCTGACTCATGTTTTTTTTATATAAATTGTACGTACCTTGCAGGTAAGATAGTCAAAAAGATATGTAGGGGAACTTTTACGACGTTTCGGAAGTGTTACTGGCAAAACTGAAGCCCTGAGAACTGTCACTAGACCTGTTGGGATATGTTAGTGAAGACATTACCGACGAAAGGCAAGGCATGTTTTAGTTCCGGTATTGTAAATAGCTTAAACCTTTCAGGAAGTTTCAAAATGGAGCTTACTGCACTAGGAAGTGACACATTCATTCAAGTAAATATCAGAGCAGAAACGGGTATCATTTCATTTAGTGTCAATGTAACTGAATATGCTGGAAAAGGAACAAATTATTATTTAGCCTGAAAATGAATTTAGGAATTATCCTCAGAAATATGGACTATGGTATTGGAATAATAGTATATGGAGAACTGGAGTCGTAAAAGTGGCAGCGATAAGCACAAGCTGTTGGCTTCTGTACTGTTACCGCCGGTCCGTTAACTGAACGTAACGTGTGAGATGAAAATTTTAAAAACCAGATTCAGTTTTCGACAAAAGAACAAACAGCAACGCGTCACCGTCGATAAAGAGACGTTGGCAGCAGCTGAGGCTAAACCACAACAAAATCACCAAGAAGAGAGTGTACACATATGCATGGTTAATAATTTCACTTTTCATTACATCGAGATAGTTTATTTTACAAGTTGTTACACATTTTTCACGTTATTCGGTTACTCTTGTGGAGAGAGAAAGTGATACACGGCCCGGCCACACTGCGTGTGCGCTTGGAAGAACAGCGGTGCGATTCGCAAATAAACTATGTTTGTTATAGCACGCTCAGGACACGGCTGTTCATCATTCTTAGACATTTCTCCATAGCGGAAGAGAGACCGTCAAATGTGGTACTTAGTTCTGTATTAACCATTTCCTCTGAGCACAAGGTATCCGTCAGTAGAGTACCACGCAGCGCTGCGTTCGTTGTTGAGTGCACATTTCTTCTCCACTTTTTTTACGATACTTGTTAGTTTTTGCAGTTAAATGTTGCCCCCAAAATTAAACATGAAATTAAAGACAACACTATGGGCATAGTGAAGTCTCTCGTCGAATGCTAAGCAGCTTTAGTCTAAATGGATGAAAATTATGCAGCGCTCTTGCTCATCATATTTTGCAGATATATCTCATTTTCAAAAATGGTCTTGCGCCTACTTTATCAAGCATTTTATACTCTCCTTCCCAAGAGCTTTCTAATGCCACCGAATCAGCAGATCAACCGACGCAAGTGGGAAAAAATTGCTTCAGTTCTTCCGTAGATAAAAACTGAGCAAGATGTAGATGTTTTTAAAGGCTAGCCGGCCACTGTGGGCGAGCGGTTCTGGGCGCTTCAGTCCGGAACCGCGCTGCTGCTACGGCCGCAGGTTCGAATCCTGCCTCGGGCATGGATGTGTGTGATGTCTTTAGGTTAGGTTTAAGTAGTTCTGAGTCTAGGGGACTGATGACCTCAGATGTGAAGTCCCATAGTGCTTAGAGCCATTTGAACCATTATGATTTGTTTAAAAGCTCGACTCTTAAGTGGTTACCTCTAAACTCTTAAGATAAAAGATTTGGATAGTTCCTTTGAAAAGTTATGACCAATTTCTTTACACATACTCTTCCACCCAATGAGAAGACTTTACTAACTATCGGACGGTTTGTTACTGGCTTCAGGATTTTCTAGGAGACAGAACTCAACACGTCGTTCTTAGAGGAACGAAATCGAGAGATAGAAAACTTGCTGCTATGATGTCCCAAGAGTGTGTACTATGGTCGTTCCTATTCCGTACGAGTGTGTAAATGGTGTGGAGGGTAACAATGGAAGCTTCCTGAGAGCCTTCGCGTACTATGTCTGTAGGTAAGGTGCAGCGCCAGAAAACAGTAGCAAATGGCAGTTCGAGTTGCACAGACTCTACGACTGGTACAAGGAGCGTCAGTTGTCCATCAGCGTATATAAATGTGATGGGCTGCACATAAATAGGCGAAAAAATCCAATACTGTTCAATTACTCTATTGCCTATAAATTATTGGAAACAGGGAAACGTTCTTCTGTATGGATATTCGGTACTGCATGCCTCTTACGACGTAGCGAGTAGTTACAAAATACGGGTACACCACCACGAATGCAGCTGTCCTGCGTGCCGAAGGAGGGCCATTTACTAACGGAATTACACGTCACGTCCAGAATGACTCGTCATGATGTCCCGGCTGACCAATGCTCTACTGTATCCCAGTCAGTAACGACTCTCAGCGATCGCCAAATGAGCTCATATACTGCAAGTAGAGGCTAATATTGAAGCGAGCCCGTGCTATCGCGTGGCCACTTACATGTTATGTCCTTGCGATAATGAGCAATCGCTGGCTCACGGCTTTTCAGTGATAACTGGCCATAAGCTGTCCGGAACAAATGAGAAAGCGTGCACAACCCACACTCCTTTTATTACTCGAAAGTCACTTAGTGCTTGGCGTCTTTATTTTCAGCAGGCCTACCTCACCATGTACTCATCAAGTAATATCAGATATTACAAAATGGGTTGTTTTGAAAATTAGCCTTATGCAAACACAATTAATTAAATAAAATCTGGACACATAGGCGTCAAAAGCATGTCTGGGTAAATATAAAAATAAAAAACTTAATTGTGTTTGCATAAGGTTGATTTTCAAGGCAACCCAATTTTTAAATCGCAAACAGGGAAGAACATCAATAGGAGCTTGAAACCTTAGTAAAATGAGTATCAGAAAATGTTAAAATGTGCGTGAATTCGTGAGGGACCAAACTGCTGAGGTCATCGGTCCCTAACGTACACACTACTTAAATTAACTTACGCTAAGAACAATACACACAGCCATGCCCGAGGGAGAACTCGAACCTCCGGCGGGAAGGGGCGCGCAATCCGTGACATAGCGCCTCAAACCGCACTGCCACTCCGCGCGGCGTGAGTATCAAATATTACCCCTATTAATTCTCGCACCACTGTAAAAACGAGTGAAATATGTTTTAGTGTCAATGAAACTGAGGAAGCGCTGATATCTCAAAAACTGAACAAAACTCTTGAGTCCAGTGGAATCACTCTCAAACGCTATAAACAATTTGTGGATGTTAGCCTCTTTTTTAACTCAGTATATCGTAGATCCTTCGAACAAAAAAACGTTCCCAGTAGTTGGAAGAACGCACAAAAAAAATGGTTCAAATGGCTCTGAGCACTATGGGACTTAACATCTATGGTTATCAGTCCCCTAGAACTTAGAACTACTTAAACCTAACTAACCCAAGGACATCACACAACACCCAGTCACCACGAAAGAACGCACAAGTCGCAGCCGTCTACAACTGGGGTAGCAGTAGTGTTGCACGATAGTATCGTCAGCTATTCCCGACGTCTCCCTGCTGTGAAGTCATGGAACACATTCTCAGCTCAAACTCAGTAGTCTTTTCTGTGTCAACCACAATCAACTCAGGTAACATCGGTCATGGGAATTCAAACTTTCACATTTCTCACATGAACTCCTGAAAGCCGTGGATAAGGCAGTCAGGTAGATTCCGTATTTCTTAGCTTCCGGTAAGCCATTTGACTCAGTACCATAATAACGCCTTTTCTGAAAATACTGTCGTATGAGGTCTCAAGTGAAATTTCTGAGTGACGTTTTCGTGGCAGGGAGGACACGGAAAGTAATCTGGGATGGGTGATCTTCGACAAACGTCCAAGTACTTTCAGTTGTAGTCGGAAGTGTGCTGGGACACTTGCTGTTCATGAAGTGCCCGCATCTCGTGGTCGTGCGGTAGCGTTCTCGCTTCCCACGCCCGGGTTCCCGGGTTCGATTCCCGGCGGGGTCAGGGATTTTCTCTGCCTCGTGATGGCTGGGTGTTGTGTGCTGTCCTTAGGTTAGTTAGGTTTAAGTAGTTCTAAGTTCTAGGGGACTTATGACCACAGCAGTTGAGTCCCATAGTGCTCAGAGCCATTTGAACCATTTTTTGTTCATGAAGTGGTTCAATAACACTATAATATAGTCTCAGATTTTTCACAGGTAATGCAGTTATCTATATTGAAGTGTTGTGCTACACCTAAGTATAGTAACATGTAAAAGCGTAAAGAATTTATTAAAACTATTGCCACAGGCAAAATCATGCCATGACAAAGACAGAGCCCAAAAGAGGAAGCGAGCCAGTATGTCACAAGTAGGTCGGACGTCGACACATTGCGATACTGCCTGCCGAGTGGATATACGTATTCAACACAAAGGAGACTGCGACTTTAAACCAAAGGAAGCGAGACAATCATTTTCATTAGCTCATAAGACATGTTGCAAGGAACCTTACTACCTCTTTCACAATAGCACATAGCGAGGGCATGAAACAGCAGTCAACTACCAGTTAAGTGGATATAGCACGATAAGGAGGAGATAGTCGGGCATTACGAACGGAGCCTTGTGTCGTAGCCTCATGCTGGCTCCCTTTAAATACTCCAGCTGTCGTCATGAGTTGATCACAGGCATGGATGAAATTCACAGGAACAGTACTCGATTCCATAATTACGATACTATAGAGAATCAATGTCCTATATGTCCAACACGGACTAAGAACGAACCGAAGATGTACTTGATATGATGGCCCTAACGTGATGAACTTCATGCACACCACCTACTTTCAACTGATGGAGGAACTGACTATCTTCCGACGACATCAAATTGCAGGGTGCTGGCGGCACTGAACTTCAACGCAGAAGGCAGCAACAGGGTTTGTTGGGGCCCATGTTCATTTTCAGCACTCGGACGCCTTCAGGTGCTGAAGCCTACCAGATATAGGGAGGACATCAACCAGCCGGCTGCTGTGGCCGAGCGGTTTTAGGCGCTTCAGTCGGGAACCACGCGACCGCTACGGTCGCAGGTTCGAATCCTGCCTCGGACATGGATGTGTGTGATGTCCTTAGGTTAGTTAGGTTTTAGTAGTTCTAAGTTCTAGCGGACTGATGACCTCAGATGTTAAGTCCCATAGTGCTCAGAGCCATTTGAACCAATTTGAGGAGATCAACCGACCACCCGACTACCGACACCAGATGTATCGCTGATGGGTCATCAAGGGCCATCGTAGAATTCGGAGTGGGAGCGACGACACTCCAGCAACCGGCTGGAGACTACATTATGTTGGGAAAGGGACGCGCCTGTTCGCTGGCAATCCACCGCAGTGCCCCAAGAGCTATCCTGACTTAACGCACTGATATCTCCGCTCGGCCCTCTGTAACTGTCTGAAAATATATACATGCATATTCAGTCCGGTATTGGTAAGATTTCAAAGTGGTGAAAAGATTGGAAACTTGCTTAAAATGATCAAAAATGTAAAATTGTACACTTCGCACACCGATAAAGTTTAGTACTCTATGTCTACAAAATCAGTCAGTGACAACTGGCATCAGGCAATTCATAGAAACACCTGAGTGTCACAGTTTATGGAGATACGAAATGGAACTATCACACATGCTCAGCCGTAGCTGAAATAATGGCAGACTTCGTTTTATTGGTTAAGTACTAGGAAAATTTTATTAGTCTACAAAGGAGACTGGCTACGAAACACTCGTGCGACACATCCTAAAATACTGCTCATGTGTGTGGGAGCCGTTCCAGGTAGTACAACCAAGGGATAATGAATGTATACAAAGAAGGTCGGGCAACACGAATAGCACAGACTCTTGGAACAGTGTCACGGAGATGCTGAAAATACATGTCATCCCGCGAAAGCCTATTAACAAAGCTGCAAGAACCAGGTGCAAATGAAGAATCTAGGAATATACTGCAACCCACACCGTGTCCCTCCCGTAGGTATAACAAGGACGAGATTAGACTGCTTTCAGGTAAACAATTATTCGTTTCGCGCTTCATCCGTGAATGGAACGGGAAGAATCTGGAGAAACTTCTGTAATGGGAGGCACCCTCTGCCATCCGCTAAACAGTGATTTGGAAGTACAGTTGTAGATGTTGCACGCCCGACGTACGGCGGGAAATGAACAAGAGGTATGACAGAGCCAAAGTGAGTCTCTAAAAAACTGTGTTTCCTTATCAGATACGTTGTTTCTTTTGGAAATCGGTTTGCGCAATTCGTTGCCCAGTGTCGCTGTAAACACAAACACTCAGACACGGTGTTGATTATGAATTACAACTTAAAGCTTGTAGTTATCTGTTCTTTGCGCTTTGTTAACCATCATCATCATCATCTTGGACAGTTTCCAGCCACTGGCTGGGTCTGTCGGGAACACAAGCCTCTCCATCGTGTTCTGTCTTTCCACCATTCCCCTTCTTCCAACTTCGTCCAGTTCTCTCCTCTTCTCATCACACATTCCTTCACTCCCTTCACTCATCTATCTCTTGGTCTTCCTCTGGGCCTCTTCCCCTCCAGTTGCAGATCAAACATCCTCTTTGGAATTCTTCCCTCATCCATTCTCTTCATGTGTCCATACCACTGCAGTCTTGATTTTCCTATCCTGTCCTGTACTGGTTCCTCCTTTAGTCTTTCCCTCACATACAAATTTCGCAATCTGTCTCGTCTTGTTACACCCAACCTGCTCCTCTGGAACTTCATTTCACTAGCCTGTATTCTACTTTTGTCGCTTTTGTGCATTACCCATGTCTCACTTCCGTATGTCAATATGGGGACAAAGTAGGTTCGGTATATAATTCCCTTGGATTTCTGTGGCACCTCCTTGCTCCAAATAAGCCCCCTAATGCATTTGTAGAACTGCCCTGCTTTTCTGCACCTTTCATTTATTTCCATTGCGTTTCCCCCCTTACTTTCAATCACGCTTCCCAGGTACTTGAAGTTCTCTACCACTTGTAGTTTTTCCCCTCCACAAGTTATATCCACATTTGGCCTATTCTTCTTCCTTGTTGTGACGATTATTTCACTTCTCTTTGCAGAGAAATGCATTCCATATTGTGCTACCGTTGCCTCCCATGCATCTAACTGCTCTTGCACCTCCTTCACGCAATTTCCCCATAACATCAGGTCATCGGCAAAAAGCACTGCTTTCATTTTATGATCTCCAATTGCATCTGATACTTGCTGTAGGATTTCATCCATAACAATAATAAACAATAAAGGCGAAAGCGCACTTCCCTGTCGCAGCCCATTTTCCAGCTTAACCATCGCAAAATAAAAACATAGCTTAAATGAAAAGCACAGACGATGGCTTCCGGTAATAAGTTGCCGGTCTCAGGATCGAGTCTTGCTCGTTTCATTACGCTATGTGCTATCACTGTAAATAATTGTTTAAAAACAATTTTTTGTTATCTGTACAGTTCGGATTACGTGGCCAAACAACTGTCTCATGGACATAAAAGTGCACTGAGGTGTAATACAAGTCATGGGGTAGCGATATGCACATATACAGATGGCGGTAGTATCTCATACACGGGGTATAAAAGGGTAGCTGTCATCTGCACTCCAGTAAATGGAATCAGCGTATGGCATAGTTGGCCGGGAGGCCCCTATCCTTGGACGTTCGGCCGTCAAGTGGAAGTCTTATTTCATTCGACGCCACGTGGAACGACTTGGGCACCGGTGATGAGGATAAAATGATGATAAGGACAACACAACACCCAGTCCCTGAGTGGAGAAAATCTTCAACGCAGCCGGGAATCGAACTCGGGCCCACTTGCATGGGAGGCGAGCACGTTACCACTTTTTTTTTTTTAGATCTCGTTTTGTTCTGTATTGTTCGTTGAACTTGTTGGTGGCGGACGTCCGATGACACTCGCAGGTGTTCGTTAATCCGTTCACTCAGGTTTTTTTTTATTACAGAGGGTAGCTAATCCCTCTCACCGAAGACGCTGAGCTACCATGCCGGCGGACCGTACTCAGGTGATTCATATGAAGAGGGTGCGAATGTGATTATAGCCGCGTGACGGCAATCAACAGATTTTGGACCCGAAATGGTAGTTGGAGCTAGATGCAGGAGACGTTCCATTTCGGAAGTCGTTAGGGAGTTCAATACTGTGAGATCCTCAGTGTCGAGTGTGTGCCGAGGATATCAAATTTTATGCATTCCCACTCACCACGAACAATGCCGTGGCCGTCAGGTTTCACGTAACGGCCGAGAGCAGCGTGGATTTGTCAGGGCTAACACACAAGAAACACTGCGTGAAATAACCTCGGAAATCAATGTGGGACGTGCGACGAACGTTAGGACAGGGCTGCGAAATTTGGTGTTAATGGGCAGTGGCAGCAGACGACCTATACGAATGCCTTTGTTAACTGCAAGACATCGCCTGCAGCGCTTTCCTTGCCTGGACTCGTGACAATATTGGTGGGACCCTAGATGATTGGAAAACTCTCGTCTGGTCAGATGAGTCCCGATTTCAGTTGGTAAGAGCTGATGGTAGGGTTCGAGGGCGGCGCAGATCCCCAAGTTGTCAACAGGGCAGTGTGCAAGCTGGTGGCTCTATAATGGTATGCACTCTGTTTCCATGGAATGGACACGGTCCTCTGGTCCAACTGAACCGATCACTGGCTGATAATGTTTATGTTCGGCTACCTGAAGACCATTCGCAGCCATCCGCAGAATTCGTGTTCTCAAACAACGATGTAAATCTTATGGATGATTATGCGCCATGTCACTAGGCCACAGTTGCTCGCGATTGGTTTGAAGAACATTCTGCACAATTCGAAGAAATTATTTCGCCACCCAGGTGGCCCGAATAAATCTCATTGAACATTTATGGACACAATCGAGAGGTCAGTTCGTCAACAAAATGGTACACCGGCAACACTTTCCAATTATGGACGGCTATAGAGGCTGCATGACTCAGTATATGTGGATAACATCGGAAGTTCATTGAGGCTTTTTGCGGATGATGCTGTAGTATATCGAGAGGTCGTAACAATGGAAAATTGTACTGAAATGAAGGAGGATCTGCAACGAATTGACGCATGATGCAGAGAATGGCAATTGAATATCAATGTAGGCAAGTGTAATGTGCTCCGAATACATAGAAAGAAAGATCCTTTATCATTCAGCTACAATATAGCAGGTCAGCAACTGGAAGCAGTTAATTCCATAAATTATCTGGGAATAGGCATTAGGACTGATTTAAAATGGAATGATCATATAAAGTTGATCGTCGGTAAAGCAGATGCCAGACTGAGATTCACTGGAAGAATCCTAAGGAAATGCAATCCAAAAACAAAGGAAGTAGGTTACAGTACACTTGTTCGCCCATTGCTTGAATATTGCTCACCAGTGTGGGATCCGTACCAGATAGGGTTGATAGAAGAGATAGAGGAGATCCAACGGAGAGCAGCGCGCCTCGTTACAGGATCATTAGTAATCGCGAAAGCGTTACGGAGATGATAGATAAACTCCAGTGGAAGACTCTGCAGGAGAGACGCTCAGTAGCTCGGTACGGGCTTCTGTTGAAGTTTCGAGAACACACCTTCACCGAGGAGTCAAGCAGTATATTGCTCCGTCCTACGTATATCTCGCGAAGAGACCATGAGGATAAAAGCAGAGAGACTAGAGCCCACACAGAGGCATACCGACAATCCTTCTTTCCACGAACAATACGAGACTGGAATAGAAGGGAGAACCGATAGAGGTACTCAAGGTACCATCCGCCACACACCGTCAGGTGGCTTGCGGAGTATGGATGTAGATGTAGATGTATATCTGCAGGGGCTCCCAACGACCTGTTGAGTCCATGCCACGTCAAGTTGCTGCACTAAGTTGCAAAAGGAAGGCCGACACGATATTAGAAGATAACCCATGAAATTGGTCACCTCAGTGTTCGTAGGTAGGTATGCTGTTAAGCTAACTTGTATTACACGAGTACATTTAATTACGTACCATAAAAGTGTGTTATACAGTGCAATATGTAATGGACATACATTGAAAAAATCTGACATCTCTGCTCGCTTAATGAGATACCGCATCTCTTCAAACCACATATGAAGCCCAAGAATAGAAGCATTCCGGTAGTTTATTTTTATTATCTTTTTTCTTTCTCTCTTTATTATTCTGTAGAACATAAAAGTCCCCAAACAGCGCGCCGGAAGGAAAACAAACAAACAAAATTGTTGGGAGTTACAGTTTCAGAAGTAAGCGAGCGCAAACAAACTAGCTCACTACAGTTTACACAGCATGCTTACACAGCGAGACCAAATATTGAATCCTTGGGGGAACGCCGAGCCGAGAGCGTGGCAAGGAAAAAGAAGTTATCAAAGGAGAACGAAATAATTTACTGAAAAATCCGCTTTCATCGCGGTGAGACCACGGGTGATATTTGAACAGCATACGTATTACCAAGGCCAAAGGAGAAAGTTATTGAAGATACGTCCAGCGGCTTTTACGAACGATAGGGGAAGTAACCGACGATGTAATGCTACATTTTGCAGTGTATGAATTCAGCTCTTATTTAGTCAGATTCCAGATTAGTCGTTGAGTGCCGCTGGTGTGCCATATATAGATCCATAGCAAAAAATCTCTTTACAATTTTGAATAAATCCGCTTGTCAAAGTCTTCTACAGTCTTTTTACTTTTTTATTCACCTAATTTTGACGCTGAATTCCGGCAGTAAGACGCTTATAGTACGGAATTGTAAGAACACCTGGGATTTGAAAACACACGTACTCTTGTAGAGCTCTTTACTCAATGTACATTCTTTCGCTGTCTGTTATAGGGCCTACATATGCATGATGAACATTAACACTTTGCCGTCCGCACGCCTCGTACAAATTCATTCGCTTGGCGCCGGTAGCGCTAATTCGGATAACTTGGCTTGTCGCCGGCCGCTTGTCACCTTTCCGTTGAGGACAAGCTTCAGACACATTGACTTTTGCGCGCTTTAATTTTCCGGAAATCCTCTGTTTTGTCGTATCGTTCCACAAACTCGAATTTTCTTTTCAAGTAACTTCTCTGCAAGTTCTACACCGTTATAATAATTATCCATGCAGAGGTGATGCCACTTTCCGTCAGAAAGTGTCAATCGTTCTGTCACAGTTTTTGCTACAGGCTGTCCACCGCCGGAATGTATCTTTAATGAGGGAATTTATCCCTTACTCGAATCATGCAGCATCCAAATGAGCATGCCATATTTTGTAATTTTCGACGGATTGTAAACTTTAAAATTTAACCGTCCACGCCACGGTATCATTCCTTCATCAGTTGAGATGTTTTGACTTGGATTAAACGTTTCCTTAAACTTTTTGGAAAAATAATCAATTATGAATTGCACTTTGACCAGCCCGTCGGTATTATCCGGTTTATTGTTGCTGTCAGAAAAATTTAAAAATTATAATATTTGTCAGAACTGGTTGCGGGACATAGTTTTGCGAAATATCGGTGTGTCTATCAACGGATTCGTTTACCAGTAATCCAGTAATCATCGATCCTCTTTTTTTTTTACAGTTCCCATGATAGCAAGCCTAAACCGTTTTCTAAGTTCGGCTCCAGTAACGTCGACAAATTTGGCATTCTTTTAATCCAGTTTCCTTCTGTTGCAATTTAAATGTAGTACTTGTTGGTTTCGTTGCTAATATATTCAAATAGACCGTTCCCAGTATATAATTCTACGATATCCTCGACGCTCTGTGTATGTTTGGGAAATATATTTGGCCCGGGGATCCTTCAAATTTATTATTGGTCCTCGGTAAACCATATTCTGACCACTGTGCACTGTCTTCCTCTTCTGATTCAGGCGAATCAGTTGGCAACCGTAGCGTTCGCCGTATTTCGCTATCATCCTATGATTCTGCTTCACTTTCATTTTTTTGATATCCTATATCTTCTTGCCAATCGGCCAAGTCGTCCGGAACGTCAGACAAGACGTCCGCGCATTCATCGTAAATAATCCTATTGTCTCTTTCGTCCGCCATGATGAAAGGGCACTAGTGCTTATAAAAACAAAAAACTTGTTGACGTGTGTAACTTATTGTTACGAAAACAAAACACGAACAGAATGAAAGATATACTAAAGTGCTGTCGCCGACCACTGCGCAATACTATGCTCACTACAGCACTGTGGTGTCACCGGCCAGTGAGAGATACTATGCAGACGACACCACTGTAGTGTCGCCGGGCGTTGATCGCTATATCGCCCACGACACCACTGTGGTGTCGCCGGACGGCATAGTGTTAATAAACCAGACAAACTGCAGGACGGATTCCTGACCGGACGTGGAGGAAAAAAAGTTCTATGAACAGCTATCCGGCAATGCTTCGCTGCCACTGTACGAAGCGCTGACAAATGAAAATTTCTCTGACCACGTGTCCTGTGTTCCTTACATGTTGCAGGCTCTTGAGTGACGCAACGAACTGTAAGCGGCAGAATGGTCCGGTATTCACGTCGGGAACAAGCCGATATGGTGTACAGCCAAGAAGATGGAAACGGTCAAGAGGCAGCACGACTATACCAAAACAAGTACAGTAGAGTTCCGTTAATTCGAACTAATTGGGACCGGACCTTGTTCGAATTACCGATTTCTTCGGATTATCCGGAATTACGGTGGCGAGTTTCTAGACTGAAGTATACTAAGCAATTAAGTAGGTACACCATGGTACCAAATGGGAACAATGGCTCAGTCCCACTCCCTACCCTTGTTGTTATGTGTTGTTGAGACCTTTGTAGTGTCTGAGGTCAGTGCACTGCCAGTTGGCTCGCAAAGCGCCTGGTTATGTTAGTTAACGATCGCTGGCACGCGTAACAGTTGTATTCATTCACTTGTAGTGATGCACGTATTTTCGTCATGAGTAAATGGAGACATACAACGTTAACTCTAAAAAAAACTGAGTGCTTTGAAAAAATGGTTCAAATGGCTCTAAGCACTATGGGACTTAACAACTGAGGTCATCAGTCCCCTAGACTTAGCACTACTTAAACCTAACTAACCTGAGGACATCACACACATCCATGCCCAAGGCAGGATTCGAACCTGCGACCATAGCAGCAGCGTGGTTCCGGACTGAAGCCCCTAGAACCGCTAGGTCACAGCGCCCGGCTGAATGCTTTGAAGCGGATAGACAATGGTGAGAATGTATCTACACTGGCAGCGGAACTGGGTGTTGGTAAAGCAACCATTTGTGATTGGGAGAAGAACCGAGTGAAGCTTCAATAGTCCTGTGCAACGTCTTCGGGAAAAATATTCGAAATTCGGCAGCCTTTGAAACAGTCCCAGTACAATAAAGTGTATGAAGAGTTTTTCCTTTGGTTAACGCAGGAAAGAGAAAGGGGAACTCGTTTGAGTGGAGCACTAGTTCAGGAGAAGGCTGTTTACCTGGACAAGTTAATCAATGGTGATGAGTCTTTAGTGCGAGTACGGGTTGGTTGGACAGATTCAAAAAATGTCATTCAATCCGTCAGCTAACAATTACTGGAGAGAAGCTTTCTTCTGACTGTGATGCCGCGAAGGAATACTTGGGTGAGTTTGAAAAAATGATAAGAGAGGGGAAGTATTCTCCCCAACAAATTTACAACGCTGACGAGACTGGCTTTAATTTTAGGGAATTGCCAACAAAAAGCCTGACATCAAAAGAAGAAGACCATGCTACTGGTTTTAAAATGTGCAAAGATCGTGGGAATTATTAACATGCAGCAACGCTGCTGGTAATCACAAGCTGCCTTTAATGCTGATCGGCAAATCATCTAGGCCCAGAGCTTTTAAAAACTGCAACATGAAGTCCCTGCCCGTATATTATCGCAACCAGAAAAAAACATTGATGAATGGTAAGCTGTTCAAAGAATGGTTTCAAGGCCAGTTTGTTTCCTCTGTTCGACGGTTTTCTAAGGAAAATCATTTGTCTCGCCGTGCAATCCTTTTGATTGATAACACGCCATCTCACCCCAGCACTGAGGAATTATGTGTGGAGAAATTGTGGCGAAGTTCTTGCCGCCGAATGTGACACCACTTCTACAGTCAAGGGACCAGGGCGTACTGCAAACACTGAAACTGATTTACAGAAAAGAATTTTTAAGAATGCTGATCCAAGATGATAGCATTCCTTTAGTGGACAAAATAAAAAAGACCAATGCGAAGGATGTTGTTTATTGGGCCGCTGAGGTATGGCAGAATATTTCAGAAAATACTCTGAGAAAATCGTGGAGAAAACATCTCTTGAATTTCAGGACAACCTAGTTGCAAATGAAGAGGAAAATCTACTACAGATGGTACAGACAAGCCCTGCATGTGAAGAAGCTAGCGAAGGAGACGTAGATGAGTGGATGGCAGCGGGTGGGGCATGTGTGGAGAACCTTACTGACGCTGATTTAGTTGCTGCTGTGACTCAAGACGAGGAAGAAGTGGACTGCTGTGACGGTAGTGACAATGAGCCTGAAACCGACAAAGGAGAGCTGGTGCCACACAGTGATGCAGCAGAAGCCCTTTGACCTCGTGCTACGTTATTTGGAGCAACAGCCCACTGCGACACCTGCTGATTTGATGTTTATGAGACGATCGCCCAACTATGCGTTATATAACAGACTGTCTTCATTACGCCACAATCAACGAGTTTTTGTCATCTAAAACGTAGGGATAAAATATCGTCTGCATTTTAGTAAGTTTGACAGCTTTTCTTTCATTGCTATGCATTGTTTAAACCTAATGTTTTCTTGCCAAATTTTCTAATACATGTTTACTGTGCTGTGTAAATTAAAATAGTGTGTATGTACAGCAGTTCACCGCACAGTTTTCCATACTTAGACTAACATTTTTCATGTTCGGATTAACCGAACGTTCGGATTACCGGGGTTCGGATTAGCGGGATTCTGCTGTACCCTCACAGACACTAACCACATCACACAATATTTCAAGCCCTTTTTGGGTGTTTTTGTAATCATGGGTCCTTTCAGACAGACGAACGTGCAAGAAGGCAGCAGACTGTGCGTACATCAGATTTGGAGGACAGGGCTCTACATGATATTGAGACGAACCCTAGTACAAGCTCCAGGCAAGTGTCCACCAACATGGTGTGAGCCCTACCAATGGAGGTCACTTTGAACATCTGTTGTGACGTGGATGCTATGCAACTCTGTGCAGCGTTCCGGCACGATTTGTTGTCGTTGCAGGCACACGTTGTATTTCTGGACACATACTCATACGATCTGTTTTCCTCCAATTCCAGTGAGGAATCCTCCCTATAGTTTGTCGGTTTTTTTAATTTTCACCCTGTACAAATGAAAGGTGGTAAAATAAAATTAAGCTGCTACTCCGTTGATTTCATGAGACTGCTTTACGTCGTGCTTCATTTAACCGAGGTATCGTGATTTCGACAATTCTTTCTGCACTGGGTTAGACCTTCTGTAGATGGCGCCATCGTTATCCACGGAACACTAGCTAAGCAGCACAAGACTAGGATATAAATCATCACTGACTTGTCAAATTTGCTCCAGGTGAAGCCATGGAATGTCTAAATGTGTGTGTGTGTGTGTGTGTGTGTGTGTGTGTGTGTGTGTGTGTGTGTGTGTGTGTGTGTAACTACTGATTAAAACCTATGGAAAACGTGGAGTAATTTCAAAATTTTGTTGTCGTATGACTTACTAGCTGAAAAAATGGCTAAAAAGCCTCAAACACTCTTAGAATTGAGCTTGGGAATTCCGGAAGTCCAGAAATGATTTTAAGAACAATTGTGTCACAAAATTTATTAATTTGGAAGATGTATTGTAAAAGTGAGAATTCCGTAGTACCGTCCACGTATGGTCGCGTTCGATTCGGGGTAGCCGGTTCGAAGCCTGGTGGTGGACGAATGTTCCACCGCCAGTATTTGGCCAGCAAGGGAAAGGGAAGTGGTGAGGAAAGGGGCCTCATCTCTAGCTTCAAAATGATGTCCTGGATTTAATGCCATACCTTTCGGGTGTGTCTCATTATGAGGGCATGTGTCACTACCGATGGTAATCCGCCAGTCGGAACGGGACGTTAGTAATTCGGAAAGAATACTAACATCTAAACTTGCAATAAGAGAAGAAAAATGACCATCAGTTTGAATGAACTGACCGCCTCAAAAACGGTTAAACATGCTTCTATGAAAATCTTTGATTGGTTTCCCAGTGATATTAGAAAGCAAAGCTAAATTTGAATATAGGCTGAAAATTTTCCTCCTAGATAACTACTACTATTCCACAAAAGTTTGTTTATTTAGAAACTATTAGCGTTATTCTAAAAAATTGTGACGTACGCATTTGTGTCACTAATCTAAATACTGTTTTCTGTTAGGTGAACACGTTTGTAAATGGTTTATATGCAGCCTCATTTTAATACCGAACTAAGTAAATTAATTGCTTTTTACGTCATTAATATTTTTCGTTCAAAGAAACCTGTAACGCACGTAGCTAACTAACCCCTTGGCTTTAGTTGAGTATTCACACTCTTAAATTTAAATTCTAACCTCGTTTGTAACTGCTGTCCTCCCGTGCCGCGCCACAATTGATAAATAAGCCCGAATTGTAAGACGAGCGCAGACGATATCCTTGAACCCAAAGCGAAGCAAACCCACTCGAAACGATTAATGTGTACGTTTTTCAGCCGAAATAACCGTCCCAATGTTTCAGTTGGTGCCTGCATAAACACAAAAGTTGTTAGATAACAGACACGCCCCGGTTGGCGTCTAATCACGATACGGAGTACCGTTACATTTTGATTTACGAGCTCAAGGAATCGCGGACAAATACTGCTGGAGATTTCAAACTTCTAGAGATTTCAATGACACGTCTATCCAATATTTCATCAAATGGGATGAGACCTGGAGCCGCCAGGTCGACCCGTTCTAGAATAAGTAACCATCATGGGTCAGTGCACATCTATCGCCGTCAAATTCCGATGGATATCCAAAGATGTGGGCCATCAAGGTTTCAATTGATTTCAAAAGACGCCTTCGTTGACACAGCAGCTGACGTGAGCTGTGGCGAATGCCGTTTACATATGAGTAAAGGTATTTCATTTCTCTTTTCGGTTTTCTGTTTTATTACTAGCAACAATTCACTGACTTCGTAAACCCAAAATTTCAATCCCTACGAGAGATTTCCCTTAATGGCGTAGTAGCGAAATGAGGAAGTAGGCTACATAATCGTGCCAAATAATAACGCTTATCCCTACGAAAGATTTCCCTTAATTTCAATATTTGCGTAATGCTGCAATCATGACCGTAGCGAGAGAACTTGACATACACCATCGGTGAAATTGCTGTGTAGAAGTAGTATGTACCAGTAGAGAGGGTCTCGAAGAATGAGGAATACAAAACTGGATTCAAAAGTCTCCTTCAAATGAGACAAATGGCTCCAAAAGAAATCATTTTTGCTGTTGAATCCCTCTGTAGCACCAGTCAGGGGGAAAGAATATTCTTTCTACACGCCTGCACAGGTGCAGTGATTTCTTGTAAATCTACGTAAATTTTGATTTTGCAACACTGCTCAGCAGATTAGGGTATAAGTAAAAGATAATGTGGAACACAATCTCTGACCTCTGGAGTACTTAAAACACCCAAGCAATATATTAATTCAGTGACAGGGCCTGTCTGCAGCAATTTGTATGAATTTAACTTTAATACTATGCAGACATAGAAGCTAGAGCGTAAAACCGCACGGAAACCTGTCTTACCTCTGTTGATCGAATGAGAAGCTAGCAGAGCTGGGCTGTGCTTACCTGAAACAGAAAACAAAAAAACAGTAAGCTAGAGAGTATCGAAATGGCGAATGCAGAATAAGTTCAATACACATAAACTTAAACGTCAAAATTTCATACTTTCAGTGTTTTTTTTATCACTGCACTTATTACAAAGGGTCAGAGATTAAGCCTCGACTTCGTACCACCAGGAGATAATGAACAACAAATTCTGAACAGTTCATCGGCCTAGTGAACGTTGTGTGACCCGTCATGCGCCCCACTTCAGCTGAGATCATTAGGTAACTATGCACCGATGAGCCAAAACGTTATGGCCACTGCTCACAGCTGTATGGTGCCTGGTGGCGTGGAGGACACCTAACGCGGTAAGAGGAGTAAACTATTTGATGAAAAGTATCCGGACACCCCCAAAAATATTTCCATATGAAGTGCATTGTGCTGCCACCTGCTGCCAGGTACTCCATATCAGCGACGTCAATCGTCGATACACATCGTGAGAGAGCAGAATGGGGCGCTCAGCGGAACTCACGGACGTCGAACGTGGTCAGGTGTTTGGGTTTCACTTGTGTCATACGTCTGTACGCGAGATTTCCACACTCCTTAAAATCCCTAGATCCACTGTTTCCGATGTGATAGTTAAGTGGAAACGTGAAGAGACACGTACAGCGCAAAAGCGTACAGGCCGACCTCGTCTGTTGACTGACAGAGACCGCCGACAGTTGAAGAGAGTCGTAATGTGTAATAGGCAATCTATCCACACAATCACACAGGAATTCCAAATTGACCAGGACCCACTGCAACTACTATGACAGTGAGGCGGGAGGTGAGAAAACTTGGATTTCAAAGTTGAGCAGCTGCTCGTAAGCAACACATCAGGCCGGTAAATGCCAAACGACACCTCGCATGGTGTAAGAAGCGGAAACATTGGACGATTGAACAGTGGAAAAACGTTGTGTGGGGTGATGAATCACGGTATACAATGTGGCAACCCGATGCCAGGGTGTGGGTATGGTGACTGCCTGGTGATCATCATCTGCCAGCGTGTGTAGTGCCAACAGTAAAATTCGGAGTCGGTGGTGTTATGGTGTGGTCGTGTTTTTCATGGAGGGGCTTGCATCCCTTGATATTTCGCATGGCACTATCGCAACACAGGCCTACATTGATGTTTTAAGCACCTTCTTGCTTGCCACTGTTGAAGAGCAATTCGGGGATGGCGATTGCATCTTTCAAAACTATCGATCACTTGTTCATAATGCACGGCCTATGGCGGAGTGGTTACACGACAATAACATCCCTGTAATTGATTGGCCTGCACAGAGTCCTGAAACGCCGACTTCGTGCCAGGCCTCACCGACCGACATCGATACCTCTCCTCAGTGCAGCACTCCGTGAAGAATGGGCTGCCATTCCCCAAGAAACCTTGCAGCACCTGCTTGAACGTATGCCTACGAGGGTGGAAGCTGTCATCAAGGCTAAGGGTGGGCCAACACCATATTGAATTCCAGCATTACCGATGGAGGGCGCCACGAGCTCATAAGTGTTTTTCAGCCAGGTGTCCGGATACTTTTGGTCACATAGTGTATATGAACGGAGCAGAGACGAATGGGAATCATTCTGGCTGTGATAAGTGGCGCAAATGCGGAAATCCGCCGACTTAAGTGACTTTGACAAAAGCCATATTGTTATGGCTCAGTGCCTGGGAGAGAGCACCTCGGAAACGGCGAATCTGGTCGGCTGTTCGCGTGCTACTGTCGTGGGAGTCTGGCAAATGGTTGAAGAGTGCTGAAACCACAAGCAGGAGATAAGAAGTTTGACGTCCATACATCGGAGGCTTTCCCGCTCTCTAAACCAGGATAGGTGGCGATCTGTAGCAGATCTGACAACAGAGTACGGTGTTGGCGCAATCCCAAGTGTTTTGAAGCAAACCGGTCAGCGCACACTGCTGAACAAGGTGTTCCGCAACAGAGGACCCGTCCATGTTCCCATGGTGACCCAACAACATCGATAGTTATGATTACAGGAACATGGGATCATCGAGATTGGACCACGGGTCAATGGAATCGTGCCGCGTGGTCAGATGACTCCAGTTTATTGTCATTCCAAGTCGATAGTCGGGTCCAGATACGCTGTTATCTAGGCGAACGGCTATTCGAAACATGCAGTGCGCTACGGACGCTGGCCGGTGGGAGAAGTTTTATGTTATGGTGGACATTCGCCTGAGCTTCTATAGGACCTGCGGCAGTAATCGAAGGTACTATAAAAGCTGTGGACTGCGTGAACGTTATTAGGGGACCACCTGTGACCCCTTATCCAGGCCGCCATGTGCTGTTGCTATTTTTCGGGGTGCACTCAGCCTCGTGATGCCAATTGAGGAGCTACTCGAACGAATAGTAGCGGCTTCGGTCAAGAATAACTCCGCTGTGGATGACACAGCGGTAGGATGGTCCGCGTAGGCCACTCGTAGCCTGAAAACGGAGTGCTATCGGACAGGAAACCACAAATCCCGTCTCCAGAGAAACGTAGTAAAGGACAATCCTTGTCCAAGGAGCGGGTACGAAACATAGTCACGCACATGGAAGATCATCCACAGCACAGAAAGAAAGGAAGAAGAAAAAACATTATGAATAGATTTAGAGTAAGTCCGCAGCAATATGACCGTGTAGTGCATAAGAAAAACTACCGATACTCAAGCAAGGGCAAGGCGCACTTGTAAAAAAACTGATGTTCACGCGTTTCAGTGATGCTCGATACAATTTACAGGATGTGTATGATAGCTACTATGCTATGCATACTGAATTCCGCGAGACAGAGATTACAGTAGTTTCAAGGTAAGCACTGGATGGTTGCATAACTTCCAACAGTGCTACGGAGTTGGAATGCGTAAGATAACTTGACGATGCATTGCAAACTGTGGAATCGGTCGAACAATTTATAGATGAGATAAACAATTCTATCCGATCGTTAAGTAAGGAATTTGTTTTCATCTGCGACCAATCGGCATTTGTGGAGGAAATGCGTCTGAAAGGAATCCTAGAAATTAAACTACCCAGAGTGCTGTAACAAGATCAGCTAACATCAGTTATGCCGAATGTTGATCTGGATGCTAAATTGCTGGAAAGAACTTACTGTGCTACGAGAAGATGGAGATGCTCTGTCCCCTACGATTATTTCTCGTGTACGAGATCTTGTAAGGGCAGTAAGGAATATTTACATCACAGCAAGCAGGAGTTGGTTAAAAAATGGTTCAAATGGCTCTGAGCACTATGGGACATAACATCGGAGGTCATCAGTCCCTTAGAACTTAGAACTACTTTAACCTAAGGACATCACACACATCCATGCCCGAGGCAGGATTCGAACCTGCGACCGTAGCGGTCGCGCGGCTCCAGACTGAAGCGCCGAGAACCGCTCGGCCACTCTGGCCGGCGCAGGAGTTGGAAAACGGGCATAAGAGAACTACAGCTACGGTATGAGCATTGAATTTGACCAATAGCTGGTCATAATAACTTTAACTCGTTTCACGGCCTGCGTATAAAAATTATATTCCTTTGGACTAAATTATGGCACCTAAAAACCACCTGGAACCACTGAGCAAATTGAGCCTGTGAACGTTTGTTTTTCTGTCCCTATAAAACACGGTATCGCACTATCTGCAGCTAGGCCGTAAAGGATAGCCAGTTTCACGATAAGACTGTTTCAAATACGTTTCATCAGTTCTCATCACACCGTTACACCAATGTTATTCCATATGCATTCTTTAGGAGTGGATACCTAGCTGAACGTCCTTGGCGGTTTGTAGCTTGCGTGGAGTTTGCCTTCAATGTTTACGGTGCTAACCTTTGTGACCACTGTGGCGTGCCATTTTTCATTCGGTGTTCGTGGTGCAAGTAAATGTTTTGTTTTGAACGTTTCTTACATGTCGACAGTGTCCATTTTGTGAAGTGTAATACGTACATCACATAGAAGGTTGATTTCTGTAGCTACCGGACAATCATTTTCCGTCGCCCTTCTGATGCACATGGTGAGTCATTATCAGATAACATTTTTCCTGTCATTATTGTTAACAAAACACTTTCAAATGAGCCTTGCTAAAGATTGAACTTGCGACCTCGCACTCAAGGGGTGCACATAGCTTTTATGTATTCTCTTATTTCTCAAGTTTGCAGCAAGGATGCACATAGCTGCGCAGTTTGGCTACCATCAGTGACAGTGATAAACTCAAGCTGTGACTCCGTCAACCACATTACATGTCCTGAGTGCCATGTAAGATGCATCTGCTCTGCGTAGGCTAATTATATCTCTCATGAGGTTTACTTTCGTGACCAGGCCTACTTCTACAGAAAATTTAGCGGCTCAAAAAGGATATAATATTAGTTTCCGCCACTAATACAGTGTTGTGAAGTAGACAGGGGAATGTTAAAAAGTGGGGTGAAATGACTAATTACTGAGTTTAACTCCATATTTGTAGCTATCATCCTCATACGGGTGCAACTAACACTTCACAAGATGAGGCACTAAGAACTCGCACAGCAAACCCTCTGTCGCAATTTCAGTGTACGTACGTTTTGTAACTATCGTGGACATTGCTCGAAGTTACACAATTTTAAAGACATTTTTTTATTCTTTGCTATATATGACTATGTTAGATAAATTGCGTTTCACAGTCGCTATTTATTCGTGTCTGATTCTCATTAATCCTACTCCAAAAATCGAAGACTTTTAATTTAGTATCCTGGCCGGTTTCGGACATCGAGATCGTGATGAATGCAGCGTTGTTTGGATTCGCGTCTGCAACGCATGTGGCACGGACCTCGTTGGCATCGGCTGACAAAACCCTCTAGCCGCGTAAGCTACGAGGAAAGTGCGACCGCTTTCCTCGTTCACTTGTGTTGACGCTTTCAAAGCTTTACGATCGCCGACGTTTGTTTCGCACTCAGTTATCCGGATGCAGTTGGTTTTTCTCTGGATTTGCTACTGTGGCTTTGTTTGTGCGCTGTTGACGATTCTTGAATTCTACATTTTGGATTATTCTCGGTTTGTCATCCGGATGTCTGTATGATTTGTTTTTCGTCCACCACTCGGGCCTTTGGCCACTTCTTTCATTTTTTCAGAAACAGTCTCGTGACACTCTATAATGTGGGTGCTGCGTTGCCAAATTTAACATACCCAACTGTGGCGAGTTGACTAGGGCAAGCTGACGACCTCTACTGACGACTGCTTATTTCAGTGCAGCTACAGTCGGTAATGCAGTTCATAGGTTCAAAGAATGTGAAATCGAACCTTATTATCGCCTTGTATGTAACAAACACGTTTTTGCGATAAAGACTACAAATCATCTTTTTGTTACGGCCGTAACTGAGAGTACCTCTGCTCAGGTTGCAGCATCTGAAGGCCAACCCACACAAACTAACTAATCTGCTGATAAACACCAAGTTTTCCACAATTTAGAACCAAGACCATCAAAAACTACAGTACAGTACTCCTAGATAGTCTGTGTAATTGGGAGTAATCCAGTAATACTTTATTGATTACCTAAATTTTCTTTCATGTTCGAAGTTCCGACTAAGCTATCAACGTGCCTGACAGAATCTGTAAGCGTTAGCACCACGCCACATTTCCTGTTGTTCGCTGAATAAACCAGCATTAGGCTGCCACTGTGTTGAATCAACCAGCTACTCGACTCCGTAGTCCGCCAATAGGAGGCGCGAGAATGAGGTCGCGTGGTTGTTGCTGCCTGTGTCTTGGGAAGCAGAGGCCAATTGAGTCTCTCTCTCTTAAGATTCCAGCTTTTATTCCGCGCTGCTCCCCTCAAAGCGTCAACAGCCAAACGTAACGCGAACCACCGTCTCTGCCACTTCCCACTCTTAGACTGAATTTAAGAATATAGTTCAAATTTCATTTCATTTCACTCTTATATCTAGAAAGCATTTCTTGTGACGCCCCCCGCCCTCTCTCCCATCCTGACCAACCAGTACTGATTACGTCTGTACACTGTTACCTCTTTACCACAGCATAATGACGAAATATTTGTGATTTTAAATCATTACCAGACTGCCGAGCAATATTGAAGTATTGGTGGAACAGCTACCTCCTTTATGGATGGCCTACATGTCTCGTGCATTCTTCCAACGAATCTGTCTGGCCTTACCTGCAATTAGTTTCATGTGACAGTTCGACTTTAAATTGCTCCGTACCCATTTCATATATGTTTCATGCATGTAACTGCTTCCAGTTATTTATGCGCAACATGTTACATTTGACTATGCTGATTGCCAACTGGCAATCCCTGCACCAAGCGTCGATTACTCTGTACAGGTTTCCCTGCATGTCGCTACAATTTTCAGTGTTGCGACTTGTCTACATGCTACAGCATCATCCAACGAAAGCATCAAATTTATGACGTTATCCACTAGGCTGTTTATAGCTATTGCGAAAAGTATTGGTCCTGCAATGCTGCTTTGGGCTATGACCGAAGTTACCTTTACGTCTGATGACCTCTCTCCGCTGAGAATGCTGCTAGAAAATTTTTAATCCAGCCACACAGCTGGTCCAATATTCCGAACGCTAGCATTTCGTTCATTAGGCGACAGTCAAGGAACATGGCATCAATCTGTGCGTCGATATACACTACTTTCTGGGTCTCGTGGACGGACACAGCGAAATGGGATTCACCTGGTCGTTACTTTCGGAACGTGTGCTGATTCCTACAGAAGAAAAATGGTTCAAATGGCTCTGAGCACTATGGGACTCAACATCTTAGGTCATAAGTCCCCTAGAACTTAGAACTACTTAAACCTAACTAACCTAAGGACATCACACACACCCATGCCCGAGGCAGGATTTGAACCTGCGACCGTAGCAGTCCCGCGGTTCCGGACTGCAGCGCCAGAACCGCTAGACCACCGCGGCCGGCCCTACAGAAGAGATTTTCGGTATCCAGAATTGTTGGAACACGCGGTCATAAAACATGCTCCAAAATTCTCTAACAGCCCCAGGCCAGAGATAGGGAAGTACATATTTGTGTATCTGTTCGACTCTTCATGAGAACAGGAATGATCTACACTTTTTCCAAATCTTTAGAGGCGCTTCGCTCCTCCAGCGATCTGCGGTACACTGATACTAGAGAGGGAGCTACGCAGAATCGAACCGGTATCCCGTCAGTCCAATGTTCTTTCCTGTGTTGAGCTATTTCAGTTGCTTTTCTATCCCATGGTCACTTCTCATGTATCTAATTTTGACGTTCATGCCACGAATTAAAGTAGGAACTACAATGCGATCGTCATCTGTGTGATCCACGGTTTCGATGCTGTTATGGTCACAATTGGCCTGGAAAAACTCGTTTACTGATTTACCGTCTATTTGCTACGGTATCCCCTAGGAAAACGTAGGAGGATATTGCTGCAACCGAAATTTGTGTGAATCTCTACCTCCAGCTCAAACAAGATCGTATCAAAGTTTTGGTACGTTTCGGCAGAGACGATCGCTCACGAAGGACAGCTACACATACGTACGTAGAGTGGAAAAAAAAGACACACGCCCACAGTGCTGCCACCCCACGCTCCATACAGCAGACTTTAATAGGTGTAGGGGAGGGAGTGCCTGGTCCCCGGGAAACCGGATCTCGTGACCCACAGCGCAGCGGCAAATATTTAGCGGGACGCGACGCGCCTGGCAAACAGCGGCGCAGCGTCGCAGCCGGTGCACGGGTCGCTGAACTGCTGGACGCACTCTCCAGCCCTCGCTTCCTCATACTCCGGCATGACCATCATACGGCCTGTACCGTAATGCAGATAACAGTGTCCATTAACTGTATGCGGTGAAGTAATAAGGTCGGATATTTGTTTAACCCTCGTACCTTTACACTCTTTACAAGCTGCTGGATACTGCATTCACAACTAGTCTACATCTACATCTACATCTACATGCATACTCCGCAATCCACCACACGGTGCGTGGTGGAGAGTACCTCATACCACAACTAGCATCTTCTCTCCCTGTTCCACTCCCAAACAGAACGAGGGAAAAATGACTGCCTATATGCCCTAATCTCTCTTATCTTTGTGGTCTTTCCGCGAAATGCAAGTTGGCGGCAGTAAAATTGTACTGCAGTCAGCCTCAAATGCTGGATCTCCAAATTTCCTCAGTAGCGATTCACGAAAAGAACGCCTCCTTTCCTCTAGAAACTCCCACCCGAGTTCCTCAAGCATTTCCGTAACACTCGCGTGATGATCAAACCTACCAGTAACAAATCTAGCAGACCTCCTCTGAATTGCTTCTATGTCCTACCTCAATCCGACCTGATAGGGATCCCTAATGCTCGAGCAGTACTCAAGAATAGGTCGTATTAGTGTTTTATAAGCGATCTCCTTTACAGATGAACCACATCTTCCCAAAATTCTACCAATGAACCGAAGACGACTATCCGCCTTCCCCACAACTGCCATTACATGCTTGTCCCACTTCATATCGCTCTGCAATGTTACGCCCAAATATTTAATCGACGTGACTTGTCAAGCGCTACACTACTAATAGAGTATTCAAACATTACAGGATTCTTTTTCCTATTCATGTGCATTAATTTACATTTATCTCTATTTAGAGTTAGCTGCCATCAAAAATCCTTTTCAAGTCATCTTGTATCCTCCTACAGTCACTCAACGACGACACCTTCCCGTACACCACAGGATCATCAGCAAACAGCCGCAAATTGCTATCCACCCTATCCAAAAGATCATTTATGTAGATGGAAAACAACAGCGGACCTACCACACTTCCCTGGGGCACTCCAGATGATACCCTCACCTCTGATGAACACTCACCATCGAGGACAACGTACTGGGTTCTATCACTTAAGACATCTTCGAGCCAGTCACATATTTGGGAACCAATCCCATATGCTCGTACCTTCGTTAGGAGTCTGCAGTGGGGCACCGAGTCAAACGCTTTCCGGAAGTCACGGAATATGGCATTCGTCTGATACCCTTCATCCATGGTTCGCAAGATATCATGTGAAAAAAGGGCGAGTTGTGTTTCGGAGGAGCGATGCTTTCTAAGGTCATGCTGATGCATGGACAACAATATGAGAAATTGAGTCCGCCTTGATGTAAAACACCTTGTTATTTGTTTACTTATTTACTTTTCTCAAACTAGTTTCGGCGACAAGTATCACCATCATCAGTGAGTCTCTTTTTTTTTTTAAATCTAAAACATGCAGAAAATAGCATAGTTCTACAAACACAGTAACTCATTGCTACGTTTTTACTGTTCGTTTTCTGAAATTTAGTTTTCTATGGATACTTTCATACTACCTTATTTATTGTATGTTATGGCATGTTTTCAAGAACTATTCTCGCTGTTTAAGGCGTATTTTCTGTGCTTTTTTCTATTACCGTTTTTTCTTGGCGTACATCATATAATCTGCAACTGTGTGAGCGGCTGTTAGTAAAAAAATGCTAAAAGGTGAACTTAGTACGCCAGCAATATACACTTGGGTTTGCGGTAGTGTTGTGGAATCCAGTTTTGGTTAGAACTTCAGGCGAATCCCATCACTGGCTGGAGACGACGAAGTGGGAGTCGAGAGGACATTTCTGCCACACTGAAAAAAGTAGTGGTTAACCACAGTAGACTGAAGTTTTTAACAATTATGATTTCCGCCGCCGACCACGTCGGAGAAGCGCCGCTCCGCGACACATGCTAAGGCTCTCTAACGCCGTGCCGCAATCCAGTCTTCAGAGACGATAACTTCACATCAGCCATCTCAGGTTTCAGCATCTAAGCAGATAATATAGTGAGACCGAAAGAGCAGCAATTAGGGTGTAGAGAATTTCATTGGACGAAAAGTGCTCAATAAGCCTCACTTATTCCAGTTTAGAATCCAGATTGAGACTAGCATTTACTAATGACATGATTTCAACTACAGTTCCTTCTACGCATTTTCATTAGATTCATCTCTGATTGCGCATTACGTTCAGTTAATTGCCTGCTACTATTGCACAGTCAATCACAGGTTCCCACTTAACTTTACAGTTAGGTAGCGTTTCTGAGTGATTTACTTTGAAGCCAGATTGCACTGCGAGAATCTTTAGCCTTTCAGTATTTGATTGAGTATCAAGAGCCATTAGATCTAACTTAAGGTCAGGTTGTGTATTAGTTGCCATGATCCTTATTCCAAGCTCATACGAGTACTTTGAAAGTAACAACTTACACGATTATGTTCTTAAATGCTATCAATGTATAACTTATATTACATACCAATTCACATACACTTCAAGAAGAATATAATAATTCCAATCACAAAGAAAGCAGGTGTTGACAGATGTGAAAATTACCGAACTATTAGTTTAATAAGTCACAGCTGCAAAATACTAACGCGAATTCTTTACAGACGATTCTACGACTTATCTTAGAAGCTAAATTAAGCAAAGGCAAGCCTAAATTTCTAGCATTTGTAGACTTAGAGAAAGCTTTTTACAATGTTGACTGGAATACTCTCTTTGAAATTCTGGAGGTGGCAGGGGTAAAATACAGGGAGCGAAAGGCTATTTACAATTTCTACAGAAAGCAGATGGCAGTTCCAAGAGTCGAGGGACATGAAAGGGAAGCAGTGGTTGGGAACGGAGTGAGACAGGCTTGTATCCTCTCCCCGATTTTATTCAATCTGTATATTGAGCAAGCAGTAAACGAAACAAAATAAAAATTCGGAGTAGGTGTTAAAATCCATGGAGAAGAAATAGAAACTTTGAGGTTCGCCGATGACATTGTAATTCTGTCAGAGACATCAAAGGACTTGGAAGAGCAGTTGAACGGAATGGACAGTGTCTTGAAAGGAGGATATAAGATGAACATCAACAAAAGGAAAACGAGAATAATGGAATATGGTCGAATTAAATCGGGTGATGCTGCAGGAATTAGTTTAGGAAATGAGACGCTTAAAGTAGTAAATGGGTTTTGCTATTTGGGGAGCAAAATAACTGATGATTGTCGAAGTAGAGAGGATATAAAATGTAGACTGCCAATGGCAAGGAAAGCATTTCTGAAGAAGAGAAATTTATTAACATCGAGTATAGATTTAAGTGTCAGGAAGTCGTTTCTGAGATTATTTGTATGGAGTGTAGCCATGTACGGAAGTGAAACGTGGACGATAAATAGTTTAGACAAGAAGAGAATAGAAGCTTTCGAAATGTGGTGCTACAGAAGAATGCTGAAGATTAGATGGGTAGATCACATAACTACTGAGGAGATATTGAACAGAATTGGGGAGAAGAGGAGTTTGTGGCACAACTTGACTAGAAGAAGGGACCGGTTGGTAGGACATGTTCTGAGGCATCAAGGGATCACCAATGTAGTATTGGAGGGCAGCGTGGAGGGTATGAATTGTAGAGGGAGACCAAGAGATGAATACACTAAGCAGATTCAGAAGGACGCAGGCTGCAATAGGTACTGGGAAATGAAGAAGCTTGCACAGGATAGAGTAGCATGGAGAGAGCTGCATCAAACCAGTCTCAGCACTGAAGACCACAACAACAACATCAATTTAAAACCATTATCTGCGTAATTTAGGAACAAACACGTCTACAAATAACAAGCAAATGATGTGCCACTATGTTTTACGACAACTGAGAACCTTCCATGCCTGTTAGTACAGGCATTAAAGTGGTGTGTAGGTTGCCAATTTATAGTGGACCGCAAAATCTAACGACTTCATCTAGACAAGTAGTGTATCAGGTGTTTAGTATGCAATTCTGCCTCAGACTTTGCGTTCCGGAGCTGAAACCAAGTGGAGGGTAAGACTGAACGAGTCCTTGACGGCGATCCACCACTTTCGCCTGCGGCCACGGTAATTCTTTCCACGCAATTACGCGCCCGGCACGCGGGTACTGACAGCCACCGCAAGAAGTGCCCGGCTGCCTGCCGCCACATTGACACTGTTACGGCATGACTAACGGCGGCAAAGCACAGCACTGCGTCCCACTAATTCCGCGCAGCCGCTGCATTACGAGCGAGCATTTGAAATGCCTTTGCAGAGAGTATTTAATGCGCCGGCCTAATGTGCGGTTGTCCGTGACCGCGTGCTTGCGCAGCGCAAAACTGTCCCTATTTGGCTTGCCGCAGACACAAACAAAAACTCTTAGCCACTCACTGGTGTATTTTATCTGGTCTGTAACGCCTTTCAAGGAGCGGTATCCACAACACCGAGAGAAAGTAACAAATTCCTTAGTAAATCGAGAGCGACTAAAGCAAAATTTCTTGCAGTCATAAATGTGGATGAACACAGGGCATTGGCCACTAATTGGATGAAATATTTAGCGAAAAATCATCTAGTCCAGTGACATGAGTTACACCTTTGCCAGCAAAGCTACGGTGCAAAATAAATTCTGGTGTGCACGTAAAACCAGTTAGAGTAGGGTGGAATGAAAGATTAATTACACTGGCCCCTCAAGTTGTTACTACTTGCTAGACATTTATTGTAGTGGTGTATTTACAACCTGCCAGCCTGCAAGGCTGATGGGTGAGGAAGAGGAGATTAGTGTTTAACGTCCCGTCGACAACGAGGTCATTAGAGACGGAGCGCAAGCCCGGGTGAGGGAAGGATGGGGAAGGAAATCGGCCGGGCCCTTTCAAAGGAACCATCCCGGCATTTGCACTGATAGGTGAACCAAACAAGAATTGTATACGCGTCGATGATTACCGAGCGCGAATGGTGCACTGGGCAGCGTGAGTGTGGTATTTTGCGGTTTCCGCATCCGTGTAAGCAAATGCTTGGTTGGTCCCCTATCTCTGCCTCAGAAAATATGATTCTCCAACAACTGAAATATGATCACACACAGAAGAAAGTTTACACAATTCACAGACAGGTGGTGCACATGACTTCAATCTCTTAGCTAAATGGCGAGTGTGGCACCAAGAAGGCAATCCGGTAAGAGAGTTAAAAAAATGTTCAAATGTGTGTGAAATCTTACTGGGCTTAACTGCTAAGGTTATCAGTCCCTAAGCTTACACACTACTTAGCCTAAATTATTCTAAGGACTAACACACACACCCATGCCCGAGGGAATACTCGAACCTCCGCCGGGACCCGCCGCACAGTCCATGACTGCAGCGCCTAAAAGCGTTAAAAAACATAAATTTGCCAAACGTTTAAACAGCAGATCCGTACTAGAAGCCATTAACGCGAAGAACACCTTTATAAATTTACACTCGTAATGTTCTACAAATATCATTACGAAATCTTTTTAGTTATCACCGAAGCGGCTACCCATACTGCCACGGGTGGCAGTTGTATTATATAGCTATGCACTGCTGAAAGTATTTCACTGTTACCATAGCCAGTATGTTATTTACAAACCATTCTTTCCTTCTAAATCTAGCGCTAACTTAAACAACTGAAAAATCAATTCCAAATGTTGGTAATTTTACCAAGTCTTACTGATGGAAGCATGTTCAAATGTGTGTGTGAATTCCTAAGGGACCAAACTGCTTAGGTCATCGGTCCCTAGACTTACACACTATTTAAACTAACTTATGCTAAGGACAATACACACCCGTGCCCGAGGGAGGACTCGATCCTCCGGTGGGAGGGTCCGCGCAGTCCGTGACATGACGCCTTAAACCATGCGGCCACTCCGCGCGGCCCTGGTAGAAGAGGTGGGAGGCGTTTCAACTATAGAGCTAAAGATATTGAAAGGCGATTTAGTCACAACAATATTTGTATGGAGCTAGTAAGGCAGTTAAAGAGCATGAGTTACAATGAAGACGATTTCTCGTGATGTGCTACTGAGTACATTTAGAAATTTACTATACTGTGTACATCCGTGGTATGTTCCTTGCAAACACCATTATGGTCCAGACAAGAGGTTACGTCAGACTTAACCAAGAGCATATTTCGAAAATTTCGTGTCAGAGGGAGTGTTTTTCCCATGATATCTGTCGTACAGTCGTTGTACGAAATGGGTTGTAATTTCGAAGTAAAGCATTTCCGTGCCCATGACATGGAATTCGGGAAGCGAACCTCATTGTCAAAGTAATTAGTTGAGTGGCGTCTTTAGCCGGCTATAATATTGTTTTCTCATTTTCTCCCCAAATCTGTCTCACATTTGAAAATAAGCTTTGGTAGTTGACGTCAGTGTTCCTAGACTGTGTAACGGTTTCTACTGTCAGTATTCACTGTTGAAAATTCAGCCGGCCGGCGTGGACGTGCGGTTCTAGGCGCTTCAGTCCGGAACCGCGCTGCTGCTACGGTCGCAGGTTCGAATCCTGCCTCGGGCATGGATGTGTGTGATGTTGTTAGGTTAGTTAGGTTTAAGTAGTTCTAAGTTCTAGGGGACTGATGACCTCAGGTGTTAAGTCCCATAGTGCTCAGAGCCATTTGAACCATTTTGAAAATTCAGTTATATTTTTCGTCATTGTTATATAAGACTTCCATGTTGTTACGATAAGGTATTAATCGTAATGGGAGCTGGAATGCAATCGTACGTCAGGATAGGAAACAGAGAATAAAGAGTGAGTTTGATTTCGTGAAATGAAATAAATGCAATTCAGTGATGAACGTTTTCTTTATAAATTTATTTCGTTTGTTTTGATTTTGAACTCTTAGTGGCTTGGTTGGTTGATTGGTTGTAACTTGACGGTTGTTTAGACGTCAGTGACGGTGCATTTTCAAAGGTGGAAGAAATCCGATATATCTGCTGCGAGAATACAACATGAATCTGGCCCTGTTTTAAAATCTTTCTAAGAAAATCTACAAACTGATTAAATCCTAAACTTTACTATTAATCTCTTTAACTAAACAAAGTGATTCCTGTGCCTTAATGATCTGCCTAATAATGCTGTTCAAGAAATGGTCCCTATGAGCTGATAATTTTCGTAGCAAACTGATCCTAAAATGAAAATATCTTACCTCGTAACGTAATTGCTTGCAAATGCGGTGCTTGCTGCTCCCTGTGCGCCAGGTGCAAATTCCTAACTACAGTTGCTGAGAGCTTAGTGCAATGCTCCAGACAAGAAATAAAGCCGCGCGGGGTAGCCGCGCGGTCTTAGGAGCCTTGTCACGGCCCGCGAGGCTTTCCCCGTCGAAGGTTCGAGTCCTCCCTCGGTCCTGGGTGTGTGTATGTTGTCCTTAGCGTAAGTTAGTTTGCGTTAGATTAAGTAGTGTGTAAGTCTAGGGACAGATGGCCTCAGCAGTTTGGTCCCGTAAGACCTTACCACAAATTTTCCAATTTAGAACAAGTAAAATTATTTTATACCCATCATTGAGTAAGACATTCCTTTAAATAATAATTACTTGGATCAAGGATGTGAACAATGCTATTAGATGATATATTCCTTTATCCAACTGTTTTTAAACTATCTGATATATTATTAATTGTACGAAATCCATGTTACAACACTCATTAACATTGATAAAGGGTAACGTTGATATCACTCTCTTACTCTCACAAATGTAAGACAAATAAATGATAAACATGAAAGATACCTTACGGTGAAAACTACACAATATTTAATTAAAAATCTGAAGTTCCCTGACATGGATGTCTCGTTCAACAATGCCTTCAGAACTACGCGCGACGTCAATATAATTAAACTAAAAAAAAATATTACCTTTATTCCTCTTTACACGTTTCTCTAATCTCATTACATCTCATTTAATTCTGAATCACTAATCGAACCTTTCTCCTGCGTTTCACAATATTCAAACACAAATCATTTTACTTCAACACAGATGCACTTAACTTTACGTCTACACTGCCCCCAAGTACTCTGCTCGGCATCTCTCTCACTACTTCCCTAATGATAGAACTCTCTCGATCCTCGCTGCCGAACAACGATGACAGAAACAAGCACACCTTGAAGCGATACATCTACTCTGACCAAAGACTTCGCGCAAATAATAAGCAATTCAAAACTGTCGCTTAGCGTTTGAAAGAGCCACAGTCTGCCCAGAATTGCAAATAACAGACTCCCAATAGTACTGTTTCAGTGCTGATAGCCGTGCGGTCTGAGGCACCTTACCTTGGTTCGCGCGGCTCCCCTCGTAGGAGGTTCGAGACCCCCCTCGGGCATGATGTGTGTGTTGTCCTTAGCGTAAGTTAGTTTCAGTCAGATTAAGTAGTGTGTCGAGTTTGGTCCCATACGACCTTACCACAAATTTCCAAAATTTTAGTGCTGATAGCGACTTTTCATGAAATCCCTTTAGAAGGAAGACTCATTGAATATGTCAGGGGAACAAATAAGATACGAGAACATGTTTTGGTAAAATAAATATTTAGTACTGAAGTTAAAACGATAAGAACTACTCAGATGTGTAGACGTTGATAGCGACCATACCCTACTCCTTACGAAATGCCAGTTGGTATTGAAAATTATGAAGAAAAGGCAGCTGAAACATTGGAAGCTAGAAACTTGGAAAGACTTACAAATTAAGACCACATCTGTAATCTTGTAACAAAAGAAACTGTATCTCAAAGAGACACTGAGGTAGAAATCCGACGGAATGGGTTTAAGAGGAGAAGGGAGGGAAGGAGAGAAGCTGCAAGTCAATGCTTCGTTGACCTCAATTTCTGCATCTGCTAAATAAAGCAGGCTTGCGACTTACTGCTATCATACCTCACCCAATGCATGGACAAAGTGTGAAGTGGGGTTGGGGGAAGGGGAGGGGCTCAGGAAATTATCGTTAAAAGGAGACGTAAATCACACTGACGTATTCAGACTATTCAGCATTATGGAAAAAAATACTGCAAAAGTGAATACCTGAAGGAGGACATCGGTTCTCGTGTTCTGAAACGTGTTTCTCAGGGTAAGAATGCAGTAACGCCTGCCACAGGCACAGAAAGGAAACACGGAGCAGTAGCTGGGAAGCGGAACCGGACTGGGAGCAGGGTGAGGACATCGGTTTGTTTACAAGCCTGCCCGACACGGCGGCCTTGGGGCTGGAGACTGGATATGCCAGCCGCCGGGCCAGAAGCCCCCGCTCGGATGAGGGCGGCTCACCTTGGCGCCAGGAAACCACAGGGCGGTTCTCACGCATGCGCCCGGAAGCGGCTGTTTAATGATTACACTGCAACAAACATGCACCTGCATTCCTCAAGGCTTCGTCCACATAGCTACAAATTGTCTTCATAGACTTTTTTACTCATTCCAACGTTACACTCTTAGGTAACAATGTGGAGTCCGTAACAGCATGATTAGTCCAGAGTCAGTGGGGCTACTAGTAGTGTAAGATGATGTGGGTACAAGTCTCTCGGTCCAAAACAGTTTTGGTTAGTTATACAACTTAGATGACAGTCTATAAGCTCCGCTTTTCCGTTTTTCGATCCTAACGGTCGCAGTAGATAACCAAATTTAATCCAATTACTGCATGAGAATCTTGTTGTCAGGTTAGACAATGGCAAAAGTTACATTGTGGTACTACGTTCATTTGTAACGATCAACATGTTTATTAATAAATAAATATAGTCAAGTAGTACGTAATAAAATATGCTTACACACATTATTCAAATACACTCCTGGAAATTGAAATAAGAACACTGTGAATTCATTGTCCCAGGAAGGGGAAACTTTATTGACACATTCCTGGGGTTAGATACATCACATGATCACACTGACAGAACCACAGGCACATAGACACAGGCAACAGAGCATGCACAATGTCGGCACTAGTACAGTGTATATCTACCTTTCGCAGCAATGCAGGCTGCTATTCTCCCATGGAGACGATCGTAGAGATGCTGGATGTAGTCCTATGGAACGGTTTGCCATGCCATTTCCACCTGGCGCCTCAGTTGGACCAGCGTTCGTGCTGGACGTGCAGACCGCGTGAGACGACGCTTCATCCAGTCCCAAACATGCTCAATGGGGGACAGATCCGGAGATCTCGCTGGCCAGGATAGTTGACTTACACCTTCTAGAGCACGTTGGGTGGCACGGGATACATGCGGACGTGCGTTGTCCTGTTGGAACAGCAAGTTCCCTTGCCGGTCTAGGAATGGTAGAACGATGGGTTCGATGACGGTTTGGATGTACCGTGCACTATTCAGTGTCCCCTCGACGATCACCAGTGGTGTACGGCCAGTGTAGGAGATCGCTCCCCACACCATGATGCCGGGTGTTGGCCCTGTGTGCCTCGGTCGTATGCAGTCCTGATTGTGGCGCTCACCTGCACGGCGCCAAACACGCATACGACCATCATTGGCACCAAGGCAGAAGCGACTCTCATCGCTGAAGACGACACGTCTCCATTCGTCCCTCCATTCACGCCTGTCGCGACACCACTGGAGGCGGGCTGCACGATGTTGGGGCGTGAGCGGAAGACGGCCTAACGGTGTGCGGGACCGTAGCCCAGCTTCATGGAGACGGTTGCGAATGGTCCTCGCCGATACCCCAGGAGCAACAGTGTCCCTAATTTGCTGGGAAGTGGCGGTGCGGTCCCTTACGGCACTGCGTAGGATCCTACGGTCTTGGCGTGCATCCGTGCGTCGCTGCGGTCCGGTCCCAGGTCGACGGGCACGTGCACCTTCCGCCGACCACTGGTGACAACATCGATGTACTGTGGAGACCTCACGCCCCACGTGTTGAGCAATTCGGCGGTACGTCCACCCGGCCTCCCGCATGCCCACTATACGCCCTCGCTCAAAGTCCGTCAACTGCACATACGGTTCACGTCCACGCTGTCGCGGCATGCTACCAGTGTTAAAGACTGCAATGGAGCTCCGTATGCCACGGCAAACTGGCTGACACTGACGGCGGCGGTGCACAAATGCTGCGCAGCTAGCGCCATTCGACGGCCAACACCGCGGTTCCTGGTGTGTCCGCTGTGCCGTGCGTGTGATCATTGCTTGTACAGCCCTCTCGCAGTGTCCGGAGCAAGTATGGTGGGTCTGACACACCGGTGTCAATGTGTTCTTTTTTCCATTTCCAGGAGTGTATTTTGAAAATTGCACACCAAGTTACCACATGGACTCTACCTAGTAATGTTTTGGACTATGCAATATCAATTTAACGTTACCGACATACGTGAGGAACTCACAGGCTCGCATACGTCTTATCGATGCGGAAGAGCCGCCAGCTCGACCGAGCCGTTCTAGGCGCTTCAGTCTGGAACCGCGCGACCGCTGCGGTCGCAGGTTCGAATCCTGCCTCGGGCATAGATGTGTGTGCTGTCCTTAGGTTAGTTAGGTTTAAGTAGTTCTAAGTTCCAGGGGACTGACGACCTCAGATTTTAAGTCAGAGCTCAGAGCCATTTGAACCATTTGACACGGAAGATATAGCTAGACTGTCTACGCAGCGCGGACAATGCTGCGCAATATTACGTAATAAATGTAGATTAAATAAATGTAAGAATGTAGAATGAAACCAACTAAAGATAATGAATAATTATAAGCTTTGACTGTCTAATTAAAATATAATGAGGGACATACAACTTAGAAGTCTTAGAAAAGCGCATTTTATTTGTGCATCAATAATTACCAACTTTTAAAGGTTATGCATTGTCACTACGACCACTCTTCTCTATTGTATGCTGATACCATTTCTTGGTAACGCTGACGTTTTATTATCTCTAATAAATCAATTTTATTTCTTAGACTGCTCGTGGTTCGGTTTCTCAGTGTTCCAATATAACAACACCGGACAGTGTAATAGTTACCCCCTTAAAAGCGCACACTGGTCGCTTTGGAGAACGTTAGGTGGCGCACAAACAGTACCGGGGAGAAGGGGGGGTGACCCTCTGCTGCTGGAAGTGAAGTGGTGACAGCTGGTGTTTGCGCGCCAGTGACGTAGGGACATGACAGAATGACACAGATGAGCTACTTTAACTGATATGTTGATGTATCAGCGTGGACTGTCGATTGCATCTAGAAGCAATGGTTTACCAGTCTCAGCCATTTAACACAGCGGAAGAACAATGGTTGTTAACGATCCTAACCGACGAGGATCGTCCGCAGCTCTTGGTCGTGCTGTAGCGTTCTCGCTTCCCGCGCCGGGGTTCCCGGGTTCGATTCCCGGCGGCGTCAGGGATTTTCTCTGCCTCGTGATGACTGGGTGTTGTGTGATGTCCTTCGGTTAGTTAGGTTTAAGTAATTCTAAGTTCTAGGGGACTGATGACCATAGATGTTAAGTCCCATAGTGCTCAGAGCCGACGAGGACCAGAGGCGCGTGTAACGACTTGTAAGCGACACTCCACAGTGCCGCTGTCAGTGAAAGTAGATCCTTCTCAACCAGTTTCCAGGCCAACGTTGCGAATTGATCATGCCGTAGACATTTGGAGTCAGATATCTCGCAAGAGGCCGTCGCTCACAACGGCATTCGGGAGGACGACGGTTCGAGCCCGCGTCCGGCTATCCTGATTCAGGTTTTCCATGATTTCTCTAAACCGCTTCAGGCAAATGCCAGAATGGTTCCTTTGAAAGGGCACGGCCGACTTACTTGCTCGTCCTTCTCCAATCCGATAGGACCGATGACCTCGCTGTTTGGTCCCTTCTCCAAATCAGTCAACGAACCAATCACAACGGCATACAAGTTTACATATCTTCTGTGAGCCGAACATCACATAAACGGGACAGCTGCCGTCAAAGAGACGTGTAGTGCGGTCCCACGAGTCACGATGCTGATGATGCAAGGCGACTAGCGCTCCAATGGCCCGACGAAGCATTTAATCCGCAATTTGAGGGGGGGGGGGGGGGGGGGGGTTTGTTCAGGCACCTGGTGGTTGTGCCATGTTTATGGATGGTTTTCGTATCATTCTGATTGCCGTAATCATGAACGTCTGGGACTACTTGGAACCTCGAGTGAAATGTAGCCGTCAACATCGCCTCAATTAGGCAGTGCTTCCAAATCTGATCACCACTGAGTGGCTTCAGCTGGATACAGAATACCTGAATAAAAAAGTGGAAACTATTACTAGCAAACTGAGACCATTATCGTCGTTAGAGGCGGTGTTATACGGTCTTAGAGCGCTCTCTCTTCGGTTTTTTTTTGCCTCTTGTGCTTGTGCGTTAACAACTTATTGTGTCTAAATATGCCCAAAAATCCTAGGCTTCTGTGGCCACTGTCAATTTTATTGGAACCGTTCTAGGTGTTCTCAAATGATTTATGGCTGCTAGTCGTGGAAAAAACGACATCACAATCTTTTGTACAATCACAGTGGATTACCAGCTACCGACGAGCTGCACCGTCCACGGACAGTCTGCCGTACATCTCTTCCCTGTGCTCGCTGACCAACCAGTGGTTTTTCTGGGTCGTTTTATAATACCAGTAGTAACTGACTGTACTGAAATACTCATCCTCCGTATAAACAATTGATGTCATGAGGTAATCTGTTGCTACACAACTAAAACGTCAATTCTTCTGATATTCTAGTATTTAATTTGGTGACGCGGCAGGAAAGACTGTAATAAAAATGTCCGAAAAGTTTAGCTTTCCTTTTTGAACAGTTCGTATAATGTTTTCTCAGTCACTCATTCCTTTCAAAACGTCTTCCTTTGAGTTTCTGTTCAGATGATCCTCGTTCACCTTTTCTTAAAGCACATTAACGTCGCTCCTAAGCGCTTCCTGTATGCTGACAACAGTGCCCAACTTTCACAGCAATACAGGAGCACACTCCAGATGAAAAAGTTGACAAACTGATTTTTATTTTTTATATTACACTACTTTTTTACTAAAACGAGTCTTCTTTAATTGAAAACTCGATTTGCTGTTGCAATACTTATTCCGATTTTCATGCAGCATATGTGGTCCTCTGTTGATAAAAGTTATAGTACAAGAAAATTTTTCAACCTTTTCTATATTATTTTCTTCTATTTCATGTCAGCTTTTCTTTTCATTTCTTATTTGCTTGCTATCATATCTTTTACTGTTAATTATTAGTTCGAAATTCTATAGAACTGTAGCTAATTAATAGTTCATTTTTAAAATGATTTGTGCTATTAGCTGTCAGAACAATGTCATTCTTAAGTCATCTGTGGCGACTGGGAATTCTATTCAACTTAACAATAGATATTTTTTCTTTGATACCTTCATAGCTTTCTTGAATGAAGGAATAAAAAAAGTGATAAAGAACAACTTTGTCGTACCACTTTTCTGATTTTACTTTTAAACTGCTTTCCATTCATCTCTATCTCCACCCTTTCGTTTTTCAGTATGTTTCATAATGTTGTTCTAATATTCGTATCTAAATGTGTACCTTGCAACATCTTGAAGAGCTTCTTCCAGATATCTCTAGCGAACGCCCCTTTCTAAATGAATAAAGACTATTAACAGTGTATATTTGTAAGCAGAGCCCTATCTCTAGCGCTTCATTAGTCCATTCAAGCAACTGGGAGGGAGTAGTGAATTTAAACGGAGAAATATGAAAAAAAACACTGAAAACAGAAGGTGATTCGTTGCTGTAAACAACGAAGTTGTAGCACTGAATCTACTTTAAAAGGATGTGTTTCGCTGCAACATATTGCAGGCAGACATTCTGTTTCCGTCATCTGCTTACTGATATGACATCGAAACTAAGGTTGAGTCGTTCCAGCGGAAGGACTCTGGATCATCATTATCGACAACAGCTACACAAGTAGAGTCAAATGTGAAGTTTATGCACACTGTGTACTACATTGACAGCACACTGTACCGTGAGTTGTTGCCGCAAGGTCGAACTGCCGATTGAAGAGAACTACTCTTCAACGTCGTTTGCGTGAAGCAGTCCGGAAAAACAAACTGATTTGTGGCCAAACAACTCACGGTTTTTGCGTCACAATAACGCACCGGCTCAAACATCGTTGTTTTTTTGGCCAGAACTAATACGTTAACGATGGCCTGCCTATGTATCAGCCAGGAATAGTCCCTGTAACATTTTTGTTACAAAAAATATAGAAAACCTTAAAGGGGTGTCGCCTTACTAGCAAAAGTGAGGTTAAAGCGCGTCGCTGAGACAGCAAAAGCTATGCAGTTATCAAGTTACAGAAATTTTTCAACGATGAGAGTAATTAACTTTTTTCTTTCTTTGTTATCAGTTTTCTAGCTGGTTTGATGTGGCTCGGCACGAATTACTCTGCTGTGTCAATCTTTTCATCTCACAGTAGCACTTGCACCCTACATCGTCAATTATTTGGTGGATGTATTCCTACCTCTGCCTTCCTCTACAGTTTTTGCCCTCCACAGGTCATTCTGGTACCAAGGAAGCTATTCTGGTGTGTCTTAACAGATGTCCCTTCTTCTTGTCAGTGTTTTCCATACATTCCTTTCCTCGACGGTTCTCCGGAAAACCTCGTTATTCCTTACTTTATCTGTTCACGTAATTTTCAACATTCTTCTGCAGCACAACTTCTGATTTTCTTCTTACTTAGTGGCAGAGGCTGCGGTCTGATACGCGCTGTACCATGAAATCACAGGTGCAGTATGCATATTTTCCTCCCGGAGGGTGGTACTGTTCCTCGTATCTCATGCCCTAGTGCCCTCTCATGCCATAGTAATTGGTAATGTTGTGTCCGATTCACTTCTCTTGCTCACTCAAAATGGCTCTGAGCACTATGGGACTTAATATCTGAGGTCATCAGTCCCCTAGAACTTAGAACTACTTAAACCTAACTAACATAAGGACATCACACACATCCATGCCCGAGGATTCGAACCTGCGACCGTAGCGGTCGCGCGCTTCTGGACTGAAGCGCCTAGAACCACTCGGCAACCGCGGCCGGCTTGCTGACTTACCTCGTAGTGGATGTGATACAGCGTTGTACACAATGGTTCCGTTTTCGAAACGAGAGCTTGCCGATATGGAGTTTACTTACAGAAAGGCAAAAGGCAACGGGCAGTGGGTAGGAAGACTGTATGAGACCCATCCCCGCCGACAGCAACAAACACGGTATTTAATGTTTGCAACAGTGTTTCGCCGTTTGTCTGAGACAGGATCGTTTCAGGAAGCTGGAAATCATGAAGGACGTACCCGAAATGTTCGGACTTGGAGGAGGTCGTGACTACCGTTGTGGAAGGCGACTACCGTGTCAGTAGCAGACAGTTGGTCCGCAGTACAGGGTAAGTCAGACGACCCTGTGGAACATTCTCCATGACAATTATTACTAACCTTATCGCTTACAGCGTGTGCAGGGCTTACTAGAGACAGACTTACCACATCGGGAGCAGTTTTGTTAGTGATTATTTCACTAGGGAACTACGATTCAGGGATTTGTGTCATCCATTCTATTCACAGATGAGGCCACCTTTACGCTGAGTTGTATCTTCAAATTTCGTAACAGTCATCTGTGGTACAGCGAATCATCAGCATTGGTGCAGCCGGAATGTGTGTCCTAGAATAATTGGCGACCGTATTTTGGGACCAGTCTTCCTTTCATGTCGCTTAACAGAACGGAACTATCGATGTTTGTTGCGGGTGACTTTGCCCTCCCCTAGTGGAAGAAGTGCCACTGATGATTCAAAGGGTTACAAGGCTGCTACATGATGGTGCTACAGCGCACTTCGCCGTTAACTTATGGACGCACCTCAGTCGTGTCTTCCCTGGTCGATGGATCGGACGAGGTCGCCTAGTTGCATGGCCGGCACGTTAACAGGATTTCAACCCGTGCGGTTTCTGGTTATGGGGCCATCTGAAAAGTATCGTGTATACAGAGCGCATTCTAGATGTAGAGACACTGGAGCAGCCGGCCGGTGTGGCCGTGCGGTTGTAGGCGCTTCAGTCTGGAACCGCGTGACCGCTACGGTCGCAGGTTCGAATCCTGCCTCGGGCATGGATGTGTGTGATGTCCTTAGGTTAGTTAGGTTTAAGTAGTTCTTAGTTCTAGGGGACTGATGACCTCAGATGTTAAGTCCCATAGCGCTCAGAGCCATTTGAACCATTTTTTGAACACTGGAGCATCGTATTCATGCTGTCTTTGACACTGTTCGGAGGCAACCTGGGCTATGTGAACGTGTAAGCAGAATATGCATCGGCGCGTACGCGCATACGCTGAGGCACGTCGAAACCATTTTGAACACATACTGTAACTGTGTCTCCGTGATGCAGCGCGTATTAGGCCGCAGTCTCTGCAACAATGTGTGACTGAATAATGGTCTCTGACATGGAAACTATGCATTTACGGACGTAAATTCATTAGACCTTTTTTGTTCCTTATCATGCCATGGGGATGCCACTTCACCTGTTTTATTTAACCTTGTCCTAGAGAAGATCGATAGAGAATTTTCTAAAACCAGTCCACAAGGGATCCAGCTACAGGATGTGAACATTACAAGACTTGTCTATGCAGATGATGTAGCACTAATAAGTAGTTCCAAAAGAGAATTAATCAGAATCATGGAAGATTACTACAAAATTGCTGAGAAAACAGGATTACATGTTAATGAAGAAAAGACAGAATACCTGCCCGTAAGTAAGATAACCAGAAAAGATGCACCTCTGCCCGTAGATGGATTCAATTTCAAGACTGTTGGTCACTTCAAGTACCTAGGAAGTCTTTTTAGTAATAACAACAGAACAGATATAGAAATAAATGCCCATTTATCAACAGCAAACAAGACACTTTTAGTTTCATCAACATTCTAAGAAAAAGATCACTTAGCAGTAACTTCAAAATCCGCTTATATCAGTCGACCATTATACCTGTGATGTTATTTGGATGTGAAACATTAATATTTAGAAAGAAAGAAGAAGAAAAACTGTTAACATTCTGTAAGTAGGCTGTTTAGGTTTTTATGTTGGTAACGTCACCTAGCGCTCTGTATGAATATCGCTGGCTGTGCTGTGTGTAGTCTGTGGCTGGTTTGCGTTATTGGAATCTACTATTGTACTGTTGGGCAGCTGGATGCATCTTAACAACGCGTAGCGTTGCGCAGTTTGAGGTGAGTCGACAGCAGTGATGGATGTGGGGAGAAAGATGGCAGAATTTTAAGAGCGGACGATCTGGACGTGTGTCCGCCAGAAAGAGTACATTTGTAAGACTGGATGTCATGATCTGATATATATATATATATATATTATGACTTTTGAACACTATTAAGGTAAATACAGTGTTTGTTCTCTATCAAAATCTTTCATTTGCTGACTATGCCTATCAGTAGTTAGTGCCTTCAGTAGTTAGAATATTTTATTTAGCTGGCAGTATTGGCGCTCGCTGTATTGCAGCAATTCGAGTAACGAAGATTTTTGTGAGGTAAGTGATACATGAACGCTGTAGGTTATTGTTATTCAGGGCCATTTTTTTGTAGAGATTGTTGGAAGTCAGATTGCGTTGCGCTAAAAATATTGTGTGTCAGTTTAGTGTTGCCCAGAATAAGCAAAGAGAGTAATGTCTGAGTACGTTCAGTTTTGCTCAGCTGTTTGAAAATCGAATAATGTAAGAGGTTTATCAGCTCAGTCATTCATAAATTTTTCTAAGGAGACGTTTCAATTCGAAAGAAAAGTACTAAGGAAACTTTTTGGACCTGTATACGACGAAAATAACATGGAATGGAGAGTAAGAAGAAATGAAGAATTAAGAGGGCTGTACAAACGCCGTAACACCGTCGAAGTGCTCAAGAGGAGAAGGTTGAATTGGGCAGGCCATATAGCAAGAATGACAGAGAATAGACTACCTAGAATGGCTTTGAACAGAACAATATATGGAACGAGAGGAAGAGGGAGACCCAGAATGAGATGGCGGGATGACATTCAGGAGGACATAACTAGGATGAACAGCAACAGCAACTGGACAATCAGCGCATTGGACAGGCAGAATTGGAAGAGGCTCAGAGAGTAGGCGTATGGTCGATAAGGCCCTTGCCACATGTAAAGTAAAAAGTAAGTAAATCATCTCATTGATGAATCCCTAGAGTTAGTATACGGCGGGGAAAATTACCCTGTCTATCAATGGTGTCTGTTCTTTAGGACATACATAAAAAAGTCTGCTTAGGGTTCAGTGCAGATCCGGCAGTGAACGTCGTCAGAACAGGGTTACGTATTCACGGCGGCGCCTCTCGCGCTTGTGAGCCCGCGTCCGTTGAGTGTCGCCGTGCGCAGCTGTGTGCAGCGGAAGCGCTACGACCGAGCTGCGGGCGGCGGCGTGCATACAGGCGCTCGCGTGCACACGCAGCCTTGCGCCCTGATGACCCACATATCGGCGTGCAGCTGCTCTGCGCCGTCTTATCGCCAGGCCGCCTGCCTGTCCCTGTCTGCGGGCTCCTTAAGGCCGCCGGGGCAAGCCGTGTAACGAGGCCTGACCTTCAGCTGCCGGCATACGTTCCCCCGCGAGCGAGCATTTCATCGTCTTATTAAGAGGCAGAAAATGGGAGAGGGGTTGTAGCAGAGCAGTGGCGTACGCGAGATGTGTCGGAGAAACTACGAACTCCAGATTTTCTCGTTAGCAGCGAAGTTAATTTTATTTGTTGTTGTTGCTGTTGTTGGTTGTTTTTGGGAAGGAGACCAGACAGCGAGGTCATCGGTCTCATCGAATTAGGGAAGGACGGGGAAGGAAGTCGGCTGTGCCCTTTGATAGCAACCATCCCGGCATTTGCCCGGAGCGATTTAGGGAAATCACGGGAAACCTTAATTAGGATGGCCGGACGCGGGATTGAACCGTCGTCCTCCCGAATGCGAGACCACTGCGCCACCTCACTCGGTTTACTTTTATTTATTTTAGACGATATTCCTACAAGTTACCTGTTTTCGTCAGGTGTCCAGAATAAAAATCAGAAAAGTGTTCCATATAATCGCTGTAAGTTCGCCTGCGGGTCTTGTGATGACATCTCTGAACTCGCGCTCTCCGTACGCTTGTACACTCGACTCACCAGTCTCCGCCGTTGCCAATTTCACGAAAAACCCACGTCTGTTGTCGGGTACAAGTCGACCATACTAGCGTAGGATGGAAAGCGGGTCCACGAGTTCGCCGGTATAACGGAGGATTCGGGGCATTGCCACTACATCTGAAACCACTGTGCTTGACAAGACAATTACTACACTACTGCCCATTAAAATTGCTACATCACGAAGATGACGTGCTACAGACGCGAATTTAACCGACGGGAAGAAGATGCTGTGATGTGCAAAAGATTAGATTTTCAGAGCATTCACACAAGGTTGGCGTCGGTGGTGACACGTACAACGTGCTGACATGAGGAAAGTTTCCAACCGATTTCTCATACACAAACAGCAGTTGACCGGCGTTGACTGCTGAAACATTGTTGTGATGCCTCGTGTAAGGAGGAGAAATGAGTACCATCACGTTTCCGACTTTGATAAAGGTCAGATTGTAGTCTATCGCGATTGCGGTTTATCGTATCGCGACATTGCTGCTCGCGTTGGTCGAGATCCAATGACTGTTAGAAGAATATGGAATTGGTCGCTTCAGGAGGATAATACGGAACGCCGTGCTGGATCCCAACGACCTCGTATCACTAGCAGTCGAGATGACAGGCATCTTATCCGCGTGGCTGTAAGTGAACGTGCAGCCACGTCTCGATCCCTGAGTCAACAGATGGGGACGTCTGCAAGACAACTACTATCTGCACGAACAGTTCGACGACGTTAGCAGCAGCAGCATGGACGATCAGCTCGGAGACCATGGCTGCGGTTACCCTTGAGCTGCATCACAGACAAGAGCGCCTGCGATGGTGTACTCAACGACTAACCTGGGTGCACGAATGGCAAAACGTCATTTTTTCGGAGGAATCCAGGTTCTGTTTACAGCATCATGATGGTCGCATCCGTGTTTGACGACATCGCGGTGAACGCACATTGGAAGCGTGTATTCGTCATCGCCATACTGGCGTGTCACGCTGGGTGACGGTATGGGGTGCCATTGGTTACACGTCTCGGTCACGTCTTGTTCGTATTGACGGCACTTTGAACAGTGGACGTTACATTTCTGATGTGTTACGACCCGTGGCTCTACCCTTCATTCGATCCTTGCGGAACCCTACATTTGAGGAGGATAATGCACGACCGCATGTTTCAGGCCCTGTACGGGCCTTTCTGGATACAGAAAATGTAAGACTGCTGCCCTGGCCAGCACGTTCTCCAGATCTCTCACCAACTGAAAACGTCTGGTCAATGGGGGCCGAGCAACTAGCTCGTCACAATACGCCAGTCACTACTCTTGATGAACTGTGGAATCGTGTTGAAGCTGCATGGGCAGCTGTATCTGTACACGCCATCCAAGCTCTGTTTGACTCAATGCCCAGGCGTATCAAGGCCGTTATTACGGCCAGAGGTGGTTGTTCTGGGTACTGATTTCCCAGAATCTGTGCACCCAAACTGCGTGAAAATTTTTCACATGTCAGTTCTAGTATAATGTATTTGTCCAATGTGTACCCGTTTATCATCTGCATTTCTTCTTGGTGTAGCAAATTTTAATGATCGGTAGTGTATATACCAATGCAATGACTATTGTGTTAGCACTGAACAGTGCTCCGTTTATTTATATGTATGTTTATGTAAACTTGTATGTGTATTATATACGCATGAATGGTTGCGCATGGATGCATATATTTCCGTTGAGTTCTAATGTAACCAACCTTCAACATTAGACTTGCGCATCCTCTGTTTCTGATCACTGATATAGAGCGCAGATCTGTATTACTCGCTGATTGGACTCCGACCTAACATTCAGCAACACAGACGGACTGTCTAACAGACCTGTGACCTCAGCAAGTTTTCACAAGCTTGAGATTGACTTTGGCTAATGTCTTTTGTCAGATTTTTTGATCTTACTTGAATGAATTTTGGAATGGTATTTTCTGTAGCGGTTTTAGTATGGCATTAGTCATAAAAGAATCATCCGTCGGCACCAACATGTCCTTGTCTTACGAGCCGGCCGAAGTGGCCGTGCGGTTAAAGGCGCTGCAGTCTGGAACCGCAAGACCGCTACGGTCGCAGGTTCGAATCCTGCCTCGGGCATGGATGTTTGTGATGTCCTTAGGTTAGTTAGGTTTAACTAGTTCTAAGTTCTAGGGGACTAATGACCTCAGCAGTTGAGTCCCATAGTGCTCAGAGCCATTTGAACCATTTGTCTTACGTACGCTAGAATCATACCTATCTCCCCTCACGCCAGGCTGCCCGCAACGCATTTATACCAGTGAATCTTTCCCGGACTCGACGCTGGTTTCCCGTTGCATATCGCCCCCTGAGGAGTTTCTTATGTGAAATGTTATGCTTCATTATGATACACAAGAAAACTGAGCAGCAGATCCCGTGCTTTATAGGCTCTCTCCCTGTTGCCTAAATTCTAATATTGACAGTCTCCGTTACTCTGTCGTCCCAGAATTCAGTGGTGTGTGTGTGTGTGTGTGTGTGTGTGTGTGTGTGTGTGTGTGTGGGAAGTGGGGCTGCGCGTGAAAGAGAGAAAGGTGGAGCCGGTTTTGTAGAGGTCACTTACTATCATTGACTGTTGACTATACTGGGAGACACTGACGTTTATCTCACACGTAACGACAGCATAGATCTAGTTATTTCGAGTATTTCCGATAACACACCCGAACGAAATATGAGTCAAATGTGTGACTAGTGAGAAAACACCGCCAAGTGCGTGTGTTTTAATACCGAGTTTCTCCAGTTCATGGAGAATAGAGAAACCCTGCGCTAATTTCCTCTGAAGCAGCACCTTGGTGCGAGATAACTATTCTAATTCCATCATTATAGGATGGGTTGCTATCAACAGTCGCCGCGAGGGATTAGCCGAGCGGTCTAAGGCGCTGCAGTCATGGACTGTGCGGCTGGTCCCGGCGGAGGTTCGAGTCCTCCCTCGGGCATGGGTGTGTGTGTTTGTCCTTAGAATAATTTAGCTTAAGTAGTGTGTAAGCTTAGGGACTGATGACCTTAGCAGTTAAGTCCCATAAGATTTCACACTCTTTTTTTATCAACAGTCACAGATATTATCTCTTAAAAAAACAAATAAATAAATAAATAAATAAAGGAAGAAAGATAAGTGTTTAACGTCCCATCGACAACGATGCCATTAGACACGGAGGACAAGCTCAGAATCTTTCAAGGATGGGTAAGGAAATTTGCGGTGCCCTTGTGGAGGAACTGTCCCAGCTTTTGCCTGGAGCGATTTAGGGAGATAACCGAAAACCTAAATGTGGATGGCCGAAAGCGTATATGAACAGTCGTCCTCCCGAATGGGATTCCAGTGTGATAACCGCTGCGCCACTTGGCTCGGTTTGTCATTTTAAGAAGCGCTGGTTTTTTAATCGTATGATAAACAGCGAAGGCGTTACAGGAAGAGCACGACAGCTCCAGCTCTTTCGGTTGCAATTAGGCAAGGCGAACAAGCGGCGTCACTAGTGTTTCCAGAGTAATGTATCGTATGGAATCCGTCAGCCCATTGCAGCTCGTGGAGTCACTCAGCTATCGCATAGTTGCAGGGTCCGGCCAAAAGCGGTGACAGAGCACGCAGTAAATGCAGCAAATTAGCCACAGGCTACTAGTGGCGCCATTACTCGTCCGATGGCGGTGCACGCACATTCAGTACGTCACCCTAGCATGTGTTCTCAGCCTCTTGATTCGACAGCTTTTCTTCTGCAATGTAACACACGTTATACTTGTGCCAGTGCGTTATGATAGCGGTCATTGCTTCAATAAATATGTAAAAAGCGAATAACATGCTGTGTTTTAACATGTTATCGTGTAAGTTTTTATTTATAAGTACGTATGTACCATACATTTATAGTAATTGTTGTTGTTGTTGTTGTTGTGGTCTTCAATCCTGAGATTGGTTTGATGCAGCTCTCCATGCTACTCTATCCTGTGCAAGCTTCTTCGTCTCCCAGTACCTCCTGCAACCTACATCCTTCTGAATCTGCTTAGTGTATTCATCTCTTGGTCTCCCTCTACGATTTTTACCCTCCATGCTGCCCTCCAATGCTAAATTTGTGATTCCTTGATGCCTCAAAACGTGTCCTACCAACCGATCCCTTCTTCTAGTCAAGTTGTGCCACAAACTTCTATTGTCCCCAATCCTATTCAGTTCCTCCTCATTAGTTACGTGATCCACCCACCTTATCTTCAGCATTCTTCTGTAGCACCACATTTCGAAAGCTTCTATTATCTTCTTGTCCAAACTAGTTATCGTCCATGTTTCACTTCCATACATGGCAACACTCCATACAAATACTTTCAGAAACGACTTCCTGATACTTAAATCTATACACGATGTTAACAAATTTCTCTTCTTCAGAAACGATTTCCTTGCCATTGCCAGTCTACATTTTATATCCTCTCTACTTCGGCCATCATCAGTTATTTTTCTCCCTAAATAGCAAAACTCCTTTACTACTTTAAGTGTCTCATTTCCTAATCTAATTCCATCAGCATCACCTGATTTAATTTGACTACATTCCATTATCCTCGTTTTGCTTTTGTTGATTTTCATCTTATATCCTCCTTTCAAGACACTGTCCATTCCGATCAACTGCTCTACTGCTCTTCCAAGTCCTTCGCTGTCTCTGACAGAATTACAATGTCATCGGCGAACCTCAAAGTTTTTACTTCTTCTCCATGAATTTTAATACCTACTCCGAATTTTTCTTTTGTTTCCTTTACTGCTTGCTCAATATACAGATTGAATAACATCGGGGAGAGGCTACAACCCTGTCTCACTCCTTTCCCAACCACTGCTTCCCTTTCATGCCCCTCGACTCTTATAACTGCCATCTGATTTCTGTACAAATTGTAAATAGCCTTTCGCTCCCTGTATTTTATACCTGCCACCTTCAGAATTTGAAAGAGAGTATTCCAGTTAACATTGTCAAAAGCTTTCTCTAAGTCTACAAATGCTAGAAACGTAGGTTTGCCTTTTCTTAATCTTTCTTCTAAGATAAGTCGTAAGGTTAGTATTGCCTCACGTGTTCCAACATTTCTACGGAATCCAAACTTCCCCGAGGTCCACTTCTACCAGTTTTTCCATTCGTCTGTAAAGAATTCGCGTTAGTATTTTGCAGCTGTGACTTATTAAACTGATAGTTCGGTAATTTTCACATCTGTCAACACCTGCTTCCTTTGGGATTGGAATTATTATATTCTTCTTGAAGTCTGAGAGTATTTCGCCTGTCTCATACATCTTGCTCACCAATTGGTAGAGTTTTGTCATGACTGGCTCTCCCAAGGCCATCAGTAGTTCTAATGGAATGTTGTCTACTCCCGGGGCCTTGTTTCGACTCAGGTCTTTCAGTGCTCTGTCAAACTCTTCACGCAGTATCGTATCTCCCATTTCGTCTTCATCTACATCCTCTTCCATTTCCATAATATTGTCCTCAAGTACATCGCCCTTGTATAAACCCTCTATATACTCCTTCCACCTTTCTGCCTTCCCTTCTTTGCTTAGAACTGGGTTGCCATCTGAGCTCTTGATATTCATAGAAGTGGTTCTCTTCTCTCCAAAGGTCTCTTTAATTTTCCTGTAGGCAGTATCTATCTTACCCCTAGTGAGACAAGCCTCTACATCCTTACATTTGTCCTCTAGTCATCCCTCCTTAGCCATTTTGCACTTCCTGTCGACCTAATTTTTGAGACGTTTGTATTCCTTTTTGCCTGCTTCATTTACTGCATTTTTATATTTTCTCCTTCCATCAATTAAATTCAATATTTCTTCTGTTACCCAAGGATTTCTATTAGCCCTCGCCTTTTTACCTACTTGATCGTCTGCTGCCTTCACTACATCATCTCTCAGAGCTACCCATTCTTCTTCTACTGTATTTCTTTCCCCCATTCCTGTCAATTGTTCCCTTATGCTCTCCCTAAAACTCTCTACAACCTCTGGTTCTTTCAGTTTATCCAGGTCCCATCTCCTCAGATTCCCACTTTTTTGCAGTTTCTTGAGTTTCAATCTGCAGTTCATAACCAATAGATTGTGGTCAGAATCCACATCCGCCCCTGGTAATGTCTTACAATTTAAAACCTGGTTCCTAAATCTCTGTCTTACCATTATATAATCTATCTGATACCTTTTAGTATCTCCAGGATTCTTCCAGGTATACAAGCTTCTTTTATGATTCTTGAACCAAGTGTTAGCTATGATTAAGTTATGCTCTGTGCAAAATTCTACAAGGCGGCTTCCTCTTTCATTTCTTCCCCCCAATCCATATTCACCTACTATGTTTCCTTCTCTCCCTTTTCCTACTGACGAATTCCAGTCACCCATGACTATTAAATTTTCGTCTCCCTTCACTACCTGAATAATTTCTTTTATCTCGTCATACATTTCATCTATTTCTTCATCATCTGCAGAGCTAGTTGGCATATAAACTTGTACTACTGTAGTAGGCATGGGCTTTGTGTCTATCTTGGCCACAATAATGCGTTCACTATGCTGTTTGTAGTAGCTAACCCGCACTCCTATTTTTTTAGTCATTATTAAACCTACTCCTGCATTACCCCTATTTGATTTTGTATTTATAACCCTGTACTCACCTGATAAAAGTCTTGTTCCTCCTGCCACCGAACTTCACTAATTCCCACTATATCTAACTTTAACCTATCCATTTCCCTTTTTAAATTTTCTAACCTACCTGTCCGATTAAGGGATCTGACATTCCACGCTCCGATCCGTAGAACGCCAGTTTTCTTTCTCCTGATAACGACGTCCTCTTGAGTAGTCCCCGCCCGGAGATCCGAATGTGGGACTATTTTACCTCCGGAATATTTTACCCAAGAGGACGCCATCATCATTTAATCATACAGTAAAGCTGCATGTCCTCGGGAAAAATTACGGCTGTAGTTTCCCCTTGCATTCAGCCGTTCGCAGTACCAGCACAGCAAGGACATTTTGGTTAATGTTACAAGGCCAGATCAGTCAATGAACCAGACTGTTGCCCCTGCAACTACTGAAAAGGCTGCTGCCCCTCTTCAGGAACCACATGTTTGTCTGGCCTCTCAACAGATACCACTCCGTTGTGGTTGCAATTACGGTACGGCCATCTGTATCGCTGAGGCACGCAAGCCTACCCACCAACGGCAAGGTCCATGGTTCATGAGGGGGGGGGGGGTAATTGTTGTTACTAGTCATTAATAAATACTTTTTCAAAATTACAGACCTTTTCAGAAGATACATAATGAAAAGCAACATAACGATTATGGAATGAATTATTCATGGTGGTAACCATTTTTTCTTCAAGAGAAAAACACTTTGTTTAGTTCTGTGTCGATTCTTATAATCTCTTTTTTTATATAGTCAAGTAACTCGTAAATGACATTTTTGACAGTCGAGGATAACTGAAAAATTTAATGTCGTCTGCACTTAAATCGTTAAACGGTACGTAAAATACACCTCAAGTCAGCGTACCAACATATACAGAAAACTTCCGCGTTTGCTTAACCTTGGGTTTTTATTTTTCAGTAGAAGTTCAAGGAGAAAGATTCCCTCATAGGCTGATACTTTCTCAACTGATTGTTTCCGTATACGAAGTGACCAGTTGTTCAAACGGTGTCATGTTCGTGTAGCCTCTTGGAACTATGGGCGCCACTAGTGACCTCACAAAAATGTTCAAATGTGTGTGACATCTTATGGGACTTAACTGCTAAGGTCATCAGTCCCTAAGCTTACACACTACTTTACCTAAATTATCCTAAGGACAGACACACACACACACCCATGCTCGAGGGAGGACTCGAACCTCCGCCGGGACCAGCCGCACAGTCCATGACTGCAGTGATCTCACAAGTAGTGCCTCAACTTGTCCGCGGTTAGTAGCAGCCTTAGACGAAACTGTCTCGTGAAAGAGGTGGCCTCATGTATGATAGGAGCTCTGCGTTTCTCTCTCTCTCTCTCTCTCTCTCTCTCTCTCTCTCTCTCTCCCCCCTCTCTCTCTCTCTCTCTCTCTCTCTCTCTCTCTCTCTCTCTCTCTCCCCCCCCCCCCCCCCTCTCTCTCTCTCTCTCTCTCTCTCTCTCTCTCTCTCTCTCTCATCTTTTCCTCCCAATCGCCTACTTGCAAGCGAAATTAGAGGTCATTTACTTAATTACTCATAATGTCCAGGGCAAAACTAAAACAAACACTCGTTAGACTGGTCTCAATGAGTGCAACGTTTCCAAGACACTGCTTGATACCATATCAGCAAGTACAGTTGTTCTCTACGAAAACCGAAAGCAGGTTCAAGGAATGTTTTTTTAAGGCCAACAACTTCAGACCATGCGTTACAGACAGAGAAACCTTGGAATTCAACGAGAAAGGATAAGACGGCTTTTGACAGACGGCTTTCCGAGGCACAACAGAATTGAAACTTGATGCCGGCAATGACACAATCAAGATGGTATGGAGCCGTCCATCACCTGATGTAAAAGGATTTACCTTATGTAAACGCGATTAGACGTGTAATGTCTGGGTACGCCCACTGAACACAGAATGACACAGCATGATATACCACAGCCAACTCACACGCAGAATTAGTAACATATTCAAATAAACGTAAAATTAATATGTCCTTGAAGACATATAGTGCCATACAGGGAAGCTAAAATCCGCGAAAGAAGAAAAAAGTAAATAAACAGTTCAGGAATATATGAATTAACATGTAATAGCTACAACTCTAATTTTAATATATATTGAGACGACTGAAAGAAATTTGATCATGTGCAAGGAACGTGAAGGGCATTGAAGTGTGAATATACCCACTCCACGTAAGCAGAACAGCTAATGAAAGAAAATTACCATCACACTGGAACAAAAATAGACATTGCGGTCTTATGTCATAATAGCAGAAGAATATTTCATACAGAAGGACACAAATAAAATTGGAAATATCTGAATGGCCAAAGGGCCACTAACAGAACACCAAAGTTGGCTCTAATTTACAATTTATCATAAAACAACACAGAACACACACATTACATTTTATTATTTTATATACAGTGCACCGTCCCACTCCATTCTCCCCTTCTGCAGCTCCCATGATCCCTCAGTCGGCTCAAAAGCATCTGCAGTGTGCTATAATATATTTTTATTGAAAGACAACTATATTATGTGCTTTCAGCACTTACAAAGCATGAAATGGATGCTTAAATAGGACAAAAATGAATGTACGTAAATAACACAGTCACATAGTTGTACATATATAAAGCTAGATTTAAATAAGCAACCAAAGTATCACAATAAATCTCATATCAAAAAATATTTTTTGTTTGTTTGTTTTATAAACCAGTAAAGCCGCCTAGCACTTATACGCGAAACATGTTTGTTACAAACAAATAAATTCAGTTTCAAAATACGGATTTTTTAATATCTATATGGTAAACTAAAATTACAGCTTAAACTGGTAAATTTGGGGTACTTTAAGTGAACAGAACATTTAACTAAGGTTAGAAACTGCATTTACTAAGCACGTCAGTTTGGAACCGCGTGACCACTACGGTCGCAGGTTCGAATCCTGCCTCGGATATGGATGTGTGTGATGTCCTTAGGTTAGTTAGGTTTAAGTAGTTCTAAGTTCTAGGGGACTGATGACCTCAGTACTTAAGTCCCATAGTGCTCAGAGCCATTTGAACCATTTGCATTTACTATATCAGAAACGTACGACTACCTACTAAATGCTTGCACTCACGAAAAATAAGATAGATCATTGCATGAATACAGCTTAGAGGTTAAATAAAAGCAAAAACACTTCCACGAGGGGAAGTTCCACGCAATAACTGTATTAAATTGTATGTTTAGTTGGCATACATCCATTAATATTGGATGGTCAGTCATAACTATAACTTTTGCGGTCATCAAGACTGAATTTCAACAACAGTTGTACCTTAAAATTCTAGCACCGAAAAATGCTTACAATTTTCCCTCTTTCGTTGTCTCTCTAATGTTCCATCTACAAAAACTCCCATTAACTTACAACAGACACAAAAATGTCGTTCGTATGTATAAAGTTTTTCCGGGTCCTTGTAATGCCCTGAATAAAGGAAGTACCGAAAACTTATCGGCGGCCGCCATTCTGGACCCAAGCAGCTACAGCATCAGAATGAGATTTTCACTCTGCAGCGGAGTGTGCGCTGATATGAAATTCCTGGCAGATTAAAACTGTGTGCCGGGCCGAGACTCGAACTCGGACACAGTTTTAATCTGCCAGGAAGTTTCAGCTACAGCATCGCTATGGCCAGAACTGTTAAATTCTCATTTATGAGGATGTGGACGAGACTAAGTGTGCAAGTGATACCCTACTGCGTAAATTAAACATTGAGTTACAGTTTCTATTTTCTGGTGTCTACTGGAAATATAAAGTGAATAAAATGACGACTTTAGAAAGTATGTTAATGAAATCATGCCATTTTATTTTCGTCACTACACGGATAAAACTTCTTTACACTTACAGCCACGGCTGCATCGCTGTAGCTTTGTGAATAGTAGCAAGTACGCCTATGTTCTGGGTAGTCGAAGAGGAGTGAAGGATTTTCTCTCTGCTAACTTTCATGGCGACTGAGATGATAATACTGTGACACAGTAATAAGCCGCAGAATTGTCTTAAAACTGAAGCAATCTGGAACTGGGATTATTTATTCGAACCATGCCGAAAAGTTTTCCCACATCATCTTGTGGAAGCCTGCGTAATACAACATAACGGAAACCTTTTTCATTCGTAATTTAATGCTGATTGTTGATTTCTGTGGTTGTTGTCAGAACTACTAATGTTTTGCGCGTGCTCCTTTTTCAAATTTTCAAACAGCGTAGGAGCAGTGGTGGAGAATTGCAAAGCATCGTTTCGTTTGTCTTCAACAGCTTTATGAATGGCAGTTTTTCTATTCCTCCAGGTGAATAACTTAAATCATCAGAAAGTTATGTCTATAAAATACGTAGCTGACACAGCAGAACCTTAAGGTACCGGTATCTGTTGTTTTACTACATACGTATTTGCTGCTGAAACACTGAGCTTTAAACGTGCATAGTAATGCCCTGGTCATATTACATTTTCTCGTAGATTCCAACGAATATTCTTTTCTTCTCTTTGCTGAAAGCATACTGCTTTACAACAGGCCCATTGAAGACAATCAGAAGTGGAAAATTACTGTCGTCAACGACTTGTTTGTGAAGAATAACGGTCGGAAATTGTTATACGGTTTCTCAGATTCTTCAGAATAAGGGCTACATTAGACGCGAAATGCAGTTTTCTAACAACATTCTCGTGATTCTCCTCAAACTGATCAGATGTGAAATGAAACTAATAAATGAAAATAGATATAAAAACGTAATATGACACGGAATTTAATGCTCCCACATAATTTTACTTCGAATAAGGTAAGCTTAAGATGACAGTTTAAACGAACAGTGCAGGAAGGAAAAAGAAAAAAAAAGGTACTCAGATTGAGTGTCGATCTTGTTAACATTGCATTAATCCACCACGCTGCCAATTACGCTACCGGTGGTAACGGAATACAAGAACTAAATACGGAATACATGCATTCATTGCCAACTAATATACAATGAGAGAAATGTTTGTTTATTTCACACAGGCTATCAGACTCATAGGGTAATGTATCACTCCCTTCAGTCCGATGCAACCGTGGATTGCATCTTTGCGCAATCCTTTCGTACTGCGGAATTCGAAGAAATCAGCTGCCAGCCTCTGCCCTCGAATAGCACTTTACAGTACAACACTGCTGCAGTCCTCACAAGACGGAATTTGAGACGTGTTGTTAGCCTCGTAATTTAATAAAAATTGAATCTGTATGTTCCACGGCACAGCCTTATACTGGGTGTTTTGGAGGAAAGTAATAGTGATAGTATATAAGTAATTCTGAACAAAAAATGTTACATGAACATAGATCCGCAAATGCTTCGTTGGGGAGTTATGGGTATTGAAAGGAACTTTGATTCTGGAAAATTGACGTGCACAAAATGAACGTACGCGCAGTACAAGTGGACTGCAACGTGATTTTCTTGAAAACAATGTTACAGAGAAGTACAGTTACGTTAGACATTTTTACATAATGTTTATTTGCTTTGAATTTAGTACATAATGGATTACAACATGCATGTTACATGTATTCAGTTGAGTAAGACGTACCAGGTCTTTTACAAACGGCGTTAACACTTATCGTACAGATGTTGTACATTTCACAGAACAGGTTAGAATATCCCACCATGAACGTCAATGCACTTTGCGCTCTAGCGATAACATGTGTTGCTTGTTCAGTTGCCTGTGGTTGGTTCCTAATCAATTCAGCAGCGTCAACGATGCGTCGAAGCCGTTCATCTCGTGTATTTATCTTCACTTTGGGCACCTCTTGATGTCATCCAACCCGATGAACAGAAATCTAAAGGTGTAAGGTCAGGTGATCTTGGAGGCCAGTCAATAACACCGCCACGGCCAATCCAGCGATTAGGGTAGGTGCGGTTGAGATGGTCCCTCACACGTAAAGTAACATGTGGAGGGGCACCGTCATGTCGAAAATACATTCCAGTTCACTAGGCTAAAGGAACATCTTCCAATAGTTCCACAAATCAATTTTCCATAAAATGCAGGTACCTTTGTCCCGTCAATCGCTGATTGATAATAAATGGAACTATCAAAAGGTTACCGGTCATACCGCACCAAACATTTATGGCAAAACGAACTTGAAAATTGCTGTCCACTGAAGTATGTGTATTTTCCAGTGACCATCGATGATTATTTGGTGTGTTGTTTATTCCATGTCGTGAAAACTGGGCTTCATAAGTGAGTAGTATGTATGGAAGCAAATGATTATTCTCAATTACCCAGTGACGGAATTGAAGTCGTTGGGCATTCTGGCCAACGTGGAGATTTTGGACACGCTGCATGTGAAATGGATAGAGGTTTCCCGCATGTAATGTTTCCCATACACATGTCTGTGGGACATTCATACGCAGCGACATTCTTCGTATGCTCATACTCGGACTTCCCTCAACTCTTGCGATAATTTCTTCCTGTTCTTGCAAAGTTTGTTGACGTGCACTCACGGACGAAAAATGTCTACCTGGAAGAGAGCATGTTGCACGAAAAGTGATAAACACTTTTGTAAACACCCTGCGATCAGGTAATAGTCGAGTCGGAAATCGCCTGTGGTATTCTTCTCTTGCAGCGGTAGCGCTACCGTCGCAAAATCCGTAAACATACACCAGATCTGCGTATTCCCCATTACTGTAAACGTGTGGCATTGTTAGCAGCGCTTGTACTAACACAGTTAACACCGTACACTACACAGCTAACCGGTCTGTGCCGGTACACAACACAATGCGGCTTACACGGCACAACTACGCAAATAACGTGTGATTGCACTTCATAGTACGTACGTCACATGTCCGTAACACGTGGTAGGTTGCATAGCGTGAACATAGTCTGTACCCGTGCATTGTTTGCAAGAAAATCACGTTACGGTACAGTTGTATTTCGTATACGTTAACGTTGTGCACATCAGTTTTGCAGAATTAAAGTTCCTTTCAGTACCCGTACACTGGAACGAAGCATTTGCAGACCTATGTTTATATAACATATTTTGTTCAGAATTACTTATACAATCACTGTTTAAAATATTGACCTTTCCTCCCAAAACACCTTAATCGCTAATTAGTTCAATTATCCCACTTACTCCCATGTATTACTTGGGGCCAAAACGGCTGCCTTGTACCACTTGGCGTTCAGCTACCAAAGGCAGCGCTCAGTTGTCGGCAATCCACACACAACAGGTTTCCGCTACTTCCTTCATTGAGGGCTTTAGGTCCTCGTTAATCCTAGTGGTTTCTGTTAGCATCCAAGAGAACTAACAGCACCATGTCGGGACAGCATTAAATCCGAGATATGGCTCGTAAATATCGGACTGTGGCACAGGTAAAAGATGCTCCACCGGTTAGTGATGTTTCACTCCTTTCTTAAATTCTTTACTTAATTTTTATTCATTTGCAATCAGGCAACGTAAAATATGTTATGAATTCCCGTTCCAAGAGAGATATTTTCATGCGCGAGTCTGTTATTTATTTTGTTCGCTGCACAGTTTCGGTAATAACTCGTTTTAACTACCCCGTAATCTACGTTTGACACTATACGTACATTGTATGATTACATTTCTTTCACCACATATCATCTGGACGTAGGAGCTTTTTTTTTATTCTGCATTATATTATCTGATACACCAAACATGTGACGACAGAAGTACAAAATTGTACACATACAGTACACTTAGTTTCAATAAGTATAGCAAGACTGATTTGAGTATGAAAACGTTTTTATTACAATCTTTATAAGTAGGAACTTCACGAAACTGAAGACGTTTATAATTTAGCGTCCACTTGGACACACATGGAATTTTTCCCTTTCTTGACTATTGACTACATTTCTAGTTGGAGTTATGGGAACTAACCACAGATTGATAATTTTTAGCCCATTCATGTAGGCTTTTAAAGGATATTTTATAAACCGTGGACGCGGTAAGAAGAGTATGTAAATAAGGATAAAGTTTGTGGTCTCTGACAGTTAAATACTTCAAGCAAATGTGAGATGATAACGTCGTACTCATCCTAACGCAGAGAATGATTGGCTATTGCCTATAAATATGTTACCAGTTTACATTGAATGGCTAGCTTTTTATGGATTTCATTGTCGATGAAGGACGACTGAGTTCATGAGACGGAGATGTTATAAAGACGAGCAATAGCAATAAAAAGGCGCGTAGAACACACAGCGAATCACAGTACGAGAAACAAGACAGCTTCTGGCGTCGAGGGGGTGGAAATCGGTATCTTGGGTGTTGCAATGGCAACTTTAGAAGCTTTATTGACACGATGATTACACTACTTGCTTGTAGATATTTATTTTCTTCGCGTTTTGCAATTTCAATACAAAAGCATTTTTATACATTTCAGTGTATGTTCCTTATTTTCCTTTCATTTTTTGCCATTTCGATACAAAGACATTTTGATACATTTCGGTAAATTATCCTAAACGTAATAGAGTCTACAGGCAATTGCCTGCTGTTAGTGGCTTTTGTAACTACTTTTATTCTGTGTTAACACTGTAATTCTATTTCCGTTATAATTTGAAGCTGTGGTCAGCCATATTTCAATAATAAAATTGTTGTAAGGTACACAGGAGAGTGTATAGTATCAAATGAATGAATATATTGTAAAATTCCTGTTAACGTCTGGTACGAGAGAGCTGCGCTTTGGAAAAGTTGGCTATCTGATGTATGTTAGAGATACCTAATTGTTGACTGAGCACTGGCGAGAAGAAAGAAATGTATGTCACGACACTGTTGGGGGCAGCTGAGCCGAATATCAAGACTGCAACATAATAGTGTGTTCCAGTAACTGCTTACATCGGAGAAATCAATCGCCTACAAAAAAAGATTGGAGGTGCTGCCTAAACAATAAAAGGGCAAATGGTTTAGCTCTCAGTATGCCAGTTACTTCTCAGTGTCCACCAAACTGTGGTATTACGAAATGGATATGTGCAGAATCATATCCAAGTACTTTCATATCGAACAATACGAACATTAAACTGAATCAAGCTTATGTTGGGGTTTGTGAGCGCTTAGTATAGTGCAGAGAATATACCAGTAGTAATATTGCTTTAGTAATTGAAGTCTTTAATTTCGTGGCTAAAATGAACCTGTTTCATTGTCTGCCTGTTGTGATATAATTTGAGAGTGCACACTGTAATGGAAGGCTACGCCATGAACAACCAGATAACGATTTGTATTTACCAAACACAATGTTCTATAAACAAAGGTGGTTACAAGTGGTTATAGTGTCTTCCGTATAAAGTTTGCTGATACGAATCTAGTTGCCATGTCTGTGTTCATGTAGTAACAGTGTAAAAATAACTTTGGAAAAGAATTTATTTTAAATGGCTAAGTAACCAGTTATTAATTGCGACTGCAGAATCTTACGTTCTTTAATGGATTTCAACTGGTGTTCCTAGCACTGAACAAATGCACTCACTTTTTATCATGTAAGTGATTGTCAGTTTAACTCGAACCAAATGGCCACCACAGTTGTTTCACAGCATCACAATACTTTTGAAAAATTCTTATTGTTGTGAACTTAGGCTTTACTTTACGTTTTGCTTCTTACGTGCATGTGTAACGGCAGTGAAGTGTGAGGACAGCAGAATGACTGTAGTTCTATAGCGCTACTGCAGTTCCTGTGTTCTATCGGCTGATGAACGCACTACGGTCCGCCTCTAGTAGCTGAGTGGTCAGCGCGACGGAATGTCATACCTAACGGCCCGGCTTCGGCTCCCGGCTGGATCAGAGATTTTCTCCGGTCAGGGACTGGGTGTTGTGTTGTCCTTATCATCATCATATCATCCCCATTGACGCGCAAGTCGCCGAAGTGGTGTCAACTCGAAAGACTTGCACCAGACGAACGGTCTACCTGACGGGAGGCCCTAGCCACACCGCATTTCCATTTCCAATGCACTACACTACCCTTCTCCTCTAATCACTTTTAATAAAGTAGCAAAACCAAAATTCAGGAAAGATAATCTTAATGATACTCAATTTATACTACTGCTGCTTTCCGTAGCGTGCTCACTTAAAAAAAGAGTAATAACTGCACTGCTGGCCACCCAAAACGCAGCAGCAAGAAGAAGCGGAGATATCACAGCCAAATTGGTTTGGGAGATAACACGTTGTACAAAGGTCACATGACAAAGGACAGACCCATGGGAAGTGAGGATGCTGATGAAATCACTACTGGATGTTGCCGCCATTGCTGGCTATAACCGCTGCTAAACGCCTCGGCATTGACTCAAACAAGCTCTGGATGTATTTTTGGGGTATAGTAGTCCATGCTGCTTCCACATATTGCCAAAGATGATCTGGTGTATCAGTGGATGGAATATCCCGGGCCAGCCGTTCTACAGTCATCGACCAGACGGTTTCTATGGGCGAGCGATCGGTAGAGCACCGACGCCGAGACAACAATCCAGTGCGATGTGCAACGAAGAAGTCTTGAACATTGAGTGCCACGTGTGGTTGCACATTATCATGTTGCAACGCAGTCATCGGCAAACTCCAAAGGTATGGGAAGACAGCAGACTACAACAATTCAGGGAAGTAACGCTGGCTGGTCAGTGTTCTGGCAATGCGTACTAAGAGGGTGCGGGAGTGGAATACGGCTCCACCCCCAATCATAATATCTGGCGCAGGATCAGTAAAGCGAAGCACAGACAGTCTCTCACCACGGTGTCTCCAGACTTCAATCCGACCATCGTCGTGGTGCAAGCAGAATCAGGATTCGTTGGTAAAAACAATGTCGTTCCATTCGGCTGTGGCGTTGAGTCTTTTGCGCAACAGACCGAATTTCTTTTGATATGTCTCGTGATGTGGCAGAGACCCATCACTGTCATGCGCTCAATATGCCTGTCATCACGTGTAGTGATGCAACGAGGTGGCTGCGGTCGGTCCCGGCGGTCCGTCGTTTCCTTCTGCATCCCGCAATTACATATCAGCATCACAGTTTCTTGGTTCCATCCGACACGATCACCGATTTCTCAGAAGGATAATTCGAAATTCCTATAGGCAACTATTCTTCCTCGGTCGAAGTCCGAAACGTGCTCTAAAGACGCTCGCTGTCTTCTAAGAGGTAAACTGAACCTTCTTACGCAAAACAACCGCACGAAATAACGGTAGCAGCATATTCACACGACCGGCTGTTCCCCCTTTATACAGCAACTGCAGGTAGCGCTACTGCGCTGAAATACTGATGATGTGAATCTCTCGTCACTTCAATGCATGCTCAAAATTTCGTCTGATTTTGATGCTTCCTTCAGGGTGTTGTATTTTCGTTGGCCAGCAGTTTAGGAAACGCGCGGGTGTGTTGCAAGATACAAAATGGTTGAGTTTTTCGTGGCCACTTGTTGACATACTACCTGATAGCTTCTGCACCGCGATCTTCACCGATGTTTGCTTAAAAGTTTGTGACTCTTCGCCAGTACGATGGCGTGCACTGTCATTGGTCCGACCTCAACTCCTAGTGGTGGACAGGAGTCGAGCGCGCGGCCGGAAATAATGTATGTACTTATTGCGCCAACGTCGCCGGCATTGTCTTTCGTCATTACCGCTGTGGTTTTCGCCTTGCTACCTGCAACGGTCGTTCGCCACAGCACAGGGATCAGGGAACCGTTTACTTCGAGGCTTTCTTGTTGAAACTGTTGTCCTCTTTGTCAGTTTTTATTGCTACCTTGAACAAGCGTGCGTCGTAGCCTTTCACTGCGGCGAGAACTTCCGTGGCGGCTAATTTTCTCATGGGCGCGATGTGCAGTATATTCCCCGCATTGCTAATTGGCTCCATTTGTGCTTTTCCGAGCTGAGAGACTCTTTCATCTTCTTTGTCCGATTAAAAATAGTCTTTATGCGGTCTCTGCGTAGTATACATCTAGTTATGTCCGTCAGAGTGGGTACATGTGGCAAAAACGTCGTACACATTTCTTTTTCCAATGTGTCACTTTACCGAGACTTTTATTCTGAGATATTTATTACGTAACTGGTAGAGTACCCATTGCTCCTCAGATTGCATTACAGCTGTTGCATTTCACGTGCGAGGCGCTGAGCCCTCTCGTACTTCTTTCGCGAGGTTGCGAGCGTATTAATTATTCCTCTTTTCTATCTCGGGTCATCATTTGACAGTTTGTGCTGATCTTGGTCTGCGTGAGTGTTGGTTTTCGATACGCGCTGTGTTCCAGATTCTCACCGTTTCTTGAAACCAGCTTATACAGGGTGGTCCATTGATAGTGACCGGGCCAAATATCTCACGAAATAAGCATCAAACGAAAAAACTACAAAGAACGAAACTCGTATAGCTTGAAGGGGGAAACCAGATGGCGCTATCGTTGGCCCGCTAGATGGCGCTGCCATAGGTCAAACGGATATCAACTGCGTTTTTTTTAAATAGGAGTCCCCATTTTTTATTACACATCCGTGTAGTACGTAAAGAAATATGAATCTTTTAGTTTGACCACTTTTTTCACTTTGTGATGGATGGCGCTGTAATAGTCACAAACGTATAAGTACGTGGTATCACGTAACATTCCGCCAGTGCGGACAGTTTTCGCTTCGTGATACATTACCCGTGTTAAAATGGGCCGTTTACCAATTGCGGAAAAGATCGATATCGTGTTGATGTATGGCTTTGTGATCAAAATGGCCAACGGGAGTGTGCTATGTATGCTGCTCGGTATCCTGGATGACATCCAAGTGTCCGGACCGTTCGCCGGGTAGTTACGTTATTTAAGGGAACAGGAAGTGTTCAGCCACATGTGAAATATCAACCACGACCTGCAACAAATGATGTCCAAGTTGGTGTTTTAGCTGCTGTCGCGGCTAATCCACACATCAGTAGCAGACAAATTGCACGAGAATCGGGAATCTCAAATACGTCGGTGTTGAGAATGCTACATCAACATCGATTGCACGCGTACCATATTTCTATGCACCAGGAATCGCATGGCGACGACATTGAACGTCGTGTACAGTTCTTCCACTGGGCACAAGAGAAGTTACGGGACGATGAGAGATTTTTTGCACGCGTTCTGTTTAGCGACGAAGCGTCATTCAACAAGAGCGGTAACGTAAATCGGCATAATATGCGCTATTGGGCAACGGAAAATTCACGATGGCTGCAACAAATGGAACATCAGAGACCTTGGCGAGTTAATGTATGGTGTGGCATTATGGGAGGAAGGATAATTAGCCCCCATTTTATCGATGACAATCTAAATGGTGCAATGTATGCTGATTTCCTACGTAATGTTCTGCCGATGTTACTACAAGACGTTTCACTGCATGACAGAATGGCGATGTACTTCCAGCATGATGGATGTCCGGAACATAGCTCGCGTGCAGTTGAAGCGGTATTGAATGGCATATTTCATGGCAGGTGGCTTGGTCGTCGAAGCACCATACCATGGCCCGCACGTTCACCGGATCTGACGTCGACGGATTTCTTTCTGTGGGGAAAGTTGAAGGATATTTGCTATCGTGATCCACCGACAACGCCTGACAACATGCGTCAGCGCATTGTCAATGCATGTGCGAACATTACGGAAGGCGAACTACTCGCTGTTGAGAGGAATGTCGTTACACGTATTGCCAAGTGCATTGAGGTTGACGGACATCATTTTGAGCATTTATTGCATTAATGTGGTATTTACAGGTAATCACGCTGTAACAGCATGCGTTCTCAGAAATGATAAGTTCACAAAGGTACATGCATCACATTGGAACAACCGAAATAAAATGTTCAAATGTACCTACGTTCTGTATTTTAATTTAAAAAACATACCTGTCACCAACTGTTCGTCTAAAATTGTGAGCCGTATGTTTCTGGCTATTACAGTGCCATCTAACACAAAGCGAGAAAAGTGGTCCAACTAAAACATTCATATTTCTTTACATACTACACGAATATGTAATAAAAATGGGGGTTACTATTAAAAAAACAAAAAAGAAAAACGCAGTTGATATCCGTTTGACCTATGGCAGCGAAATCTAGTGGGCCAACCATAGCGCCATCTGGTTTCCCCCTTCAAACTAGACAAGTTTCGTTCTTTGTAGTTTTTTCGTTTGATGCTTATTTCGTGAGATATTTGTCCCGGTCACGATCAATGGAGCAAACTGTATAGAAAAAGTAACTGTTAACCCTTTTCTACCTCCATAGGAAGTTTTATGTGCGCATGGAGACTCATGTGTCTTAGAAAGTAATGAAGCTGTTCCTCGCCATAGCTACGCACGACGAAGTATTGGAATGTGGGTACCCTAGATGATTATCATGTAGTGGGTTCTTGTTCGATGGAGTCGACGTGCGCGGAGAGAGACATAACTGACAGGAGAAATAGATATTAGAGTAGATATAGGTATTGGTGTCAGGGAACCACGATAAGGAGAGTGTGGAAATGAAACTAGAGGAATACGGGGAACACCTGTCCAGAAATTGTGTACACTAGGTGGACCATGGTTTCTACAGGTACAATTTCGGAATGTATGTGATCTGTAGCAATGTTGTAGGAACTTGCGGAGTACCAGTACATATTCAGAAAGTATCGTTGTTGTGAAACACAATTAGCTCTTTATTCACACGAAATAATGAGTGCAATCGACAGACCATCTTAAGTTGATTTTATATTTCGAAATTCCTTAAAGGCTCCTCACAAGAGACTTGTAACTGAATTTCATTTGTTGTAATTGAGTCGTGATTTCCTGCCAGAAAGGTCTCCGTTCGTAGTAATTCACGGAAAGTCATCTAGTAAAATACAAATGATACCTGGGATTCCACAGGGAAGTGTTGTGGACCCTGTGCTGTTCCTATTCTATATAAAACATTTACAGGACAATCTAAGCAGCCCTCTTAAATTGTTTGCAGATGATCGTGTCATTTACCATCTAGTAGTCATCAGAAGATCAAAACGGACTGTTGAATGATTCAGGAGGGACTGGGAAGTACTGTACTATTCACCTTGTGACTTTAGTTTGATTCCGAAGATGAAGGAAGCACTTCGTGGCATTCGCTTCAGAACTGTTCCAGAGATTCGACAGGCAGTAGACCGTTCCATTCGCACCATCAACAGAACAGACTCTGCTAACGGTATACTACGCCTTCCACATCGCTGGCAACGGGTTCTACACGAGGCTGGTGACTATTATGAAGCACAGTAACAGGTACAAACATGTAACTCTTTTGTATCGGTCGTGAACAAATAGTTGCCACTCTTTAAGTTCCAGCCCTCGTATAATGAATTAGTAATTGGTTTCTGTTACTGACTCCTCGACTCAGAATTTGCAGTTGCTGAACAATTCGAAGAAAACTTGAGTCTCATTTCAAATAGTTACCCCATTCATACAGTTAATAGTTGATGGTGACCTGAACCTACCCTCGATATGTTAGCGAAAATGCATGTTCAAAGTCGGTGGTATGCATAAAATGTTGTCCGAAATCGTTCTGAATGCGTTCTCAGAAAATTATTTTCAATAATTAATTCAGGAGCCTACTGGAAGTGTAAATAGTTGCGAAAACGTACCTGACCCCTTTGCAATAAATAATCCTGAGCAAATAGGGAGCATCATGATGGCTACAGGTGTTATTGATCACAAGGTTCTTGTGGCGAAAATGAATCCCGTAACATCCAAATCCACCAAAAATAAACACAAAATATATCTCCTTAAAACAGCACACAAAAATTCGCTTGAGTCTTTCCTAAAAGACAGTCTCCACACCTTCCAATTTGAATATGTAAGCGTAGAAAAGACGTGATTTACATTCAAGGAAAGAGTATCGACATTTATTGAGATATATCTACCAAATTAGTTAATAAGAGATGGTACTGCTCCTCCATGGCACACAAAAAAGGTCAGAACACTGTTGCAGAAGCAACGGAAAAAGTATGTCAAATTTATAAGTTCGCAAAGCCATCAAGACTAGCTAAGCTTTACAGATTCTTGAAATGTAGCGCGAACTTCAATGCACGATGGTTTTAATACTTTCCACAACGAAACTCTGTCTCGAAATTTGGCAGAAAACCCAAAGAGATTTGGTGGTACACAAAGTACACCAGTGGAAAGACGCGATCAATACCTTCACTGCTCGATAACAATGCTCATGTCACTGAAGACAGCGCCACTAAAGTAGAGTTACTAAATGCGGTTTTCCGAAATTCCTTCTCCGAAGAGGACGACGTAAATATCCCAAAACTCGAATCAAGAACACTTGCCAACATGAGTAACTTACAAACAGATATCCTCGGTGCGGCAAGGCAGCTTAAATCGCGTGGTAAAGGCGAAGTTTCTAGTCAGATTGCTCTCAGAGTACGCTGATGCATTAGTTCCATATTTAGAAATTATATACAACCGATCGCTCGTCGAAGGAACTGTACCTAAAGATTGGAAAGTTGCACAAATCAGGCCACTACCCAAGAAAGGAAATAGGAGTAATCCGATGAATTACGGATCCGTATCGCTAACGTAGGTTTGCAGTAGGATTTTGGAACATATACTGTGTTCGAACATTAAGAGTTATCTCGAAGAAAACGACTTGTTGACAAACTGCCAACATAGATTCAGTATACATCGATCTTTTAAAAACACAACTAGCTCTTTATTCTCACGAAGGAATGAGTACTATTGACAGAGGATGTCAAATTGATTCCATATTTTTAGACTTCCAGAAGTCTTTTGACATCGAACCACACAAACGACTTCTAATCAAAATTGGGTGCCTATGGACTGTTGTCTCAGATGTGCGACTGAATTCTTGATCTCCTATCAGGAAAGTCACAGTTCGTAGTAGATGACAAAGTTGTCAAGTGAAACCGAAGTGATTTTTGGCGTCCCCCAAGGTAGTGTTATAGGTCCTCTGTTGTTCGTTATCTATATACATAAACGATTTAGGAGACAATACGAGCAGCCGTCTTTGGTTGTTTGCACATGATGTTGTAGTTTATCGTCATCAAAAGATCAAAACCAATTGCGAAACGGTTTAGATGAGATAGCTGTATGGTGCGAAAATTGGCAATTGACCCTAAACAATTAGAAGTGTGAGGTCGTCCACATAAGTACTAAAAGAAATCTGTTAAACTTCGGTTACACAATAGATCACACAAAACTGGAGGCTGTAAATTCAACTACATACCAAGGAAATACAATTACGAATCGTTTTAGTTGGAACGATCGCATAGTTAATGTTGAGGGTAAAGGAAACCAAAGACTATGATTTATTGGCTGATCACATAGAAGATGCCTACACTTCTTTTGTAAGTACTCTTTTGGAGCATTGTTGCACTTTGTGTGTGCTCCACATCAGACAGGATCGACGAAGGACATCGAAAATGTTCAAAGAAGGGCAGCTCGTTACGTATTTATCGCGAAATAGGGGAGAGAGCGCTACGGGTATAATATGCGAATTATGGTGACAATCATCAAAAGAAAGACGCAGGATCTTCACAAGAAATTTCAATCATCAGCTTTCTGCTCAGTGTGTGAAAATATTTTATTGGTGCCCACCTACATAGCGAGGAATGATCATCATAACAAAGGAAGGGAAATCAGAGCTCGCACAGTAAGATTTAAGTGTTCATTTCTCTCGCGCTGTTCGAGGGTGGAATGAACAGAGGTTGGTCTGTAACATTCTGGGTCGTCAGCTTGCTTCACAATGGCGACTACACGAGACTTCCTCCGTAAATTTGGGATCCGACAGTTATTGACAATTATTTAAGAAGCACAGCAGCCGGTTGTGAGTTTATGGACCAAATGTTTTGTTTACTGGACTCTAGTAACGTGTAAGCCAGCAGCTTTACCAACTTTAGCACCTGATATTGCCCTCCTCCGTCCTTCTTGATTAAATGGTTGAGAAAGATCACTCAACTCCTCTTTCGGAGATCAGCATATATCAGTTAAAGATTTCTGAAAGCGGTAGTCTGGTTTACCATTCCTAAGCAGAGTATTAGCTATCTGATCAGTAGAAACGTTGGCATATATGGATCTCTAGTTCGTATCATTAACCTCCTCAGCACATTCCATGTTTTTTGACTATTTCTAGATATCTGAGCACGCACGGAAATGTTTAAGTGTTCGTTTTTCCCAAATGGCACTCGAGAATGAGACGGTCGAGGACTAATCTGAATGTGGTTCTGCGAACCCTCTGTCGAAGATGTAAATATGAATTCCAGATCGTTCATCTAGATGTAGACGTACAGGGTGATTGAAATTAATGGCTCTGAGCACTATGCGACTTAACTTCTGAGGTCATCAGTCGCCTAGAACTTAGAACTAATTAAACCTAACTAACCTAAGGACATCACACACATCCATGCCCGAGGCAGGATTCGAACCTGCGACCGTAGCGGACGCTCGGTTCCAGACTGTAGCGCCCAGAACCGCACGGCCACTCTGGCCGGCGATTGCAATTAAAATTAAACTTTCAAAACGCTGTAGAATTAACACAACTGGTCAGAATGACGTCAAATTGCAACGGAATATTATCGGAGAAGGGGAAAAAAGTATGGTAGAAGAAGAAAATAGTGTGAAAATTGATCAATAGATGGCGCTGTATGTGTCAGAATACGTAAATGAAAACACCGGTCATGTGCACGACCCACTGAAGTTGGTATAAACACGCCGGGTACACGGCTTTTTCCTCCTTTCGCGTCTGCGACGTTCGCCATGACTGTCTCGATACAGAATCGAGCTCTGCTTGTACAGCTGTATTACAAGAATGATGACTGTGCACATGGCGCTCTGCAGAAGTTCCGGACACAAGGGTTTGAAAAAAGGCACTGGTCCAATGACCGCCGTGGGTCTGGAGAAAATGATTCGATAATTCGAAAAGACAGGTTCTTTAGGTATGCAACCTGGTAGAGGGAGGAAACAAACTGATTGGACGTCAGTGGAAGCAGTGGCCACAGCAACGCAGGAGGAGGCGAGTGGTGGTGTGCAACCGTGTAGTGCACGGAGAATTGCCCGAACATTGAACATACCCGTGAGCACGGTGCGTAAAATCCTAAGGAACATCCTTCTTTGCTATCCATTCTGAATTACCCATATGCAGAAGTTGCTTCCTGTTGACCTTCCAGCAACAGAGACCATTGCTTCACAATTTCTTGCTCGCATGGAAGTGGACAATGACTGGTCGTGGAAGATTTTGTGTACAGACGAAGCTCAGTTCCATCTGACAGAATATGTCAATACACAGAACTGTCGAAAATGGGCAACGGAAAATCCACACGCAAATCAACCGGTACCACTTCAACCTGAAAAGGTCGCTGTGTGGTGCAGGTTTACGGCATTATTTATCATAGGAGCATATTTTTTCTAAGAGTAAGCGCTATGCGTGTCTTCTGCGCAACCACGTCATTACAGCTCTCCAACATCGTGGATGCGTGGATGGGATCATTTTTATGCAAGATGGCGCACATCCGCACGTAGCAAATCCAGTTAAACGGCTGCGGAAGTGTCATTTCGGAAGTACTAGAATTATCAGCCGCCATTTCCGTATAGCCTGGCCGTCCCGATTACCTTATCTTAACCTGTTTGACTTCTAGCTGTGAGGCTATCTCAAAGATGTGTTCAGTGTTCAGACTGCAAACTTAGCTGCACTGAAGGCACGCATTGCCCAACACATTCGGGACTTGACCCCGGAAACACTTCGATGAGTTTTAGAACATGCTGTTTCTCGATTTCAACTTGTTGCAGAAAACGGTGGACAGCATACTGAACATGTTTTGCTCCAGTCACATGGAAGTTAGTAATCCGATTTGGTATTGGTTAATGTGCTTTATGCGGTTTTTGGCCTCTGCACAATTAAAAACCGATGTGACTGATGCTTTTTATGCAGTTTTCGGCTTCAGGACAACTAAAAATCGATGTAAGTGATGCTTCTTACGCGACTTTTGGCCTCAGGACAATTAAAAACCCGATTTTTTCCCACCCGATGTGATGTGACCTTGCCGTGGTGGATGGGCTTACGTAAATAACAGTATCACACCGGTACACCCATGGTCACTGAGCTGCACGGTTTGTTTAACGTCAAACGTACATCTTAGGCACTGCTGTATATTCATTTGTCATTTGTAGTCGACCAATATTAAATTACAGCGCCATCTATTGCTACATTTTGTTACTATTTATTTTTCTTCCGCCATACGTTTTCCCCCTTCTCCGATAATATTCCCTCGCAATCTGATGTCATTCTGGCCAGTGGTGCTATTTCTAAGCTGTGTGAAAGTTTAAGTATAACGACCCTGTAGGTGTAGTGAAGGAAGATGATTACGTCTTAAAGGAACGATGCTCGAAAACTTTTTAACGAACTCGTTACTCCACTAGTATTTCCAACTTTTGCAGATTCTTAGAGTTATCGCCGTCCGTAAAGTATCCGGACAAGGCTGGCACCTGAAAGTGAAGTCGAGGTTTCTTTAGAAACAGCACTCGACGGGCCGCTGAGGAGAGAGTGCGCGTGGGTTGCGAGGTTGATGACTGGCAGGCATTCGGCGGCAGATACGGGGACCCAGCCGTGAACCCTGCCTGCCGCGGTTTGCGCAAGCCGGCCAGACGAGGCGAGAAGGCGGGCAGAAATAGATCGGTTATCGGCGCTCCCGCTGCCGCCACTGCCTCTGCCTCTGGCTACGTGGAAGCGCGTGGAGCCCGCTACCCAGAGGAGCTGCTCTCAACAGCGTAAAACTCCTCGTCCCGATCCGGCTGTTCTGCTTCGTTGGAAGCGCAGTCTACTGGCGAACAAGGGTGGTAGCGTGAATGTCCGAAGATCCTGTATGCTAAAGCTACGTCAACTCATATACTTCATGGACTCTTTTTAGTTCCCATGGATATTGTGACACTGTAAGTGCTGCTTAAACATTTTTAAAAACTAGAATACATTTTTAAAAACTAGAATACATTTTTAAAACAACACTATCACTTTTGAATATGTGTTGCAAGTAAATTGGGAGACATGGCGGTCACGTTCTGCGCTTGTAAGGAAACTTTCGCCCTGACCACAAAATATTTATTTTATTTCTTCCTTCCGTATTTCTGCGTTTCGCCAATGTTGAAGGAGTTCCTTTGACAGTGGTGAAATGTCGAAACGCGTAAGGAAGGAACAAGGACGAGGGTTTCATTATAAATGTCAGTTTTACTGGCAAGACCTCTCCGAAATGACGAAACTGAGTAAGTGACGTTGGTTGTGAAGTGTTACTTGGTGTAATGGTCCATAGTCATCTGCAAGGAAAATAGAATAAAAAATCTCAGCCTGTATCATCTATCCATCGGCGACATGTAAAGTTGTCCCATTGTTTTGCGACGACAAAGCAGGATGAGACTCTCGCGCTCTTCATTTCAAATAGCTTTCGCTCTTTTGAAGATACTTGTGTTCTCTTTTCACCTAGACTAAAAGTTATGATGAGCTCACGAAACAAATGTCACTAAGTTTCAGTGATTTTATGCATCACAGAAATAAATTAGTGTGGTATGTTTTTTGGCGCAGAACAGCGATCTGAATATGGGCATTTTCGTCTTATTGTTGCAGCCATTTGAATAACTGCTGGGAGTTTACGACCCCTCCCCCAGCAAATATGTTGTGTGTACTGTTGCAAGCGGTCAAATATTCGCCAGTCTGTTGGATGATGATGTTTGGTTTGTGCGACGCTCAACTGCGCGGTTATCAGCGCTCATACAAAAGTCCCAATTTTTTACACAGTCCAATTTTTTACACACAGTCCAATTTTTTACACACAGTCCAATTTTTTACACACAGTCCAATTTTTTACACACAGTCCAATTTTTTACACACAGTCCAATTTTTTACACACAGTCCAATTTTTTTCACACAGTCCAATTTTTTTCACACAGTCCAATTTTTTTTTCACACAGTCCAATTTTTTTTCACACAGTCCAATTTTTTTTTCACACAGTCCAATTTTTTTTCACACAGTCCAATTTTTTTACACAGTCCAATCCAATCTAGCCACTGTCATGAACGATGATAATAATGAATGATGATGAATAAACTGATGATAACACAAACACCCGGCTGGGAATCAAAACAGAGACCCCGTGATCCAAAGGCAGCAACGCTAGCCACTAGACCAGGAGCTGTGGACAGTCTGTTGGACCCCCACGTAACTTCTACAGGCTGCTATGTTCCTGTAGACTACATCAAGTTTTCGTGCCACAAAAATGACAACGTTCGACGAAAGAAACGAGGCTCCCCAGACTGTCCACTGACTGTCCAGAGGAGAAAGAATTACCGAAATTAAACTCGAGCCTGTAACTGTCCCCTCTTTAGGAAGACAACTGGGGCATAGGGAAGTCTACTCGTGGTCTACATGGGACCACTGGGATCAGCAGTAAGCTGGTGACCACTAGTTCGCACTCTACAATAATAAGCTTTCAACGAGATATCGCAATACATTGATCAGTTGGTTTAAAATCTCGTAACGCAACCTTAATTTATTTTGCTGTATTTGACGTAGTGGATACCTGAGTTGGATTTGCGCCTGTGTAATCCGCTTTGTAGGGGAAGAAGATTACCGAAGGGCTACATTTTTAATGTTATTTACAAATAAAGTTCAAAGACAAATTGTAACTGTTTGGTGGATCTTCTCTTCCTACAAAATGGATTATGCAGCTGCTGAAGCAGTCCAAGCATCCAGCACGTGGAAATGCATCAAGACAGATCTATCCTACACTGATAATGGGAATATATGTTTCCGAAGCCGGCCCACAAATAAAATTCACAGAGAAAGCTGTAGCTATTCGGTGGATCTTATTCCACTAGAAAATTCGAAGAGCAAACACACAGAATAATTTTAAAAAAGCGCGTATCTCATGACACCAATATGGTAATCTCTCAAATACATGAAATTAAAGACACACTTGCTAGAAATGGAGTGGATAATCTACTTCGTATTAACTACAGAATCATTTCCACCGTCTTGGCGATCTAAAAATGCATGGTGCAAAGGCCGATGCTTGAAAAACTATGAAATCTTACAATACAAGGGCAAGAACTGTCAGTGTTTGAAATATTATTCGAAAAGTGTACAACATAAGATACAACGGAATCTGAAGATTTTCGCCGCAAAAGGATGTGACACTTTAGTGTTTCATTAAGTGCATAGATCTCTGCTGCAAACATATCTGAAAATGTGTGGTTCTTTGCACACCTACTAAAACACAAATGCTCAGTCAAGTGCGGGTCACCAACGTCAGGGAAAATCCCGAGCCCACACGGCGGAACTCAGTGCCGTATACCGTAGAACATGGTGCAGAACGCTGCCTTCAAATGATCACACAGGAAACCAAACAAAACAGTCTCTAATTGTTAAGGACCTCAGTTACCTCAGTAATTTAAGAGACACACATCAATAGCAAATGGCGGTTGGAAGACCTTATCGATCCGTCATCGTCTTCCCTCTACTTTCAGAAGTGATGTTTATAGTATTGTAAATATGTCCTTCATGGATTAAAGGGAGCTACACCATATTTTCTCCACATTTTATTTTAAAACTGTCCGATGTGCACCTCTGAATATTTCAATCAACTCTCAAACTAATAACTGCGATTTTTTTCTGCAAACTAAACGGCAAAATTTTTAGTTGTGACTAGCTGTTTTAGTTTGCATAAAATCGACAAGATTTGGTGGACTGTTTCACTAGCATAGGCTCAATGAAGACGAATTCTTCGGATGAATATTATGTGCCAGAGAGAAGCGTTTATTTTTTACATTTACTTTCCGGATAATGACTGATCTTCGTAGCGTTTAAAATAAAAGCTTTGGTGCTGGCATCTTTTTCTTAGTAAAAAAAAAAAAATATGGATGTCTGTGACAAGATATTAGTAATGACAAAAAGATAGAACCGTTGATTCGGCACTACGAAGTTAATTTTCTTCAGCTAATTCAATGTAGTACTTGCTGAACTGCACATATTTGTTAGGTCCTTTGCAGCCTTGATGTGCTACACACCGACAGGTTTACGATGCATGTCCCGTTGTCTAATGCCATAAAGAGGATCATCACGTAGAACCAGCACCAGCATCATCTTTCTTCATCTGTCCACCCTTGCCATTATCTAGTTGAAAACCACCTAAATGTCTTTCATGAAGTTGAAGCCCCCCCCCCCCTCCAACACCCCCCCTCCCCCGTCTTACTAGTGACACCAGTCAAAACTGTGGGTCTTCGATCTAGATTTGCCCCAAAGCGTCTCCCACTTCCCCCTGTTCGGCTCAATTTAGTCTAGTGCTTGACCTACACTGATGTGCCAAAACATTATCATGCTCAGCTTAACAGTATATACGTCAACGTATGGAACGCAACACAGCAGCTGTTCTTTGTGTTTTACGAAGGTATATTGCACCAGACAATTATTCAAACGTCACGCAATTTCTGTAAATCACAGCCCGATGGTTTAAGGCCTCGGCGCCGGTTAACGTTTGAAGTGTGTTCCACCGGGCTAAGATTAGTTACATTTCACGGGCGACACATCAGCTTCAATTGACCATCGTGCTCTTCAAGCCTCTGTAACACGGCTCTGGAATTGTGGCACTTCCTCTATCGAGGAATACAGCAAGCTTGATGGGATGCAAATCGCCCGTAACAATGTTCATGTAGTCCACAGCTAATGTGGTGCCTGTGATTACTACCACAGGTCCCATGGAAGATCAGCTAATGTCGTCTATAAGATAACACTGCCCCCACTTGTCTGTGTCCCAAAGCGCGGTACAGCCGTCGCCTGGTCGACGGCGTTTCTGGAAGCGACCATCGATCTCCAGTGACAAGAAGTATGTCTCATCTGGCCAGGATACTCGTTTCCACTGATCCACGATTCAGTCTCGGAATCAACATGAGGATACACAGGGATCGTCAGCGTAAGGACCCCATGGTGCGCTGAACAAAGTGCTCCGGAACACTTATGTATCCAGCAGCATTGATCCCGTCAAATCATCACAGATCGCAGCTTATTCTGCTTTTGCAGAACGGGATATTCTCCGACCTTCATGTTCTGGAATGACGGGTGGATATCCAGCACCATGTCACCTTCGTAATTTCATCGTCTTTCAACCACTTTCCATAGACTTTGACGACAGTAGCACGCGAATACTCGACCAGCTTCACAGTTTCCTAGGTAGCAAGTGAATACTCGCCAAATACTTGCCCAACTTCCCCGTTTCTGAAGTTCTCGCTGTCACGCGCTGAACCAGTATAACTTGCCTTCTGTCACTGCATTTCCCCATTTGCAGTCCGTATCGTCGCTAGAGTAATTTCCAGTCCGTCTCTGCTCCACTTGTGTACTTCTGTACCGCGTCTACTGTCCGCAGCTCGTGGTCGTGTGGTAGCGTTCTTGCTTCCGGCGCCCGGTTTCGATTCCCGGCGGAGTCAGGGATTTTCTCTGCCTCGGGAAGACTGGGTGTTGTGTGATGTTCTTAGGTTAGTTGGGTTTAAGTAGTTCTAAGTTCTAGGGGACTGATGACCACGGATGTTAAGTCTCATAATGCTCAGAGCCGTTTGAACCATTTTTTTGTACCGCGTCACCTGCCTGCGACGCCAACAGGCGACATTCGGTCTAGTGGTAGACAGCGGTCATAATGTTTTGGCTTAGCAGCGTAATAGGTAACAGCGCTATAGGCTTTTTGTGCCTACTGTATTTGGATGTATGGGAGGATCGGAAATGATGTTGATTCTTTTGATCTCTTCGACTGACGCACGCCTCTTACAACTAGGGGAGGTTCGATACATTCAAGTTATATTATACTGCCTTGAAATAGACGGTCTACCCAGCACTGGAGTGGAGAGTGGTAAGGTTGTAACAACAACATTAAGCAGATGTAAGGATTCCCCTTCATCCGCTCAACTTAGGTCACTAACGTATTGGGTGCGAACCAAATACCACTTTTTGGTGAGACTCACTCTGGCGGCATCCCTGGACTTCCCCGGGGGATGCACAGAGCTCCGTGCAGAAAGTAGAGCGGGCAGGGAGAGACGCGAGAGATGGCACACGAATGGATTCTCGCATTGCAGGTTGCGTCACTGCCCCTTTGTGCGGAAAATGAACCGGAGAGAGGGCTTCCATTTATCGTAGCCTCGTTGGGCGAGCGCCAACGGGGTCGCAGGACTGCCGCCGCCGCCGCCGCCGCCGCCGCCGCTGCCGTCATGTGTTATCGCTGGGAATCTGACGCCGCCGTCAAGGGCAAGCAGGCCCTGCCGTGACACCTCGATGCGGTGGTTTCACCTCTGATATACGACGTTGACAGCCTGCGCTCTTGTTCTCGAGGACAATGTTCCGCTCTCTGATTTGACCTCATGCCGAAATTATTGGGTACATTATTTTAAGACTGTCACCCACGGTTATGTTAATCAGGTTTCAATTTCGAAGGCGTGTCCATTACTCTTTCAATACAAATTTTTAACCGAGAATCAAGTTTTTATAGAAGCACTTTAGACCTCCAGGCACAGAATAGTTACCCAGTATTTACTTGTGCTCACAGTGGTTGTCTCTTTCTCTATTTTTATTAGTGGTCAGCCAATAACATGTAATAGGGAATAACTTTTAGCCCTTTTTTCAATTAATTCTCGTTTTATGTATTATATTATGTCATGACTATACTATAGATTTGTTTAATCGTGAAGAAAGGCCTTCGAAAGTGCACACAGACGTGCGCACTCTCTTCGGCAGATATTATTATTCGTTTTAATACACTGCTCTGCACATCTTGAAGACAAGCTAGATAAATTAACGTAACATAGTAACTATTCGCTGGTGATTAATTAAAGTGCGGCAGCATATTGCCAGAGTCTCCCAGTGGTTCAAGTCACATAGCGTGAGGCCAGCGTGACCAAGGAGCGAAATGTGGATGGCCCCGCAACACAAGGCAAGTGGAGGAACAGAAAAATGTGTGGGGCAACACAAGGCAAGTGGAGGAATAGAAGAGAGAGAGAGAGAGAGAGAGAGAGAGAGAGAGAGAGAGAGAGAGAGAGAGAGAGAGTGAGTGAGTGAGTGTGTGTGTGTGTGTGTGTGTGTGTGTGTGTGTGTGTGTGTGCGTGCGTGTGTGTGTGCGTGCGTGTGTGTGTGTCGTCAAGCGAGCAGTTACGGTGCAAGAAGTTTACTACGTATTAGTCATAGGATTGAAACTTCCTGGCAGATTAAAACTGTGTGCCGGACCGAGACTCGAACTTGGGACCTTTGCCTTTCGCGGGAAACTGCTCTACCACCGAGCTACCCAAACACGACTCACGCCCCGTCCTCACAGCTTTACTTCCGCCAGTACCTCGTCTCCTACCTTCTAAACTTTACAGAAGCTCTCCTTTCTTTCAGGAGTGCTAGTTCTGCAAGGTTCTCAGGAGAGCTTCTGTAAAGTTTGGAAGGTAGGAGACGAGGTACTGGCGGAAGTAAAGCTGTGAGGACGGGGCGTGAGTCGTGTTTGGGTAGCTCAGTTGGTAGAGCAGTTGCCCGCGAAAGGCAAAGGTCCCGATTTCGAGTCTCGGTCCGGCACACAGTTTTAACCTGCCAGGAAGTTTCATATCAGCGCACACTCCGCTGCAGAGTGAAAATCTCATTCTGGAATCATAGGATTGTTTCGCGCACATAGGAAGCAAAATGTTCAAATGAGTGTGAATTACTAAGGGACCAAACTGCTGAGGTCATCGGTCCCTCGACTTTCCCACTACTTAAACGAACTTAAACTAACTTATGCTAAGAACAACACACACACCCATGCCCGAGGGAGGACTCGAACCCCGGCGGGAGGTTTCCACGAACAATACGAGACTGGAATAGAAGGGAGAACCGATAGAGGTACTCAAGGTACCCTCCGCCACACACCGTCAGGTGACTTGCGGATTATGGAGGTAGATCTATAAGTAGATTCCATTTGGTTCAAATGGCTCTGAGCACTATGGGACTTAACATCTATGGTCATCAGTCCCCTAGAACTTAGAACTACTTAAACCTAACTAACCTAAGGACATCACACAGTACCCACTCATCACGAGGCAGAGAAAATCTCTGACCCCGCCCGGAATGGAACCCGGGAGATTCCACTTGGATCCCGCCTTGTTTATCGGGCATATTATGGACAACTTCCGTTCTTCTGGTACCCACTTCACCGTATCTGCTTCAATAAATGTGTCTCTTATGTGAACCGTTTGCTCCCGATTTTCTGAGTCATTAATCTTTTCACCTTTTATTTCTTTTTTCAGCTCAGACTCCTGGATCACAGCAATTTCATCCAGCTGTGATGTTGTATCACAAAGGGTAACAGATCCATTCGATACTGACGCTAGTTCTGTTTCAAAACTAAAGGGACTTGGGGAAGAGATCCACGAGGCTTATGGAGCAGTTGCGCCTGAAGAATATTTTTTAAGAAATTTTATTACACTTAAACTCATAGCTTGGGTGAATACAATCGTCTCAGTTAAGCTTCTTCTCTCCGATGCACTGGATTCCCATTTCCCCCGTATATCTCTGTCTACTTAATGTCCACCAGACATGACGATCTAAAAAATATTTAAGTAGGTTTGTAAGTGCAGTAGTTGAAGTACTCAGATTTGCAGTATAGAGGGAATAGGATGCGCGATCATCGTATATGGAAGAATATTTTATTTTTTTATTCTGGCATGTTTGCAGGCAGAATAAAAAATATTGAAATATAGTAATTATTTACAGAATACTTATTAAAATTCAGCAAAATAAATAGCATTTTTACAGACAAATAAATATGCCAAGAAATGCATTTAGATACTGACTTACCTTACAGATATGAAATAAATCGCAGAACTACGATAAATCGCAGAACTACGATAAATGTATCAAAATATAAGTTATAACTTATTTACAGTAAGCAAATACCGAATTTTTCACTATGTAATGAAAAAAATCGTAGCCAGAAGTTTTCTACTTGTGAGTGTCTGGCATACTGAATTTTGTGCGCAACTGCCGTCTAGTGCGCATGCGCGGATTGGTGACAGGTATATCCCGCGTGTATCGCGTGATACTAGTAGGTCTACCTGAACCAGTCTGTAGTTCCATACATGTACGTTTGGTGCGCTGCTACATAGGTGAAAACGCTAGATGGATCGCGTATTAGAGGATTAACTTTCGCAACGTTGCCATACGACCCTAGATAAATACTACTATACTCGTCCGGAAGTGAATACGGATAACTGAAGAGCTAAAATTTTAACAATTTGAACAACATTTTTGCAAGGCTCCCACAGGCGCGAGGCCGACTTCACCGACGCCTAGTGCCGCTCTGCCACCAGATGAATCACGGTACCGCCACCAGTTCGTATGCAGCGATTCAAATTTTGTTCCAAAGAATAGCGATGTTTATGTGACTATGACGACTCTGGAATAGATTGAGGCTGTTTGGAGAGAGGAGTTTAGGAAAAGGGTTCGCTCTATGGCTCCATAGTAGCGTCATAGAGCACCGGTTGACAGAAAACTCAAATTATGTTCATGAGCTAGTGTTACAATAGTGATAGAACTACCTAAACATGTTGGAAAATACTTGAAAGAGTTTTAAATATAAGGCAGCTGTAGAAAAAGATTTAGAATACGCGTACCTGAAATTTTTTACAACAGGTCTGAATTTATAGAGTGGTTTACTAATTACGTACGAAACATACGTCCAAATTTTGCTGAATTTAGAATTTATAAAACAATCAGTTTTCTCCATAATTACGAATATTTTCTACAGATTTTATTTTGCTTTTGCCTTTGCCCTCATCAGCGCAGGATCGGTGTGGTTATTAGCGGATTATGCATGGTTAATTTTAAGGTGTGGTCGATTGGCTTTCCTGTCGCCACCCCGTACCCTCTGGATGGAATACATGAACCCAAAACCGTCT